>NC_058131.1:16903605-17025998 GCF_016433145.1 Gracilinanus agilis | reverse complement strand
CCCGTAAATCTAGGCCAAGAGAGAGAGGAGCGCTCTCCTCGCCCCATTCTCTGAGCCTGAGATAGGTGAAGTTTGGAGGTGCTCCCCTTAGTGATTCTACGATGGTGTAGCGCAGTGGGGAGCTGCTTAAACTAGGCTTGGAACCTCTCACTGAAAGCCGCCTTCCAGAGATGCTCCTGCCAGCTCCCAGACGGCTCCCTAGGAACTAGCTGGCCAGGGGAGTTAGTGACTCTTGGGTAGGAAGAGATTGGGGGGGGGGGGGGGGAATGTAAGGGCCGGGACTGAATTGGACTTAATGGCAAAGTGAGGGAAAGAGTACAGAAGCAGACAGAGCAGAACTGGGCTGGGCGGGGCGGGGCGGGGCTGAACTGAACTCGGTGGCTTCTCTGCAGAGGAAGGTCTCCTCCCCCGCCCCACCAGAACTGCAGTAGGCCGGTGCTGAGTCATACATTCCTACAGCAGAAGCATCCGCGCCGCCGCCGCAGAAGCGGCCCATCTGACACCTGCTCTCTCTGAACAACGCCCCCGAGAGCTCCGCCCTAAGGTCCCTTCTCTTTTCTTCCAGTTCTAATGCTTTCCTTTCTTCCCGTTCAGCTCTCTTTGACCTCTTCTCCTGTCTTCTCCCACCTTCTCTCTCTACTAATGATTCATTCTCTCCCACTTCTCTCATTTCTTTTTTTGGCTCCCAACTCTCTTTCTCATTATAGACCCCCCCCCAGCCCCAAGAGCTCACTCTACCCCGAACCCAGACGATTCCCCGGGCTTCCAGGGAGCCTCAGTAGGACTGGATGAGCAAAGGGTTACCTGCAGAGCAATGACTCAGCAGAGGTGATGAAATACAGTCCAGTAAGGGGCAGCTGGGGGCGGGGTGAAGGGAAGGAATCCACAAGAGTGATTTTTGTTGGGTTTTGCAAGAAACCTCAGTGACTAGCCTCAGTCAGTGCTGCACAAGCCTGCCAACTACCTTTTTTAATTTTTCCCCTCAGAAGGAAAGATAAGCTCTGTTTGGCCATGGAGACAGCTTGAGAAAATTTCTCCCTTGGGCCTCAAGATCTCTCCAAGGTGGGCACAGAGGCATGGGCAGACTCTACATTTAGGCTACACCGTTAAGAACAAGCTGTTCAAAACTTCTGGGTTCTGCCCTCCTTTCTCCCCTTCAGTTGGCTGCTTCCCAGGAATCCAGGGATACTTTCTCAGTGGCATCAGTTCATCTCTTGGATGGGAGAGCAGATAGATTGTCATCTTTTATTCTCAATGATGCCACCAACTACCATGCACCCTTGGGTGGCATTTACAGGTGAGATGAGGTGATCTTGTCCCTGGGAAGAGGATCCTAATTTTAATTTTTGGCTCAGCTGTGGCCATTCGGCAGACCCTGGCTCTCTTTACATACCTACATTTCTACCTCTCACATGATCTCCCATTCTCATAGCCTTAGAAGATTAGGAACTAGAATTGATCCTGTCCAACCTCCTCACCTAACAGAACAGGGAAAAGAAACCTAGAGGGAGAAATGGGTTCAAAGTCAGAGATGGTGAGCAGAGCCCAGATTTGCACTGGTTCCACAAGTTGTCTGGTCCAAATCCAGTGAGCCTTCTGTCTGCCCAAAATGACTGGAAATTAACAGGATGTGTCTAGAAGAAGGGGGCAGCTGGGTAGCTCAGTGGATTGAGAGTCAGGCCTAGAGACAGGAGGTCCTAGGTTCAGATTCGGCCTCAGACGCTTCCCAGCTGTGTGACCCTGGGCAAGTCACTTGACCCCCATTAATCACCCTTACCACTCTTCTGCCCTGGAGCCAATACACAGTATTGATTCCAAGATGTAAGGTAAGGGTTTAAAAAAAAAAAAGATAATCCAGGAGAATTTTATAGAAGAATTTAGCCTTGGGCAATTATTTCTTAACATATGGCTATAAAATGAATTGAAATTTAGAGGTCAGTGAGTCCAACTACTTCATTTTACTGATGAAGGAAATAAAGCCCAATTTAGGTAACATCCATGATAACACCAGAAATAAATAAATGACAGAACAGGATTCAGATTCCACATTTAAGTCTTTTCACTGACCCACTCTGCCTCCTAATGGAAAGGAGAGGACAATGCCTCTGAAATGCTGCTTCAGCTATCCTGCCCAGACCCATACCCTACAGGCAGTTTGATATAACAAACCCTCTCTCATTAGCTGAACATTCTTCTCTGCCCTAAACCTCTGCTTTTCCTTCCTTCTCTTCCTGCCTTCTTCCCTTCCTCATTTCTTTCCCTCCATCCTCCTTCCCCACCCCTTTTCCCTCTTTCCCTGCATTCTTTCTTTCATTTTTTTCTCCTTTCTTTCTTTCCATTACTTCTCCTTTCCATTGCTCTCCTCAATTAAACTTTTTTGGAGAAAAGAGATAAATGAATCTTATAAAAACATGCCTAGTCCAGCAAAATGTTTATATCGGCCATGTGCAAAAAATGCATGCCTCATTCTTTTTTAAATCTTTCACCTCTCTAGAAGGAAGGGGTGAGCATGTTGTATCTTCAGTTTTCTGGACACATGCTTTATCATTATACTTACCAGAGTTCCAAAGTCTTTCAAAGTTGTTTTTCTCTATTAATGTTGTCATCATTGAATTATATGTTCTCCTAAGTCTGTTCACTTTATTCTGTATCATTTCAGAGAGATCTTCCCAGTTTCCTCTGAAGCTGTCCATTTCGTTATTACTTATTACACAATAATAATATTAAATTGTATCCAAAGACTATAATTTGTTTAGCCATACTCCTTTGCAGGACATCTTATTTTCTAGCTTGAAGCTACTTTGAAAAAAGCAGTATAGATATATATGCATGTGTGTTTATGTGTGCATATATGTATGTATATGTATGTGTATTTTGCCTTTTTTCACCTTTATTTGATCTATTTGGGGTATATTGGCATTGCAGGGTTAAAGAATATGCACTGCTTATTCATTTGAGGATTATATTTCCAATTGCTTTCAAGAATGACTAGCCCAATTCACAGCTCCACCAATAATGCACTTGTGTGCCAGTTTTCTTGCAGCCACTCTTGTCATTTTCCTCTTTTGTCATCATTACCATTATGATAAGTATGAAGTAGAACTTCAGAATTGACTTGTATTTCTATCTTTACTAGTGACTTTGAACATTTTTCATGTAGAACTTAGATTTCTTCCCTTGAAAACTACCTATTCATATCCTTTAACCCTTTACATATTACAAAATAGTACTTACTCTTACAAATTTGAATCAATCCCTTGTAAATCTTAGTAAACAAAATTTTTATCAGAGAAACTTATTGCAAATATTTTTCCATTTACCTTTTCCCTATCTAATTAATTAGATTGTTTTATGCAGAACATTTAAATTTTATTAAACCAAAATTATCTAATTTACCTTCTATTATTCTCTCTTTTACTAAATCATTTAGCTCTTCTATTCATAGATCTGAAGAGGAATTTCTCCCTTTCTCTCCTAATTTGCTTATTATGTCTTTTCTTTCTTAGTCAGGTGTCCCTTTGTTACTTATCTTGGTATATGATGTGAGGTATTTGTTTACTCACAATTTCTCAAAAGCATAGAGAAGTGGGGGCAGCTGGGTAGCTCAGTGGAGTGAGAGTCAGGCCTAGAGACAAGAGGTCCTAGGTTCAAACCCGGCCTCAGCCACTTCCCAGCTGTGTGACCCTGGGCAAGTCACTTGACCCCCATTGCCCACCCTTACCAATCATCCACCTATGAGACAATACACCAAAGTACAAGGGTTTAAAAAAAAAAAGCATAGAGAAGTGAGGGAAAGAGGGAAAAAAAGACATGGTGATGAGAGGCAAAAAAAAAAAAACTCTGGTGGAGTCTGTGATGAGAATCATCACTTAACAATATTAATAACTGATAGTTTTATAGCTATTTTTCTGCATATTCACATTTAAAAAATTACCTTCCATCTTAGAATCAATAAAAAGTATTGGTTCCAAGGCAGAAGAGTGCTAAAGGCTAGGCACTGGGGTTTAGTGAATCAGGTGCCTATAGAGTATCTGGATTATTGGGGAAACTTTTGCTCTGAGCCAGCGTAAATCCTCATTCATTCCTCCTCTATCCCCTCAAAAAGTCCCTTCTGCCAAAGGGATGTAAGAAATCCTCATAACTCTCTTATTTTATGATGTAAAAGTTGATATTATTTAAAGAAGTCAAATCACTTGTCCAGAACTACACAGATAATTCAGAAAATAATCTAAATCTATATTCATTAAAATGGGGGTACTAGATACAGGATTTAGAAGAGAGAATGGAAGTAAATTAGAAACTCTCTGGACAAGAAAGGAAAACAGAGAAGAGTAATTAATGTAAACATTAGAAGGTTTTATAATGGTGATAAGTCTGAAGAAAAAGGGAGAATGGGTAACCTACCTGTCCATTTCAGAAGAAACAAGTTCTGTTACTGAACCCTCAACATCTTTTTTTTCCTAAAAGGTAAAAAAAATAGTGGATTCCAGCAGAAGAATTTAAAAAATACTAAAAAGGGACACTGAGTTGGGAGAAAATTATTTTTGTGGTGGAGATGTCATTGTTGAAACTAATGCTGCCCTAGTTTTATGGTGAATTTCACAAAAATGCATCATGATGCCCCAAATTTCAGTAAGTAATCACATTAGAAGAGTGGATGATCGCTAAAGTCCTTTCTCATTTACATTCCATGTTCTTTATCCTATGGGCTCTTCTAGCTCTCACATTATATACTCTAAGGTCCCTTCTAGCTCTGTCATTCTGTTTTCTAAATGCTCTTCCAGATCTGGGTTTCTATGTTCTAAGGTCATAGAATCATTGACTTAGAGTTGGAAGGGCCATCTTATGACATCAAGTTCAACCTCATTGTTTAATAGAAGAGGACACTGATGCAAGAATATTTTAAATCACTTGACCAGTGATACATAGTTCCCAAGTGGTAGAGCTCAGATTTAAATCTATGTACTAGTGCAGAGCCAATATTGTTCCATTGTTCTCATATTTTCTGTCTAAGATTTCTCCTGTCTTCAGGGTTCTTAGTTTCCCCTAAGCTCTGATATTTCAGGTTCTGAAGTTCCTTCAAACCCTAAAAATCTAAGATTTGTCACTTTTATTCACATTCTTTTTCTCCACAAAGCCGAGGAAGGAAGCAAAGGAATGAATGAGCCATGGACATGTCAGAAGCAATTTTTTCATTCAGTTCATTTCAGTGGATCCTCATGGAGCATGAGAGAGGATCACACAATCATGGCACTAGGGCTCTAAGGGACTTTTTAGCTCATCCATTTTATAGGTGAAGACTTGGATAATTGTTATTTGCCTAGTGTGACCAGTCCCAACAGAGATGAAATCTGAACATAAGGCTTTTTTTTCAAGAGCCACTGCACTCTCTATTGAAACACCTTGATTCCATGAAATAATTAAATTCAAATTTTGTGCAGGTTAATATCAAATTCATTTTAGTAAGTTGTGACTAATCTGAGTTTTAAAAAATCATTGTATTTCTTCCTATCATCTTTTTTTTTCTAGAAATTCTGAGCTGGGTGTGGCAGGGATGGGCAGGATGCTAGCTACTTAGAAATTCTCTCTAACACTGCAGAAATGCATTTCATTAAATCAACAGTGGCAGCAGCCATCTGCAGTCCCAGAGGTGAATGCAGAGGTAAAATGTCCTATATAGTATAGAAAATTCGTCTGCTACACTGAAGCAATCACTGGGATAGGGTGCTCCTGGGAGCCAGCAAGCAGTATATTCTTAGGACAGAGGTTACAATTTCATCACACACTAACCAAGCCAACAGACTTGGTCCAGCCATTTGGAGCCCTTTGCCATTTGTTTTCCTCTGGGTAATAAAGAAGGAATAAAGATGTTATTATAGATGGTGCCCTGAGCCAAAGGGGTACCTAAATCTCTAACTACCCCTCAAGCAGTCCTGCCACTAAATGGAATAGGGGAGACTGACATAAACACAAAGGGAAGAGTCTCTGCACTTAACTGGCAATTAACTAAACTCAAAAATTCTTTTTCTGATTTGTTAATCTCAGTCCAAGAATCAAGATGTCACCTCTCTACAGTCTGGGAGGATAGAATTGTATATTAATCCCATCAGATGAGATAACAACTCTAAAGCATTTAACACAGTGCCTGAGATATAGTAAGTACAATATAAATATTGTTTTTTATTATTATTGTTAAACTTGTTATTGTTATTATTATCTCTATCATTATTATCATCTTAACCACAGATTCAAAAGAGAGGCATTCATGGATGATAGAATGAGAATAAAATTTGATATCAAGGAACAAGATTCCGCTGCCTGGTCCCTATATGGCCTTGGGCAATTCTTTTAACCTTGTTTTTGTTTAGTTGCCTTTGACTTTTTGCGACTTCACTGGGGTTCTCTAGTCAAAGATAGCAATATGGTTTGCTATTTCCTTCTTCAGGTCATTTTACAGAGGAGAAAACTGAGGCAAATAGGCTTGTGTGATATGCTTAGGGTCACAGACATAATAAGTGTCTGAGGCCAGATTTGAACTAAGGTCTTCCTGACTCAAGGCTGAGCACTCTATCCACTGTGCCACCTAGCTGCCCTTAATCTCTCTAGGCCCAAGTTTCTTCATTTTTTTTTCAAATGCCAGGAATCTACAAAGTACCCTCTAAGCTTCCTTCTAGCTGGAAATATATTATCCTATTATTATGAAATAGGGATTTTGTAAACCTGGAGAACAGAAGACTTCCAGAAGGGAAGATGCAGAGTTCTGGCTGTCATTAAATATTTTAAGGTCTGTCAGGCAGAAGAATTGGATTTGTTCTGTTTGCCCTCAGTCTATGAAATCATGAGCTATGATGGAAGTAGCAGAAGGTCAATTGTAGGCTTGATATAAGGGAAAACTTCCTAACAATAAGAGCAATCCCAAAGTGGGATAGGCTGGTTTGGCATATCATGAATTTGCCTTCCTTGGAGGGCTTTCAATGCAGTGGAAACTAGATGGTCACATGAGGTTTGTTGTATGGGGACTTGTGTTTAGATACAGGTCATTCCTTGGGATTCTTTCCATCTCTCAGAATCCTTGATTCTGAATTTGTTTTTGCAATTTTAGCATGTTACAACAGCATACTCTGCATAACATAATGATTAAAGAGGCTGCCTCAAAATAGGAAGACCCAAAGTTTGAATGAAGTCTTGCCTCTGAAACACAGGGAGAATCATGTACCTGCTCATGGTTCAAGCAGCTTTCTACAAGTCTTGAAGCAAGTGCCAAACTACATTGGTAAAGAAGTTTCCTTGTTTAGGATTTCCCTACCAGTGATGGTGAGCCTTTTATTTACTTTTTATTTTTTTTATTTAGGATATTTTTCCATGATTCCATGATTCATGATCCCCCACACACACTTTCTTTCCCCCTCCCAAAGGATAGCAAACCTTTTAGAGACTGAGTGTTCAAACTGCACCCTCATGCTGCATGTGAGACAACCCCTTAATCCAGACTGGGGAGGGAGGAAGTGTTCCCATTGGGCTGTTGGGCATAGGAGTGGCCAAAGTGAAAAATGTTCTCAGGTATGGTAGAGAAGGGGAGTGGAGCAGCCCCCCTCCAGCACATGTGCCATAGGTTCACCAACATGGCAGATTAACAAAAACCTGTCGAGCTAAGGTAGATCCTGACCCTATTCGTACTGGAACAGTTGGAGAATAGGTTTCCTGAAGCTAAAACTACTTAAGACTGGATGCCCAAGAACTCTGATAATTATAAAGGCCCTGCTTTGAGTACCATCCCTCTTTCCTCCTGAACCCTCCTCCATAGACCTAAAAAAAAATCATAGATTGGGGCAGGTAAGTAGAACAATGAATAGGGTGCCAGGCCTGGAATCAGGGGGGCTTGAAGTCAAATCTGACCTCAGATACTTATCAGTTGTATGACCCCAGGCAAGATAATTAATCCTAATTGCTTAACCCTTGCCATTCTTCTGTCATAAAATTGACAGTAAGACAGAAGGTAAATGTGTATAAAAGATCATTGATTTACAGTTAGAAAGGGCTCTTAAAGGGGCAATTGGGTGGCTCAGTGGATTGAGAGTGAGGTCCTAGGTTCAAATCTGGCCTCAGCCACTTCCCAGCTGTGTGATTCTGGGCAAGTCACTTGACCCCCATTCCTTTGCCTACCCTTACCATTCTTCTGCCTTGGAACCGATACACGGTATTGATTCCAAGACATAAGGTAAGAGTTATTTTTTAAGAAAAGATAGAAAGGAAAGAAAAGAAAGAGCTCTTAAAGTCCATCAAGTCTATTGTCTTAATTTTATATGTTGGAAAGTTGAGGTCCATAGAGGTTAAATTATTAGTCCTGGATACATATTTAGTAAGTGTCTGAGCTAGGATTTGAACCCATATCTTCTGATTCCTTATCAACTATGTCCTACTGTTTTTCTTTTTTCTTCTGACTTTATGTATAGAGTCCCATTCTAGGGACCCAGCAGGATGAATAAAGCTAATTTCACAAAATAATTAGAATTGGGTATTAGTGACTGATAATGACTTCACTCATCATTCTCTCTCAGAAACTCTATTTGAATTTTAATATCCAGGCTTTCAGTGCCTTAAGCCAAAAAGTGAGTGATGGGGAGAGTTTCAAGCCTGTACCTTTGACCAAGATAGAGTTATTTGAGTTATCAAGTTCTCTTTTAAAGTTTCAGATCACACACACACAAACACACACACACACACACACACACACACACACACACACACACACACACACACACAAAACCTAGGCTTCTACCTACTCACCTTAAAGGTAAAAATCAAAATCTATCTTGCCCATGCCCTAATGGATGAATTCACCAAAAAACAGGAAGAATATCACAATTGAAATCCAGAACAAATTTAGTCTAAATCTCATCTCTGTCCCATCGTATGTATGACTTTGGCCAAGTCACTTGCTCTCTCTAAATCTTAGTTTTATCATTAGTAAAATAAGTATACTAGCATCTTCAATATGTTATGAGGCTCAAATAAGACTTTGCAGATTATAAAGTGCCATATATAATTGTTATTCATTATTCAAAATATATATTGACGAAATCTTAAACCTCTTAAACCAATGAATTATAAGCAACAGAATTGTCAATTCATAAATCTTCCCATTCTTTCCAAGTCTTATGCATAATTGTAAGGATCTTGGGACATGATGGAGTCCCCTTTCCCACCTCCAAAACAAGATTGTATATTCTCTACTTTTTGCCCTTCAATAGAGGCCCCTCCCTGAATTCTGTTGCCCATTGCTCCAAAACCTATCAGAATCTGCATTTATATTCTTCATCCACTCACCTGTAGGAATCATAACGACAATTATGCCACTACACTCTCCATTACTATAGATTGCAGCCCCTTTGGAGGTTTTCCAGAGATTCTATAGCTAAAAAAGTTCATTAACTTGTAGCCAGTTATCTAATATTGAGACTCTTAACTTACTAGATTAAGCTAGACCTTTGAGTAGCATAGTGTCTATGACTAGAGACTTGATAGCTCTCTGTATGTGCCCTGGACATATTGTGTTCAGTATGGGTTTCCACATTTGAAGAAGGATATAAATAAATAATTTAGGGAAAAATACTTATTTCATTCATGATTAAATATATTTTTATTTGTTTTTTTAATTATTCATTCATAAATTGAGGAGTTTTCAGTGGAAGAAAACCAGAATGACAGAGGGCTTCACGACTGAATCATATGAGAATGAGTTGAAGGAATGAGAGAAGCTTGTCAAGGAGAGGAAAGATAAGGGAGTGCAGAGGGGAAGATGAGAGCTATCTTCAAATATTTGAAAGGATTTATCTAGAAAAAAACTTCTGACAGTCATTCTGCTTTGTCCTAGAAGGAAGAAGTGGGACAAATGAGTAGAAGTCACAGATTAAAGCTGTTTGTTGGAAAACTTAATGTTGGTCTGGATCGTTCCACCACAAAAGTGAGAGGAGTTATTCTGCCTCCCCATTTCAATCAGTTAAAAGATAAATGGATGCCAGTTCCTGGAATATTATCAGAGATTAATAAATGTTCGGTTCCCTCTTTTCAAGAAAGGTTGAATAGGCAACTATCTTTGATATTTCTTGATCCTCATAGGATTGGTTTGATTAAATTTCTGCATAAACTAAAAAAAGTGAGGGAGAAATAGAAATTCTTCCCCTTCCACTTCCAATTAAAACTAACTTTATGGGGGCAGCTGGGTAGCTCAGTGGATTGAGAGCCAGACCTAGAGATGGGAGGTCCTAGGTTCAAATCTGGCCTCTGTTATGATTATAATAACAGATAGTTTGGAGTAGCAGATAAATGTTCAGGGCCAGATAGCTGCTTTAAGTGAAGAGCCAGAGATTGACAGGCTACAGTGAGGAAAGGGAGGGGGTAAAACTCTCCTGGCTCTCAAGCCCCTCCCCCTCTAACTGCTTCTGATTCAGTTGGTAATGAAGACAGCAATAGGATCCTTCTGGTAAGTTTCTCTTTTGGCTGAAACCCCAATAATGTTCCTTTCTTAAATATATATTCCTCTCAGGTCAGTTAGAGGAGATATATAGAAATTATTTATCTAACTGTTGAGGACAGAAGAGATCTTAAACTGGCAGCCAACGGGATTCAATCAAGAAGTTCAGACTGAATTGTAAGTATCTTCCAAATGATTATCAGGCACAGCTTTGAAGGTAAAAAGTTATATTAGGAATTAACAAGGAAAATTATATAAATCCAGGAAGGGTTTAGGATAAATGAAAGGTGCCCCTAAACTGTTAAATTGATGCCCCCTTCCTCCTCCTCACTGGAGAAGATGAAGCACTTAACTAAAACTGGCTCTATTGCTATAGATAAATATCTTACTCTCTAATTACTAAATAATTATATAATTATATTAATGAAGAATAGAATTGATAAATAGGCTAACCCTATGAGTAGAAACTACTGGCTTAAGCTACAAATGGTTTCTCAGGAGAAACTCCAAGTCAGGAGAAACAAGCTGAGTCTCTCCTCACATCCAATCCCACCAATTAACTGTCTTCAACCCTTCTCAACTGCCCCTCACCCCAAAGTTCTCCAGGGGGGTCCCCTGGAATTCTGAGTGAGGCTCTCCCTGTACCTTTGCAGGGATTCCATGCTTTGCATCTGCACACAACACCTCAGACACTTCCCAGCTGTGTGACCCTGGGCAAGTCACTTGACCTCCATTGCCTACCCTTACCATTCTTCTGCCTTGGATCCAATACAGAATATTGACTCCAAGACGGAAGGTAAGGGTTTAAAAAAAATAAAAATAAAATAACCTTATGCACATCATGCCCTGCTTCATAGTTACTCATTTCTAGAGCTTAACTTCCATTTTTGATGATGTTCCTCAAGGTCAGGTGACTTGGCTTGTCAGTTTTCATTTTCTCTATCATGCTTATCAGAATATTCCATGAATAATAGGTGTTAGTAAACATTCATAGAATTAATTAATGAAAGGTCATTTATCCTAGATATTTTCTCAGAATCACTCCAGATCTCCTAATCTCCACCCAAGTGTCCATGGCATTAATCTAACTTGCTTATACTCTAAGGTCAAATACATCAAATCTGGTATTCAAAGACTCAAATTCCAAATACAGGTTGGGATCTTTCTAAAGGATTTTGACCCCAGGAGTAAACTATGACATATGCTAGGTGGATGGAGTTATGCTGAATAGAGTGCTGGACCTAGAGTCAGGAAGAACTGAGTTCAAATCTAGCCTTAGACACTTACCAGCTCTGTAATCCTTCACAAGTTCTAACCAAGTTTACCTCAGTTTTCTCATGTATTAAATGGGAATAATAATAGTATCCATCTCTCAGGATTGTTATGAGGGTCACTGGAATGAAATTGTCAAGGGCTTAGCATAGTGCCTGGCACATAAGAATCTCTATATAAACATTAGCTACGACAATGAAAATGACAAAGATAATGATATGCTTGTTGCTCTTTTCCCATCTAATCCAGGTAGAAATAAATGGCAAGGACATCTTAAAGGTGAAAAGAAGTCCCATCACTATGTCTCTCCCAACCTCACACAACCCTCACTTGATCCATAAAGCTATGCTAGCTATCATCCCATATATCTCCTTTCTTTGGGCCAAAACTCTTTTAAAAAGTCATGCAGGGAGGGGCAGCTGGGTAGCTCAGTGGAGTGAGAGTCAGGCCTAGAGACGGGAGGTCCTAGGTTCAAATCCGGCCTCAGACACTTCCAGCTGTGTGACCCTGGGCAAGTCACTTGACCCCCATTGCCTACCCTTACCACTCTTCCACCTATAAGTCAATACACAGAAGTTAAGGGTTTAAAATAAAAAAAAATTTTTTAAAAAGTCATGCAATAGGGCCCTCCACTGCCCTTCCTTTCATTCTCTCCTTAAATCTCTGCATTCTGATTTCTAACCTCATAATTCATCTGCAACTATCTCCAAAGTTACCTCTTAATCGATCAGTTTTAAAGCTTTTCCTCAG
This sequence comes from Gracilinanus agilis, assembly GCF_016433145.1. Taxonomy (NCBI): domain Eukaryota; kingdom Metazoa; phylum Chordata; class Mammalia; order Didelphimorphia; family Didelphidae; genus Gracilinanus; species Gracilinanus agilis. The sequence goes on along the minus strand of NC_058131.1, from coordinate 17,013,502 downwards.
TTCTCATCCTGCTTAACTGTTTGCAGCTTATCTTTTTTTTGATCACTCTCTTTTTCATACCTTTCTAGGATTTCTTCAAACCACTCTCTCCTTGTTCTCTTGCTCATCTGACTACTCCTTTACAGTTTTGGGGACTGAAGCTTCATCCATATTCTTCTGAATATCATAGGGGCTCCCTCAGGGCCCTGATCTTGGCCCCCTTTTCTGCTCTGTCTATAAAGTTTTTCTCAATGATTTCATCAGTTCCCAAGGATTCAAGTACCATTGCTATGCTGACTTTCCTATCTCCAGCTACCTTCTGAACATCTTAAATTGGATCCACCAGAGATTTTTCAAACTCAGTATGTCTAAAATTGAACTCATATCCTTTCTCTAAAGCCTCCCCTCTTATTAACTTCCTTATTACTATTGAGGATGGCAACATCTCCCTAGCCACCTAGCCTCTCAGCCTAAGGATCATCCTTAACTCCTCACTCTCTTTCATTCCTTATATCCAGTCTCTTGCCAACTTCATTCCTATTGACCTTCACATCCCTCATGTATGACACCTTTTTTCTCTTGACAAATGCATTATCTTGGTACAGGCTCTCATTACCTCCCAACTGGACTATTGCAGGAACCAGGTTGGTATCCTTGCCCTACTTGAATTCTTCCTCTACTCAGCTGTGGAGCTTCCTGAGTCAGCTAGGTAGCTCAGTGGATAGAGAGTCGAGATTGGAGATGGGAGGTCCTGGGTTCAAATCTGGCCTCAGATACTTCCTAGCTATGTGACCATGGGTAAGTCATTTAACCCACATAACCAACCCTTAACACCCTTTTCCCCTGGAATTGATGCTGTGTATTGCTTCTGTAATATGGTAATTTTGGAGATGGGATTAGATGGGCTAACTGAATTACTTTGGGCCAGTAATAAGGATGTTACACTGTGGGTTGAAGACCAGCAGATCACTCTGACCAGGTCAGAGTCTTGTCAAAGGGTCCAGAACACAGACTAATCAGTCACAGATCTGGCAAAAGACACTGGAAGTTGTAATTTATTCTCAAAGAAAGGTTTGGAGGGAAAGGGGGAATTTCTACCACTATTTACTAACTAAATATCCCAGAATCTAAAGCCTTCTCACAAAGGGTCTTCAGAGATTTGATGGACTACTCTATTCCCCTCTCCTCTCTCACCTAAAACCCCAAACCCTAAAATCTAGCTATTCTATACTAAGCAAACCCCTCTCGATTGTTATTAGAGGTATTGGTCTGTGGTAGATAAGACAGAGACCCAAAGGAAAGGTCCCAAGTCCAGATGGACTCAGACCTCCACTTACTGACAGATGCAGATGGCTGGATGTTGGTTCAGGCTAGATTCAGGTTCAAAGATCGTCTTCCAAGGGAAAACACAGGTCTCAGTAGAAAGGACGGGTAATGAAACTCTACCAGGTATTTGGCAGCCACTCCTACCAGGTGCTTGCAGTCAGCAAACCTCCAGAGAGACAAACAGCTGCTGAGTTCCAGTTCAACTCCTCTTCTCCAACATTCCAGAATTCTTCTTCATGCATCTGTTCCCTGCAGACCATCATCTCTCTTCTTTATAACATTTCTAAGATGGAAGGTAAGGATTTTTTTTAATTTTGATAAATAAAAGTTGAGGTTCCTACATTGTAGATCTGATAATAAACTCTAGTGGATCTCTTTTATCTCCACAATCAAATATAAAATCCATTATTTAGCTTTTAAAGTCCTGTTATAACCCAATCCCCTCCTATCTTTTGTCATGATTAAAATAATTCAGGAGACTAATTTTAGGGAAAGAATATCAGTTTATTGATGAGGCTAGATAGATTGATAGGTCAGCGATCCCCTGGATTGTCCAAAGACAATCCTGAAGATTCTCCAGGCAGATCTATAAATAGAGTTTTAGGAACTCATTATTTATCCCCTCCCTTGAACATCCCAAGACAGTTATAATTGGCAAATAGTTAATTAGTAGGTGGCCCATCAAATTCTTATCCTTCCCCACAACAAAAGTGAGGGAGATCACAAAGGCAGGAAGAGACATTGTCCCCTTCATCTATTAAACAAATTTTGTTAAAAAAGAATTTCTCCAGACAAAGAAAATGCAAAAAGCAGCAGACTGATTAGAGTCTGACCCAGAAACCATGCCTGGGAACTCACAGGAATTCTCCCAAATTCTCTAATCCATGACCTTCATTTATATAAGAAATTTATATAATACATGAAAAATAAATTCTCATATTTTCCAGTTTTCTTACATCTTCCTCTATCGGTCCCCCCCCCAAATATTCTGTAATCCAGTGATTCTGGCCTCCTTGCTGTTCTTCCAACAAAACATTCCATCTTCTGATTAAAGGCATTTTTACTGGGTGTCTGTCATCCTCCTTCCCAGAAATTCTCTTTCCTTATCATCTCTCCTGAATTCCCTGACTCCTTAAAGTCTCAGCTACATCTCTACCTTCTCTAAGAAGCCTTTCCCAGTTCTCCCTAGTCTTAATGTCTTCCCTCTGTGATCATCTCCAGTTTACACTGTATGTATTTCATTTGTACATAGTTGTTTGCATGCTGTCTCCCCCATTAGACTGTGAGCTCCTTGACAGCAGGTTCTGTTGTTTGCCTTTCTTGGTATTCTTCATTCTTAGTATAGTGTCTAGCTTTTAGCTGATGCTTTTTAACTGCTTGACTCATAAGAAGCAACCTAGATGAGAAGAGGAGAGGAAAGTGGAAGGATATTTCCACTGCCTTTATCTTGGGGAAATATAGAACTAAAAATATGTTGCCCTTGGTGGGCAGAAAAGATGTCTCATTTTTATCTTTGTGTCACGAGGCTGTATAGTAGACACTCTATAATTGTTGCTTCACTTACCAATAGACATCAACAGCAAGGTGGCATTGTTGGGCAGGAGAATCACCTCTGCTGATCTGAGAAGCATCTTGGAAAAACCAGAGATGTCAGTAACTTCTTTTTTTTTTTTTTGGAATCTTTTTTTTTAAACCTTAACTTCTGTGTATTGGCTCCTTGGTGGAAGAGTGGTAAGGGTGGGCAATGGGGGTCAAGTGACTTGCCCAGGGTCACACAGCTGGGAAGTGTCTGAGACCAGATTTGAACCTAGGACCTCCCATCTCTAGGCCTGACTCTCCATCCACTGAGCTACCTAGCTTCCCTTGACCAACTTTTTAAAGAGGGGGCCAAAGGAAAGGAAATGCTCCTCTGTCAGTCTGTGTCTAAGGCAACTCTTTCGAAGTTTCACTGTATTGTATCCTACTCACTGTATTTCTCAGATTAGGAATAATGTCAGGCAGATAGAACATTTCAGGGCCCACCCCATCTGGCCTGCAGACCATAGTTTGCCCATCACTGATCTAGTCACATAAAACTCCATTCATGTTCTTCAGAGGAAACACGCAGCTGCATCCTAGATTCCCATAGGTTTCTTCTCCTCCACATCCTTTGTATTAAAAAGTATACTGTAAAGCAAAAAACAACCCATAAAATTCTATCATTACTCCTCTGGGAAATGACCAAGAAGTTAAACCAGTTCCATCAACACAAAGAACCAGATTAGGGAGGGAGGGAGGAAGCTATTAAATTATTGTCTTTTTTCTTCACTCGAAAACTTTATTTTTAAAATATATATTTGTAATAATCCAGGAAAAAATACGCAAGTGAAAAGTGGAACATTTCCACAAAGATAATGTTAAATTCATTAATAAGCCCAAACCCGGCATTCAGAAGGATCTTTCCCTTAAATACATCTATGCAGTATATAGTTAACCCAGTTAATATTTCTAGCATATAAAAGTGAGAGCCCAGTTACAAGTGCAAACTGAGGAGGAAGCCTTTCAAACAGCCTACTTAGGAATTCAGTCTTCATATTTATCTTGCAAATTGATTGCCCAGAGAAGAATTTATTGAAGAGGCAATTTTTTTCCAGACTGGGAACAAGGCCTGTCATCTAAATTCTGCCTTCTCTTTGCCTAAGGCTGAAAGATGAATTATCATTCCATTGACCAAAGAACCTCTGAGATTTTGATTTTTAAGTAAAATAAGCAAGATTCCAGTTTTCTTCTTTCCCTTTTCCTGGGCTGGGGAAAGAGGAGGCATGCTGGAGGAAGCTTCTTCATTGGTAGTGACTGATCCCTCAGGCTCTGGCTGGGCCCATGCCTCCAGGCAGAAGACTGACCGCCTGCCAGCCTGCCTGCTGTGGAGTTGCCTCCAGGAAGCCTCCTCACTGCAGAGGAAACTCACCCAATTGGTAAGCAGAACTAGCAACTGTAATGGTGAGGCACCAGGGATGTTAATTATTATTAAAATGTAACCTAAATGGTTTGTGGGTTCACACTGGGTTGAAGGAAAGACAGGACCAACCAGGATAGGGAGACCAGGGTTTACTGCCAAGCTGTTAACTGACACAGGAATGGCAGTTGGCCCAACAGTCACCAGCAAGCAAAGGTAAAAGTTTATACAGTTTAATTGAGCGTAACTAAATATAGGATGGGATAGGGGATTCTACACTTGAAACCTAAGGGCAAACCACAGGGGCAAGGAAGGACTTGACTACACTATTCTATTGACCTAAGCCAGGCAGGGCCCAAAGGAAGCAGCACTGAAGTCACAGGGAAGCTCCTCCAAACCTGGTTCCAGCCAGGTTTGGTCAGCTCAGCTAAAGGGCCTGAGGGTGGCTTTCAATTGGGGTCTCAGGATAAATCCAAGGATGGTCACAGGATGCCAGGAGCCAACTCCACCAGGTGATCCAAGATACCCAGGTAGGGAGAGTGAGTTTGCCATGCTGTCCACCAGATCACAAACCACTTCCCCAATTGGTGAAGCTCTGCAGGTCTGTTGTCCACTGCTGAAAGCCTCCACCTCTCAGGATCCCAGGGAATCTGGATGCAGTTTTTCCCTAACTCTGAGATCTCCCAGGGTTAGCAACAGTTATGTCCCCAACCACTATGGAGTCTCTCTCAGAGTCCAAGCCCCCACTTGCTGCTCCTTCATTCTATCTTGGAATTCTCCAGCCCTTCCTGCTAGGTCCAACACTAATACTACATTAATTGCTAAATAACCCTCACAACACAACCTAAAGAGTCTGAATGTAAATAACAATCACTATGGCTATGTTTCCTATCAGTTGATTTGCCTTTAAAAGGATATATATTCAGGCAGTGACTAAGATCATTTCTGCTGACTATGGCATGCATTTGCTCCCTAGATGAACAAAATGCCTAAGGCTTCTGCACCAAAAAATCTTTAAAAAATAACAGAAGTTGGGGCAACTGGGTAGCTCAGTGCATTGAGTCAGGTCTAGAGACAGGAGGTCCTACGTTCAAATCCGGCCTCAGACACTTCCCAGCTGTGTGACCCTGGGCAAATCACTTGACTCCTATTGCCCACCCTTACCACTCTTCCACCTAGGAGCCAATTCACAGAAGTTAAGATTTAAAAAAAAGAGAGAGTGGTAGGATTGAGGCTCAGTGGACTGAGTGTCAGATATAGAATTGGAAGTTCCTGGGTTCAAATCTTGCCTCAGACACTTTCTAGCTGTGTGATCCTTTGCAAACTACTAAACCGGATTGCCTAACAATTACTCCTCTTCTGCCTTGGAATCAAGGCAGAGTATTGATTATAAAATAAAAGGTAAGTTTTTTTTTTAATGACTTAATAGATCATCTCTTCAAATCATAGATTTACACTTAGAAGATAATGTACAGGACTCCAGCAAGTAATTAAGAAGGTCATCTACCATGATCAGGTGGGATTTATACCAGGAATGCAAGGATGGTTCAACATTAGGAAAACCATCCACATAATTGACCATATCAATAGTCTAACAAACAAAAATCACATGATTATCTCAATAGATGCTGAAAAAGCCTTTGACAAAATACAGCATCCATTCCTATTGAAAACATTGAAAAGTATAGGAATAGAAGGACCTTTCCTAAAAATAATAAACAATATATACCTAAAACCATCAACAAGCATTATATGCAATGAGGATAAATTAGAAGCCTTCCCAATAAGATCAGGAGTGAAACAAGGATGCCCATTATCACCTCTATTATTTAACATTGTACTAGAAACACTAGCAATAGCTATTAGAGAAGAAAAAGAAATTGAAGGTATCAAAATAGGCAATGAGGAGACTAAGCTATCACTCTTTGCAGATGATATGATGGTCTACTTAAAAAATCCTAGAGAATCAACTAAGAGGCTGGTAGAAATAATCAACAACTTTAGCAAAGTTGCAGGACACAAAATAAATGCACATAAATCATCAGCATTTCTATACATTTCCAACACATTAGAACAGCAAGAGATAGAAAGAGAAACACCATTCAAAATCACCCTAGACAATATAAAATACTTGGGAATCAATCTAACAAAACAAACACAGCTATTATACAAAAACAACTACAAAACACTTTCCAAACAAATAAAACTGGACCTCAACAATTGGAAAGCCATTAACTGTTCATGGGTAGGACGAGCTAACATAATAAAAATGAACATCCTACCCAAATTAATTTACCTATTTAGAGCCATACCTATCAAATTACCAAAAAACTTCTTTACTGAAAATTTCATCTGGAATAACAAAAGATCAAGAATATCAAAGGAAATAATGAAAAAAAAATGTGAAGGAAGGGGGCCTAGCAGTACCAGATATCAAACTATACTATAAAACAGCAGTCATTAAATCAATATGGTACTGGCTAAGAGATAGAAGGGAGGATCAGTGGAATAGACTCAGGGTTAATGATGTCAGCAAGACAGTGTATGATAAACCCAAAGAGCCCAACTTTTGGGACATGAATCCACTATTTGGCAAAAACTGCTGGGAAATTTGGAAAACAATATGGGAGAGATTAGGCTTAGATCAACATCTCACACCCTACACCAAGATAAATTCAGAATGGGTGAATGGCTTGAATATAAAGAGGGAAACTATAAATAAGTTAAGTGAACACAGAATAGTATACTTGTCAGATCTCTGGGAAAGGAAAGATTTTAAAACCAAGCAAGAGTTAGAGAAAATTACAAAATGTAAATTAAATGGTTTTGATTATATTAAGCTAAAAAGCTTTTGTACAAACAAAAACAATGTAGTCAAAATCAGAAGGGAAACAACAAATTGAGAAAAAATCTTTATAACAAAAAACTCTGACAGGGGTCTAATCAGTCAAATATACAAGGAGTTAAAGCAATTGTATAAAAAATCAAGCCATTCCCCAATTGATAAATGGGCAAGAGACATGAATAGGCAATTTTCAGGTAAAGAAATCAAAAGTATCAATAAGCACATGAGAAAGTGTTCCAAATCTCTAATAATTAGAGAAATGCAAATCAAAACAACTCTGAGGTATCACCTCACACCTAGCAGATTGGCTAAAATGAAAGAAGAGGATAGTAATGAATGTTGGAGGGGATGTGGCAAAATTGGGACATCGATGCATTGCTGGTGGAGTTGTGAAATGATCCAGCCATTCTGCCTGGCAATTTGGAACTATGCCCAAAGGGCTATAAGACTGCCTGCCCTTTGATCCAGCCATACCATTGCTGGGTTTGTACCCCAAAGAGATCATAGATAAACAGACTTGTACGAAAATATTTATAGCTGCACTTTTTGTGGTGGCAACAAATTGGAAAAGGAGGGGATGTCCTTCAATTGGGGAATGGCTGAACAAACTGTGGTATATGCGGGTGATGGAATACTATTGTGCTAAAAGGAATAATAAACTGGAGGAATTTCATACAAATTGGAGAGACCTCCAGGAAGTGATGCAGAGTGAAAGGAGCAGAGCCAGAAGAACATTGTACACAAAGACTAATATACTATGGTAAAATCAAATGTAATGGGCTCCTGTACCAACAGCACTGCAATGACACAAGACAGCTCTGAGGGATTCATGGTAAAGATGCTACCCACATTCAGAGGAAGGACTGCAGGAGAGAAAACATATAAGATAAACAACTGCTTGAATGCATGGGCTGAGGCAGACATGAATGGGAAATAGACCCTGAACAAGGACACATGTTACAACCAGTGGAAATGTGCATTGGCCATGGGTGGGAGGAGAGCGGGGGCTGAAGGGGAAAGTAGGGGCATAAAGTATGTAAACTGGTTAAAAACAAATATTAATAAATGTCTAATAAAAAAAAAGAAGATAATGTACAGGTCATCGAATCCAACCCAATCTACAAAGAAAAACATAGTCTTATATAGATTAAGTGACTTGGCTACTAATCAATTAGTGAATTAGCATCAGATTCAAGATTTGGGTGAAGAATCTTTGACTCCAGATACCATCTTCCATCCATAATACCAGGATGAATCTTGTTGTAATAGTGAACTTCAATGCCAAAATCCAAAGAAGAAATGTAAGCATTTGTGTCTCTCTCACCCAGCACTGATGTGCCTTAAACATAGAAGGTGCTGGAAGCACTTTTCTGAAGGTTGGCTTTCCTTTTCACATTCCCCTGGGTAGACAGCTGACTACTCTTTCCATGTGTAAAGGTCCAAACAATCTATATTGACAAGTAGGAGAAATTGGGACAAAGGCACAGAAACCAGTTATAAATGGCAGAGAGAACATAGGGAGGCAGTAAGACAGTAAATGTGATAGAGTGCTAGACTTGAGGTCAGGAATACCTGAGTTCAAGTCAAATCTCAGATTTTTACTGAGAGATGTGGATAATAATAGCACCTAGTTCTTTACTAGTTTGTATGACCCTAAGCAAATCAAAGTTTGCCTCAATTTCTTCAACTGCAAAATGGGAATAATAATAGCTTCCATGAGAATTTGCCAGTGGAGTCTGTTCTGTCTCTGCTTTCTTTTGGGGGGAAGCATCCAGTCTCTCGTTCCCTTCCAAATCAGAAGAAACACGGGGAATTATCTTGATTTGTTCTCTTCCTTCTTCTCATGTAACTTTTCTATGAAGATAATTACTTCCATGGCGAGAAGTCTACAAAAGCTTGGGAATAATAGAGAATGCACAGTTGCCCCACCAAATCTTGATAGCAGCATTTCTGGGGGGAGATTTATAGCTTTTACTAGAGGAATAAGTAGGTAACAGAATTTTAGCTAAAAAACACTCACTTACAGTGCAAATGGGGTGATAACTCCTTAGCATTCTGAGTCTTAGAATAAACCAGGAGTGTTTGGCATTTCCTTTCCTAATCACCAAAATTGCAACCCTTCTCTCATTAATCAATCATTTCGTTCTGTGCTCCCACCCCAATCTACCAAATATTATTTATTTAGTAAATGTAGTTGCCTCTTTCCCCATAAGCAGTTACTCAGCTCTCATATCAAAACACTTAATCTCCTGGACTCAGTTAGTAGAAAACTTTCTATCTATATAGAGAGTTAAAATATAATTATAATAGCTAAAAGAATAATTTTCTGAGAGGATTGCTTGTATTCATGCCATTTGGGCTGTAAGTTAGTGTTTTTGGAACATTTTAGACTAGTGATAATATATATATATATTTAAATATAGACTGACCTACTCTAATTCAGTCATGATGATCTAATATTATTATTTTAAAAGTTGAATTTATATCCTAGATGCATGTCTTTCAACCTGTCTTTCCATTTCTTCTATCTTTTTTGTATAGACCTATTTTTTTCAAATGGAATGGAACTCTTTGGGGAAAGGGCTGGTGTTATTCCCTTTCTTTGAGTCTCTGGTGCTTAGCACAGTGTCTGGAATATAGAAATTTTAAAATGTAATAAATGCTGATTGACTGACTCATTCATTTTTGACCAAAGGAAAATATAAAGCAAATGAATAGGTTCAGGTCTCAGTCCATGACTTTCAGCAGTCTAGACCTGTGAAGCACACTTTGTGATGAGTAATAGAGCAGAACCTCCAAACTACTTATGAACAGACAGCATACCAGTCATGTGGCTACTGGAAATCTGTAATTACCCCAGCTCCCAGCTAGAGATGTGAAATTGGGAAATTGCTCTGAAATTAGTAACCAAGGGAATTGATGAAGGGAGACAGGCAGCCCTTGGACATTGTACCATGGGGTGAAACTCTTTTTGACTGTGGGCAAATAATGAGATTAGAATAATAGCATAAGGAGAGAGAGGGACAGACAGACACAGAGATTGAATTGTATGAAATTAGAATTAAAAGGCATTAGAAAATGCTTCTTGCAGAAGGTGAGATTTTAACTGGGACTTAAAAGAAGTCAGAAGTGGCAGCTGAGTAGCTCAGTGGATTGAGAGTCAGGCCTAAAGACAGGAGGTCCTAGGTTCAAATCCAGCTGTGTGACCCTGGGCAAGTCATTTGACCCCCATTGCCCACTCTTACCACTCTTCCACCTAGGAGCCAATACACAGAAGTTAAGGGTTTAAAAAAAAAGAAAAAAATAGAAGTCAGGGAAGCTGAGGGTGGAAATGAGGAAGGAGAACATCTTAGGCATGAGGGATGTCAGCCAGAGAAAATGCCCAGATCTGAGAAATGAATTGTCTTGTTTGGGAATCAACCAAGAGTCCAGTTTCACTGAATTGAACAGCATGTGAAATGGTATAAAATAAAAGAAGACTGGAAAGGTGGAGGTGGGGAGGCAGGGAGATGAGGTTATGAAAAGCTTTGGGTGCTAATGAAAGCATTTTGCATTTGATCCTAGAAGTGATAGGGAACCACTGGAGGTTCTTGAATTTGGAATTGGCCCAGTCACACCTGCACTTTAGAAAAATCAATCAAATAACTGATTAGAGAATGTACTGGAACAGGTAGAGGCTTGTGGTAACAGACCTACACACACACATACACACACACACACACACACACACACACACACACACACACACACACACCCCAAGCAGGATAATCTGATCATCTAAAAGTGAGATAATGAGGGTGCACCCAAGTGGTGGCAGTGTCAGAAGAGGAAGGGGGCATATTCAAGAGATATTACAAGGGCAAAATGGACAGATACTGGAAATAGATTGGATATGGCAGGGTGAGAGAGAGAGAGAGAGAGAGAGAGAGAGAGAGAGAGAGAGAGAGAGAGAAGAGTCCAGGATGACTTGGAGGATACAAGATTGAAGTTAGAAAGCACAGGGTTACCTGTACATCACAATGAGGTAACATAAGAAGCCTCTGCTAGAAGCCCACTTCCTAACAGCCTTCATGAAACCCCTATGTGTTCTAAGGTCCCTGGGTTTTATTAAAAAGTCACACCCAGAGAGGCGTTCAGTGTTTCAAAGCTCTCCTAATCCTTTTCTATTGAACGACCCAGGCCTCAACTAGAAGCTTCATTTATTCATGTGTTCCTTTTTTAACTTTAATTTAGCAAGTGCACTAGATGCCAAAGTATATCATTGTTCTCAGTCTGTGATTTAGCTTCTATGCCTCCATTAATTATGTACTTCAATCCATCAACTTCATTGCAAATGCAGGATCCCTAGGGCTGTGACTACTGTGGGAATAGCTGCTATGTCTTTAAGACAGAAATATTTTGTTCTTGCAGATTTGTTGGATAAATGGATTATGCATGGTGGCTAGATGACCACTTGGGGTCATAGTGTTCTTTGCCTGGGATAATAAACTTTTGCTTTATGTTGCTCAGAACCTAGTTTCCAGGTCATTTTTCAGTCTGTATCCTATTCTGTTCCCTTTGCCCTTCTAACTCCCTTTTATTTCTTCTCTCAGTGTCTTCTTCCCCTTTGTCTCATTCCATTAGAATGGAAGCTCCTTGAGGATAGGGAGTATCTTTATGTTTTATTTTGTATACCCAGCTCTTAGCATAGTGTCAGGCATGTAGTAAGTGCTGAATAAATGTTCAATATATTACTTCAATAATTGAGCACTCAACTACCTACTTATCATATCTATCTCTCCATCCATCCATCCATCTACTTATCTATCTATCTATTTTATCATCTCCAGAAAATGTGCCAAGAAAACCCCAAATGGGGTCACAAAGGGTTTGGATATGACTGAAAATGACTGAACGACAGCCATAAAGAATAGTGGACTAAGGCTCAGGAGACATGAAGTCAAGTCCTATCTCTACACAATACAATTGTGTGACTGGTTTAGACATTTCTTCTATCAGAGATCTTAGTTTCTCATTTGTAAAATGAATGGGTTGGACTAGAAGTCTCTGCTTTATGCATAGTAGAAACTTAAGAAATGTTCCCTTATTTGAACTAAGTGCTATGATCTTATGATTTATGTGTCATCCAGCTGAGTCTGAGCTTGTATCTTCCCCTTCCCTACCAAACATCTGGGAGAACCACTGGTGAGCCTGACAATGGGTGTTCTTTGAGTACTAATGAGAAACACAGCTCCTGGTATGATCTGAATAATACTTATTGTTTTTTGGACATTTCAGTCATGTCCATCTCTTCCTGACCCCATTTGGGGTTTTCATGGCAAAGATTCCAGAGTGCTTTGCCATTTCATTCTCCAGATAATTTCATAGATGAGGAAACTGAGGCAAACAGGTGTCTTGACCAAGGTCACATAGCTAGTATCTGAGGTCAGATTTGAACTCAGGAAGGTGAGTATCTTCCCAACTCTAAGCCCAGCACTCTGTGTGCTGTGCTACTTAGCTGCTCAAAAATAATAATAACTTCCACTTGTATAGCACTTGAAGGTTGCATTACGTTAGCCACATATTTATTCATTTGAGCCTTATAACAAATAATCTGTGTGACAGATCCTACAAGTATTATCATCTCTGTTTTATAGATGCGTATAATCAGGCTTGGAGGAGTTAAATAGATTGCCCAAAATTCGATAACTAAAAAACATCAGAGGTGGGGTATACACCCCATGTTTACTGGTTCTAAATCTAGCACCATCTTAATTATGCCATGCTACAAAAATGTATGAAGTAAAGATAACTGATAGACTCTGAGTGCCGATTAAAGCAGTTTTTTTTAATTTTATTTTTCTTATTTTTTATGGCTAATGTGAAAATATGTTTAAGTGACTTCATATGTATACTGGATATCATATTTCTTGCCTTCTCAACGGATGTGAGAAGGGGTGATGGGAAGGAAAGAGTTTGGAACTGAAAATAAAAATAAAAATATTTTAAATGTATGAACTGAGGAACAAACAGGGTCCTCAGTTATTTTCATAATTCCAAGGCAGTAGAAGTCACAATGATATCCCAGTATTTCATTTCTGAGAGATGATAAAGATTACTGATAGCCCATGAATGATATAGAATACTTACAAACCCATATGACCCTATATCCTTGTTAGTGAACCTATGGCACATGTGCCAGAGGAAGCTGCTCCCCTTCCCCTCTCAACCTGTGCCTGAGGACTTTTCTCACTTCAGCCGTTCCCTCAGCCCAGCAGCCCAATGGGAGTCTTTCCTCTCTCCTCTATCTACAGTAAGGTTGGGGGAGGGGGTGGAGGAAGTGTGACTCACATGTGGCATGAGGGTTTCAGTTTGGGCACTTGGTCTCTAAAAGGTTCACCATCATTGTCCCATACAAATCACGCCCCAGGGCTTCATATTTGTACCCGTCTAGGTATAACACCACTGGATATTAGGCATTGTGTTATTGGAGGAAAAAAATCTTGGCTCTGGAGTCATAGGAACTGAATTCCATTGCTAGCATGGTAATACTGCCAGTGTGACTTTGGAGAAGAAAATTCTCTTCCTTAAGCCTTAGTTTATTCATCTACAGAATGAAGGAGTTAGGATTAAATGGCTTCTAAAATTTCTTTCAGCTCTCCATGTATGATCTCATGCTGGAAAAATCCCAGCATTTCCAATGAACCCTCCAGCTTTAAAAAAGATGAGTTAGAATCTTACATCTGTACAATTTACAGGAACTCTAGAGTCCTTGCCTGCATTCACATTCCTCTACTTCCCTTTAGAGAAATGATAATGTCTTTAACACATCATGAGGGACTGATTATTGGGTCTCATTTGCAGTGTACTTTCCCCAAATGGGGTCCCAGCTCCATTACTGTACAGTATTATTTCAGATGTTCTCCAAAGTAAATATATTATTCATGAACATCTACATCATGAGTATATTATGGTGCTGGGATAGCACTGATCACTGAAGCAGCCCAAGCTAGAAGGTAGTCACCTTAACCCTTGCCCAAAGCACATGCGAAAGTATCGGAATTAGTGACCAGAGAATGCAAAAGGCAAAACATTTAGGAGAGAATCATAAGATCATAGAGCTGAAAGCATCTTCAGATGCCATATAGATGTGTTAGTGGGGGGTGTATGGGTGTTCAAAGAAGACTGATACCTGTGGTATGAAGATTTGCTGTGCTCTTTTCAGGACTAATCATCTGTTTTTGGTGTCCATATCTGACTCTACTCTCACTTTTGGCTCTAAGAAGCTATAGCATGCACCCACATCCTGGTAAAACCATCTCAGTGGATGGGCTAAACCAAGTTGAAAGTAATTGGTGGGTCACCTGTTGAAGTTAGGGGATGTCTATCTCAAGCATGTGAAAAATTCCCCTTGGCAGAATGGGCAAATGAGAACAATTTGTTCCAAGGGCCACAATACTGGTTGAATCAGACGTTGTGGAGTGCTTACCACTTGGTCAAACATTGAAAATGCCAAGGCCATCCACTGCATCCTCATCCATTGACAGTCTTTCTGACATTTGTCTTGCCACTGTACTTCGATGACTTCAGAAGAGAGAGTGAAGCTGATGCTTTTGTGCAACTCTGCCTCACTTAAATCCAATTCATGCACAATTCATCACCCCATCATGTTATTGGTTGTCTTTGAAAAACAAAGGACAGACAACAATAGGTGTGCTAGCAGAGTCAATCAGTCAGTCAATAAATATTTTCAAGTACCTACTGTGTGCCAGGCATTGTGTTAAGTGTTGGGGATTTTAAAAAATGTAAAAGACAGTCCCTACTCTCAAAGAGCTCACAATCTAATAGGAGAGGTAATATGCAAACAAATATGTTCAAACAAATTACAGACAAGGTTAGACTTGTAGTCAAGAAGACCTGAGTTCAAATCCTACCTCAGACATTTATTAGCTGTGTGAACCTGAGTGAATAACTTAACATTTCTTAGTCTGTTTCCTCATTTGTGTGATGGGGAGATGAGAAATAATTGCCCCCATCTTAGAGGATTCTTAGACTATTATTATTAAGTGACTTGATCAAGGTCATATAGGCAACAAGCCTCAGAGTTAAGATTTGAACCCAGGTCAATATTCTTTCTTGAGAGGAGTAGGGCTTTTAGATGCCAGCTGACATAGTAATTGGCAGAAACTCTTGGCAATAGCATGAGGGATTCCATTGTCTTTTTATGCTGGGGCACCTCAGGTCTCACAACTCAGCTCCACTTTCAAGGCTGGCAATTTGCTCTGGCTTTAACATCCTTTCTCTGGCCTCCAACTATATGCTCTCATTGAGTGTATTAGATGACAAGGGGATAGTCTCAGGAATCCAGAAAGGATCAAAATACCTAGTACTTCAGAAACCAAGGCCATGCCCTTCTCTTCATTAGAGCTCTTTCCCTCCAAGGGTTTGGCAAGGGTGAAATTTAGAATATATATCCTTCTTGAGGCCTCCCCTAACCCTGCCTTCTCAACATTCATAACGCACCAGCCCTACTCCTTTCCACAGTTTTCACTCACTCTCTTACTTCCTAGATTTTAAATCCTGTCTGTATAGGTCGTCTACTTGCATATTTCTCCCTCTCAAATGAGATAACATGTTTAAAGTGCTTTGTATACTATAACATGCTACTTAATTACTACTACTACTACTACTACTACTACTACTACTACTACTACTACTACTACTACTACTACTACTACTACTTGCAAGAAAATACTTCTTAGATTCAAGCCCCTTCCAGCTGAGATTTAACCCTTCATGCTTTGACTAATTTCTCTGGACTCATCATCTTATCTACCTGACCTGGGATCACAGTTTTTCCAGTAGGATCGACTTCTCCAGATTTCAAATGCTTGCTTTCTTATGTGATTCATAGAATCCATCCTCCATATTCCTATCATTTAACTTGTAGATCTGGCTCCTCTTGGCCAGGGCTGGCCTAGATATGCTGGCTCAGCACTCTTTTTCCCAAAGATTAACTGGCAAAGCTGATAGAGTAGAGCACTTAGAAAATTAAATTGGTAAAAGCATCAATGCTGTAAAGGGCAAAGATAGCTCTTTTGGTCAGAAATCATTGTTTCATCCATTTGTAAATCATTCCTTGCAACATCTAATTTGCATAATGCTTGTCTGTGTAAGAGGTAGTGGGAAAAGAGCACCACAACCACAGAGGCAGCAAATATGGTTTCCAAGCCCAGTTGCAGCACATAATATCTGCACTACCATGGACAGCTCATTTCATCTGTCAGAGCCTGCCAAGGGAGGATTACCTCATCTGCCTCCTAAATTTATGGAATTACATCACTAATGCTAACTATTGGGGAGCTATTTGAGGGTTTAGGGAGCCGGACTGGTTTGATATTCATGAGAGATTCATGGAAATATTTCTTTCTCCCAATAAATTAAAAGTTCTTTGAGGTCAAAGACTATATATATATATATTTAAATTTCTGAATCTCTCCCTACAACCTAGGATTGTGCTTAGCATAAAAAAGCAGCTTAATAAATCCTTTTGAATTGAATGGATGGATGGATGAAAGAATGAATAAGTGAATTAATGTAATAATCAATGAAGGAAAATAAATAACGAGGTGGCTTCCTTCTAAAACACTAGAATTATGTTATTGCTAATATACGCATCCCCTTCTCTAGCAAGTTCCCTGAGGAGAGTCTGCTTCAATTTTTTTATATCCTCTCCTAGTCAACTAACTTTTAAAAACTCTTTTCCTCCTTCACATTCCTCTATGAAACATTGCCTGATACCTTCATCAGCAAGGGATCATCTTGTTGTGGGGTCCCTTCACTCCTCTGGATTTGTTTTTATGTCTTCTTGAGGAGTCCTATATGTTTCAGTTAGGAGACGTTAAGCAGCTGCTTTTTACTCTGCTGCCTTCTTAACCAGCAAATGCTCACTTCAGCAAGGGATTATCTTAACAAAAATTTCCTTAGAATATTTTGACTGAAACTCTCATTTAACCTCAGAATAATTGGTATAGTAAATAAAGTGCCAGATTTGGATTCAGGAAAGTCTAAGTTCAAATCTTACCTTATTCACTAATGCTGTCATCCTGGTAGCATAATTTCTCCCAGCCTTCATTTCCTCATCTGGAAAATGTGGCATTGGACTTGATAACTTTTAAGGTCCATTCTACTGTCCATGAACATACTATGGGGTGTACGGGTTTTCAAGCAAGATTAGCACTTTTGTGAGGGCTTTCTGAGCCGTTTTCAAGCCTGTGCCTCCATTTTTCGAGTATCTTTCACTTAACTCTCACCTATGGCTCCAATAAACTGTTGCATTTATCTATACGTTGGTAAAAATATCTCAGGAGATGAGCTAAGCCAGGTTGAGGTAACAAATTGGCCACAAATCTATCTGAATTAGGGAGGTGTCTATTGAAATCATGTGAAGACTTCCCCCAGAGGGATAGGCAGATGAGAGCACTGCCATGAAGGCAGTGGAAGCAGGCACTATGGAGTGATTAGAGCTTGGTTAGACATCAAAGATTTCAAGGTCATTCACTATTTCCCAGGCAATTACCAATCACTTTCACTTTTGTTCTGTCCCTGGACTTGAATGACTCTGGAAGAGAGTAAGACTGAAGACTTTGTGTAACTCTGCCTCAATTATATCCAATTCTTGAGCAATAAAAACATCACCCTTTAGTGCCATTGGTGCTCTTCAAAAACAAAGAACAAATAAAAACAAGAACTGTGTACCACTTTTTTATACTCCAATTCAAAATATATTTATTAAGTATCTACTATGTACCAGGTACCATGTTAGAAGTTGGACAAAGTAAAAAACAAAAACAAAAATGAAACAATCTGAGCACTCAGAGAAAATCTTCAATTGGTTATTTCATAGCATCCCCTTTTATTGACTGAATCTGGAGTTTCATTGTTGCATCGAATCCCTGGTTGAAGGAATTAACTTGAGCATTTCAACTCACTTACCTGCTCAACAACTTAAAATCTTAAATAGTTTTCTGAGCCACTGAGAGGTTGTAAATTGCCAAAGACCACACAAATTTCCCTTTAAAGAATCTTTATTTCCTCCTATAAAATTTAAGTTACTTGTGGGAAGTGATTTAGAATTATATAAATAAAATGACAAAAGTATCCTTGCCCTTTGGCCCAAAGATTCCACTTTATACACACTAAGAAGGCCATTAACAAAAAGAAAGACTCTATGCATCTAAATGTTTACAATGCATTTTTTGTAAGAGCAAAAAACTGGAAACAAAGAAGATGCATTGCTTGAGAAATGGCTAAACAAATTGTGATGTATGAGTGTAATGGGATATTACTGTACTATAAGAGATAATATTATAATGAATTCCAAAAAGTAGAGACTTAAATGAAGAGATGCAGAATAAGTAAAAAGAGCCAGGAATATCGTGTATACAATGACTATAATAATATGAATTTAAAAAACACAAAGCAATCAAAATATCAAGAACTCGGTTGCCCCAAAGAGATGATTTCATCAGATTCCTGATCCTGCTGCTCTGTGAAGGTCAGATCCCTTTAATGAAATATTGCAAAGAAAGTCAGGGTGGGTTTTTTGGTTTGTTTTAATCAGAATTGCAAGTTTCTCTTCATTTATCTTTTTACAATCTTTGTTATAAGGATGATTCTCTAGAAGGAAAAGGGGATGGATGTGGGAGAAGTTCTATATAGTATAAACCCGCCCAAATCAATAAAGATCTATTTTAAATGCATTCAAAATATAAATATATATATATAAGGTCCTTGAGGATAGCAGCTGTGCTGATTTTTTTTTCTTTGGGTCATATTCTCCTAGAACAGTGCCCATAGTTTTGTGCTCTGAACTTGTGAATTAATCTACCAATACCTACTAGCAATTGTTCTCCATTTAACAATCTTATAAGTTGTCTGGATCACATTGAGGCTGTGAATTGCCCGTGGTCACAGAGCCAATATGTTGTCAGAGGAGGCATTGAAACCCAAGTCATTTTGGCTTTGAAGGAGGTTCTACAACTACTTCCCCCTAATACCATTCTGGTATCTAATAGGTAATAATAAATATTAATTTCTTATTAATTTTCAACATTAAGGACATTTCAGTTAAGTCAAAGACAGAGTATGCTGGGCACCAGGCAAGTTTCATTCTTTGTAGTATACCAAGACCATAGCCTTCAATATAGTAGGTAAGGATTTCTTCATTTCAAGGCAGTCAAAAAACATTTCAGCACATACTATGTATCAGGCATTGGGCTGGGAAAAGAAAACCCCTATCCTCAAGCAACTCATAGTCTAATGAGGGATATTACATACAGACAGCTATGTACAAACAAGATACTATATGCAAGATAAACTGAGGATAATTTTTTTGCTGCTTTTGACACTTGCTAACTGTGTGAATTAGGTCAAAATGCTCTTTATCTTCCAGTCTCCCTTTTCTAATCTGAATAAAATAAGAACAATAATAGCACCTACCTCAGGAAGTTTTTCTGAAGATCAAGTGAGATAATCTATGTAAAGCACTTTGTAAAGCTTAAAACACTATATAAATGTGAGCTATTGTTATTGTTATTTTGACATTTTCATTGCAGTGGCCCTTACCAATTGGAATAAGTAAACCCCACCCTGGAGCTAACCATGGTTCTGATTTCTGGAATTCTTTTTTCTCTTTCTACCCAAAAGAATAATATAATTTAGCATCCAACATGTCACTTCTGGGAAAAGAGCCAGAGTTGAATTAAACTCACCTCATTGGGAAGATTTATGTTGCTGCTTTACTTTTACTAGCTACAAAATATTTGGCCCTTATGCACCCTCTCCATCATTTACATCAAGTTACTGAAGTCCCATTCCCCCATAATTATTCATTAAAGTAATTCAATATGTGTTTTTGAAGCTAAAAGCATTCAGTGACAAGGTTCTTCCTCTTTATATTGTGGAGAAATAAAATTTTTGCTAGCCCAAGTTTTTATCTTCCCCATCCCTGTGCAATGCTCTGCACATGGTAGGTGTGTAATAAGTGTTAATTGAAGACAACAGTTAGCATATGAAATGGAGAAATCAATGGATTTGTAGTCTGGAAAGTCTCAAATTCATTCAATCAATCCATCATAAATCATTTTTAACACTTATTGTGTGCCAGACCTTGAATTAGGTGTTAGGGATATAAATTGAAATGCTTACCAAATACTGTGTGACTTTGGGTCAGTTCCTTAACTTTCCTAAGCTTCAATTTCCTCGTCCATAAAATGAGGATATTCCTACCTGTAGTTTTGATCTGTTAGGATTGCAATTAAACTCAAATGAGATAATGTGAGTAAAGGATTTTAATGTAGTACTATTCTAACAAAGATGACAATAATGGGCCTGACTCCAAACTCAACCTTCCCGCCATGTTAGATTACTAGCAGTTTCCCCAAACGTAAGGATTTATTTCACACCTCTATATCTTTGCATATGGTATGCTGTTCCCCATGCCTCAAATGCCCTCACTACCTCATGATCTTCCACTCTCATTATCCCTATCTTCCTTAAGGTCAGCTAATGGTATCTTCTAAGGAAGTCTAACTTGATTTTCCCCAATTCCTAGTACTTTCAGAACAAAAAAAATCTCTTTCAGTTTACTATTATAAGAATTAAATTAGGTTTGACTCAATATGAGAAGTATAAAACTGGTCACCAATTAAAAAATATTAGCCCCTAAGTCAAAATGATTGTTAGCAGCTTTTATTTACAACAAGGAAGAGATATTGAAAGTGGGAAATGTAGGGAGGAGACAGAGCCTTGTCTAGCCTACTGCCCTAAGTGCTGCTCTGATGAAGTCTGGCTCAGCCTCTGGCAGAGGCTCCCTCAAGTCCTGATCTCCATGTGGAAGTCCTAGTAGTCCTCACTACTCACTGGTGGTGTCTTCAGCCAGAGTTCCAACAGAGAATGACTCCAAGGAAAAGTATGTCTCTACAGCTCTACTTGCCAACATAGAATCCAAGGGAAGAGTCTCTCCAAAAGCCAAAGAAGGAATGGTCTCCAAGGAACCAGTCTCTCCAAAACCCAGTGAAGAAAAGAGCAACCAGACCATGTTGGTATCTTCTTTTATATCCCCTTTTCCATATCATTTCCTGTGTTTCCCCCTCTTTACAGGAACCAATTGAAGTCTCCCAATTTGCCTAACACTGTCCAAAGCAGTGCAGTGCTTATGGCTTTTGGGGGTGTAAACTAGTAAGTGACTTGTGAGCAATCTTACCTAATGGTTAGCTAGCTACTAAATAGGGATACTTTAAATTCTTGATTTGACTAAATAAAAATAGACAAAGAGAGAGTTAATTCTACCTTCACAATCTCCCCTGAGATTCTACTGGGAGATTAGCATGTTGAAATCTCCCAGATGTACATGCCCAGTCTCCTCAATGAATCATTTCACATAACTAGCTTATATCTCTAAAGAGCTTTTGGTTAGAAGTGCATGCAATATTGCACTATCTAAGAAGAAATTACAATAATTAGAAATAAGAGGGAAATAAAAGAGAGAGAGCAAAACCAATAACTGGTAGGCCCATTGACAATAAGCCAATTAGGAGGCAATCCCCTTTGGCATAAGAATTTACATTAAAAATAAGTGTATTCAACCCCCTTTAGTTCAGTTGACTACATCCCAAAGTTCATTCTGGATCTTCTGATGCAGCATAGGCTTCTTTATGGCACCTTCTTTAAACAGTTCACTTTCTTGATTCAGGGAGTTAGCAAGCTTCTTTTCCTGAAATTTATTTCAAAAAATTTTAAATCTTGAATTTTACAAAAATTATACAATCCCCCCTAAGGAGGCTGTTGACCAACACCCAGATCAACTCAGGATACATGGTTGAGTCATAGGGTATATGAGTCAATTGTCAAAAAAAAAACCAAAATCATAAAAAAATTAAATTAAATTAAAGAGAAAAAATTCAAATTTGGGGAAAAAATGTAATATATCAAAATCTATGTATATAAAATTTCTGAGTAAGGAAGAATAAACCCATAACAGGTTCTTAAATCAGGACCCAATTAAAGTGATTTATTTCCTAAAATTCTGCAGGACAATTGCAGTAATATAGCACTTACACATTGGCAGCCAGGACTGCAGAAAATTGCCATACTATAAAGAGAGAAAAAGAACTAGATTTTGAAGTAAAAGGGAACTATGTGATTCCCTTGTCCAATTTTATCTTCAATCTCAGGGATAGGGAGCCAAAATGGCAGCCAAACTTGGGTACTTGTATGAATCTGGCATGGAGGAGTACAGCATCTGATGTTGTCAAACAGCTACTTCCTCAAACCTCAAACAAGTCCTCTGTCTTGGCACAGATCTCATCAATCCCACAAGAGTTGTTGATTTCCTTGACCTTGTGTTTCTTGGCACTGTGCAATGGCTCTTTTGTGATTCCTTCTTCTGGAATCAGACACAATTATTAATCAAAGTCCCACAGTATTGAACAACCAATGGCAGGTTTCCATAGTCTAAAGCATTAATGGGCAAACTTTTTAAAGAGGGGGCCAAAGGAAAGGAAATGCTCATCTGTTGGTCGGTTTCTAAGGCAACTCTTTTGAAGTTTCATTGTATTTGTCAGATTAGGAATAATGTTGTGTAGCCATTTAGAACATTTCAAGGGGTCACATAGGGCCTGCAGGCCATAGTTTGCCCATCACTGGTCTAACACTTTTGGGTATGCATTGATATTAGAGTTAATAGATATTGTAAACTTATCCTCCAAAATAAAAAACATTAATACTTATAACATGTACTTCAAGTAAAAAGAAATAAGAAAGGAAAAAATCAAATGTCCTATTGAAAATAAAAAGAAAAGCAATAATAAAAAATATTCAGTCAAATCCGGCCTCAGACACTTCCCAGCTGTGTGACCCTGGGCAAGTCACTTGACCCCCATTGCCTACCCTTACCAATCTTCCACCTATAAGTCAATACACAGGTTTAAAGGGTTTAAAAAAAAAGTTAATAAAAAAAATATTTAGGACTTCAATGTGTCAGCCAAAACAGTTTCGACTTATCTATGAGCTTTTATCTCTAATGCATGTGACAGGACACAGTCTATCAGTGTCGATAGAAGGTACCATTTTACATGTGAGCAATGAATCCAAGAGTCCTTTCTCCAATTTTGATAGCTGTTGGAGTGGTTAATAGTAATTGAAAAGGATCTTCCCAGGCAGGCTGGGTTCCTCCAGTGCACTGGACGTTCTTTATGTACACCTTGTCTCTTGGTTGTAGGTCATGAAGTGAGAAGTCTATAGGTTACTGCAGCTCTGGATTCATGGAGTTCATGCAATTTGATATGCAAGTCTTGTATATAGGAAGCAATTGAAGTATTTCCCCCCACCCCCCGCCCCATAATGATGTGTATGCAGGAGAAAAAGGCTTAGCCTGTATAGGAGGGTGTCCAAAAAGCATCTCAAATGGTGAGATGTGTAGATCTCCCCTGGGCCTGCTTCAGAGATAAAATAGAGCTAGAGGGAGAACTTCAGACCATTTTAAGTGAGTCTCAGTACAAATTTTTCCAAACATAGTCTAGAGATCTCTATTAATTCTCTCAACTTGGTTTGAGGTTTGGGGATGATATGATACATGGAATTTGGGAGTGATCCCCAAAAAAGAATAAACCTGAGACCAAACAGAGTTGGCAAAATAGGTTCCTCTGTCTGAAGCAATATGTGCAGGCAGGCCAAAACAAGGAATAATCTCTTTTAAGAGTACTTTGGCAACAAAAGGCGCTGTGTCTTGGGCAGTAGGAAATGCTTCTAGCCATCTGGTTAGTTGATCTACTATGACTAGACAAAATTTATAATGTCCAGCCTTTGGCATAGTGACAAAGTCAATTTGAAGATTCTCAAAAGGTGTGTAAGCCAAAGGGTGTCCACCAAATGCTTTGCCATGAAAGGCATGTTGGTTATAGGTTTGACAGGTAGGGCAGGCTGCACACATTTTAGAGGCTATGGTAGTTATACCAGGGGTTATCCACACTCTTTTAACAGAGTATAGAATGCCCTGAGTACCAAAGTGACCATTTTTGTGAATGGATAAGCATATTTGGTGATAAAAAAAAACAACTTCTAGGGAGTAGTGGTTTTCCTTCAGATGACATTCATACTCCATTGATATGTTTTGCTTTAAAATTTTGTTTCCATTTTTCTACTTCCTATTCATTGTAAGAAAAGGATAAATTTGAATCATTACTAGTTGCCAAAGTTAAAATTAATTCAGGTCCTTCAGAGGCAGCAAGCTTTGCTGCAGTATCTGCCCAGTGGTTTCCTCTAGAAACAGGGTCAATTCCACCTGTTTGGGCAAAGCAATGAAGTACAGTTAGGGCTTCAGGTAGCTGGAGAGCAGAAAGAGCTCATTAATTATTTCTGTATTTGTGATACATTTTCCAGCTGAGGTTAAAAATCCTCTTTGGAGTCATAGCATCCCCGCTGCATAACATATTCCAAAGGGCATACCTCGAATCTGTGTAAATTGTTGCCCCCTTATCTTTGGCAATTATACAGGCATGTTTTAGGACTATCAGTTCTGCACCTTGAGCATTTATATTTGAGCTTAGTGAAGCTGACCACACAGTGGCAAATTCTGTGACTACAGCAGCTCCAGTATAGCATATGCCATCTCTCATGAAAGAAGAACCATCAGTGAATAAGACTAAGTCTGGGTTGACTAAAGGAGTGTCCAGGAAATTATCTCAAGACTTTTTAGCCATGGACACTAAAGATTCACAACTGTGCAATGGTTGTCCTGAAACTGGTAAATCTAGAAGCAAGGTAGCTGGATTAAGTGCTAACGGGTATTCCATCTCTAATTTAAGAAGTTCAGAGTTATAAGAGGTTAATGATTTCCCCATAGCAAGGGATCCACTGTCTACAAAATCCTGTTGCTCCTAAAATTGCTTTCAATTGTTTCTTAGTAAAGGGGGTGCTCAATTTCTGAATATCTTCAATGCACTTAAGGGTAATAGAGTAGACACCAGCAGTTAGCATAAATCCTAAATATTCCACTTTGAAGAGATATCACTGAACCTTTGCCTTTGAGAACTTGTGGCCTCTCTTATGTAGCTTTAAAAGAATATGTTTGCTATCTTCTTGGAATACTGGTGAGGCCGAGAACAAATCATCTACAAATTGTATCAAACAGCTATTCTGAAAACTAACATTGTCTAAATCCTGTTTTAAAATTTGTGAGAAAAATGTGAGACTGTCCACAAACCCTTGTGGCAGCCTGGACCAGGTCCACTTAGAATCTTTCCAGGTGAAGGTAAATACATTCCGGGAATTTTCATGAATAGGGATTGAGAAGAATGCTAAGCACAGATCTACCACAGTAAAAGATATAGCTGTGCTGGGAATAGAAAAGATAATTGTGGCTGGATTTGGAACTACAGGGTGCCTTTTTATGACATGATTATTTACAGCCCTTAAATCCTGTACAAATCAATATGCAAGTTTTCCAAATGTGCCTAATTTTGGCTTTTTTACAGGTAGAATAGTTGTATTATATTCAGATTTGCATGGAATTATTATTCCTTGCTCAGTTAATGAATCTATCACTGGGATAATTCCCTCAATTGCTTCTTTTGATGGAGGATACTGAAGAAAGGAAGGATACAGACCACTTTTTGTTATGATTTGAACAGGAACAGCTAATTTAAGTAGGTCAGCATAGGAAGATGATGTGGCCCAGAGAGACTCAGGTGTATCAGCTAGGATTTCAACAGTGGGTGGTTCCTTCACCTCATGACTCTCTGAAAGTACAGGAAATAAATTTAAGGATTCCTCAGGCAATTCTAGCATTATAGATTCATCTTGAGAGCATGTTATTGTGACTCTGAGTTTGCATAAAAGATCTCTCCCTAACAAATTTATAGAGGAACCAGGCACTAAAAGAAAAGAATGTTATACTGATATGGGTTCCACAGACATCATTCAAGGGGAAAGCTTTGGGACCTTTATAGGTGCTCCTCATAATACCTACTACAATTAGAGAGCCAATAGAATTACATTCAAAATCAGGCTTATTCACCAATACTGATCTGGAAGCTCCAGTGTCTAAGAAGCAATCATAATATGCATTCCCAATCTTCAGAGTTACATGAGGTTCGTTACTATGGTGGGGGGGAGGGGCAGAGAATGGACTGGGATAACTGGTGTTAAGACTTCAGGGTCTGGGAAATCAAAGTTTTCACTCTCTAATTCTAGAGTCCTTTTCCCCCTCTCACACCTTCATAAAGGTCCTTGGCCATTTCTTTGGGGTTTCCCACATTGGATTTCTACCCTGAGTATACCATAGATGAGCCCATTTTAGTATATTGGTGTGTTTGGGTATGGATCATGATTTGCCTCATTCAGATTATTTCTATAATTGTTTCTATTATCATTATTATTTCTAAAGTTATTATTATTCTTGAAACTTATGTAATTGAGTACCTGATTTCACTTTCTAGAGTTTAACATTAAGTGACCTCTTTTTCCACATCAGTAACATGTTAGTGTTTGATTTGTGGATTCTTGCAAAGGGGCTATGCCCACAGCTTGATTTGCATTTCCTTTTCTAATTTCCTCCTTTGAAATTTTCATTTCTTTCCTTAATGCCTCCACTAAGTCACTGTTATCTTCATCTTTCTTTTCATTACTGTTAGACATAAACTGCTACTCTTCTCAATTCTTCCAAGACCATATTGGCCCAGTTTGGGTAGTTGGTCTTAAAATAATCTTTGACCACTTTACAAAAGCTCATACTGTGTATATATTATATGTTTCAAACATTAAAAATATTAACTCCTTGGGGCAGCTAGGTGGCTTAGTGAATTGAGAGCCAAGCCTAGAGAGACATGAGGGTCTAGATTCAAATCTGGCCTCAGACACTTCCTAGCTATGTGACCCTGAGCAAGTCACTTAACCCCTATTGCCTAAACATTTCCACTCTCCTGCCTTAGAACCAATACACAATACTTATTCTAAGACAGAAGGTAAGGGTTTTTTTAAAAAATCAACTCCTTGAAGACATGGATGGTTTCTTTATATTATCTTTATTTTCCCAATGTCTGATGTCTGCTGAATTCTTAACAGATTTTTAACAAATTGATAATTAAATGGGCTGGAATAATCAGAAATATTTTATATGAGTGGATTCAAGACTTAATTGGGCCTTGAAGGATAGTTAAGATTTGAGTCAATGAGAAGAAAAGGGAGGATATTTAAGGTGAAGAAATATGATAAGCAAAGCTCTATAGCTATCATTGATCTTGGTATCTGTATTTTAGAGAGGAAAGACTAGGATGAGTGGATCTGGGGAGTCAAGTTGATCAGCAGTAGGAAATAATGATATATCAGTGTAGTGAGATCAAATTATTGATGTCCTTGAATGACAGGTGGAGTTTGACATGATGTGTTAATAAATAAGGAGCTTCTAGAAATGTTTGACTAGGATGTGTGATACAAAGAACTCCAAATTTTAATTTAGGTCCATCTGTCCTTGGTGTGGAGGAGAAATTGGAAAATGGAAGGCTAGCTAATGACTCTTGAAGTATTCTTGTCATGAAATAATGAGAGTGATAATGCTAAGAATAGAGAGCAAGGGATAGATGCAAGAAACATTTAGAAGGAAATGTGGGGGCAGTTAAATGACTCAGTGGATTGAGAGCCAGGCCTAGAGATGGGAGGTCCTGCATTCGAATCTGGCTTCAAATACTTCCTAGCTATGTGACCCCAAGAAAGTCACTTAACCCCAATTGCCTAGCCCTTATCATTCTTAGAACCAATATTTAATATATTCTAAGATTGAAGGTAAGGGTTTTAAAAAATAAACTAAAAGGAAATGTGGGCAGGTCTTTGGCTGTATATAGGCTATGCAAGAAAAGAATGAATCAAAATGATTTTAAGGTTTCAAGCCTTAGTGGCCAAATGCCCCAATTTATTTTCCTTTTATCCTGGATAAACATTCATTAAGTACAACATCTACCTTGAATAAACAATTTCATAAACATTGGACCCAAGCTCACGCAACAAAATTTATGAAAGCTATGAACATGCAAGGTTTCCTTTAGGCCAAGGATTCTTAACCTGGTATCCCTAGCAACCCTTCCTTTCTGACATCAGTTTTCTCATACGTAAATTGAAAGCAATTGAATGTCTGAAGTTCCTCCTAGCTCTAAGTCTATGAACCTCCAGGTCCCAGATTGAAGACCTCCAAAGAGAGGTTACTCATTAGTTCCAGGGGGCATCCAATCCTACTTATGCATAGCCCTAATTATTCGGAAGATTCTTCCTGACAACAAGACCAACTTGCCATGTGGACTCTGAAATGTCTGAAGAAACAATGGTTCAATTATCTAAGCATATGGATTTATTGAGCAATGTAGGCCAGCTGCATAATAAAGCAGACTAGTGGCTTCCCTCAATTTGGCACTAGATCCCCAAAACAGAGAGAGACAAAATTGTATGCATCAATGTTATATGCATTAAAAAATTATTCAAATAAGACCATTTAAAAGAAAGTAATCAACCAGTATATAAAATTAGGTAATCTGATTTTTAACTGGAGGAAAGATCAGGGACATTCAAAGTTGGGAAA
This sequence comes from Gracilinanus agilis, assembly GCF_016433145.1. Taxonomy (NCBI): domain Eukaryota; kingdom Metazoa; phylum Chordata; class Mammalia; order Didelphimorphia; family Didelphidae; genus Gracilinanus; species Gracilinanus agilis. The sequence goes on along the minus strand of NC_058131.1, from coordinate 16,984,810 downwards.
GGGAGAGTGAACAAGTGCAATTCCCTGAAATCAGAAAAAGAGGTATCCAATTTGCTCCAAGCATCTTTCTTCCATCAAAGGAATATGGAAATAACTTATTGACCACTGTGGGGAAAGTTTTCTGTTAATACATATGGGTTACTTGAGATATCTGGTTGTGAAAAAACTATTTGCTTCAGTCTTTGGATCTGACTGGATTTCTATTTAGCATATCTTAGGTCCTTACTTAAAGAACTCTTAGCAATAAATAGAAAGGATCCAGATTCCCAGCCATGCAGGGATAGGTTTAAAAAATCCAATAGTTTTCTCACAATTCCTATCATTGAATAAATTTTTCTCACAATACAGAAATTAGACTAGACCCATAATTGAATAGAAAGAGAATGAGCTAGATCCAGAATTGAGTCACAACATGTAGTCAATGTGGTTCATTTACTTCCCACAATTCCCTCACAGCCTGAGAGAGTGGCCTGATAATAGGTTAAGTGACTTGACCAATAAGTATCATAGCCAGTACATTTGAGGCAAGACTTGAATTTAGTTTTTTTCTGATGCCAAGCCTGGTTTTCTATCCCCTATTTCACTCAGGGTTTTTTCCCTCAGCCAATGGGTGCTTAAATTCTTGTCAGATTGAACTGAATTAACTCAATATTTAAAACTAAGTGAATTGTCATTCCAATGCTGAGCCTTAAGATGGCCACATTATTATACTGATCTATCAAAGGGCGATAAAAGTTCTTGACTTTGCATGATCAGACTTTCCAGCAACTGGACCAAGTGGGCCCAACTAGAAAGCTCCCCCAGCAGCCAACCTCATGCATCACTGAAGCTTACTTCAGCAATGCACAAGGCACTGAGGTCAGGAATGCATCATAGTGTGCACTGCTTGTCTTAGAATCTTCACATCAATTATTGATATTGCCTCCTCCTGGAGAGAAAAGCTATGAGTCAGCAAGTGCCTTTGAAAAGCAGTGAGGAGAATAAAAAGGCGACACCAGTCATCAGGGTGAGGCTGGAGTACTCCTGACCACAGAAGTACCCAGCCCACCCACCTGTCCTCTTTCAATGAGGAAGTACACTTTCTTGTGTGTTAGCAGAGGGGCAAGGAAGCTGAGTCCTTCCCCTCCTTTAAGAAGCTCGTTTATCTGTGTCTCAGAACAAGGTTCACCTCAGTTGTGAAGACATGCCCTCTTTTTCCTCCATTGGGTTGGAGTCCTGGCACAGCCATTGCACCCAGTGCCAGAATGTATGTCATTCATCTCTCTGAACTTTAGTTTCCTCATCTGCCAAGAGAAGATTTGAACTAGATTGATGCTCTTGTGTTTGGAAAATTATGTAATTTCAAGGTGAAATGAGATAAAATATGAAAAGTAACTTGTAAATCAGAGTTTAATATAAATATTCTTCTTGTTGTCGTTCAGTTGTTCCAGTCATATCTAACTCTTGATGACCCCATTTGGGGCAAAGATACTAGAGTGTTTTGCCATTTCCTTCTCTCATTTTACAGATGAGAAAACTGAAGCAAACAGGGTTGTGACTTGGCCAAGGTCACATAGCTAGTAAATGTCTAAGGCCATATTTGGACTCCTGAAGTCTTCCTGACTAGGCTCTGAACTTGTTGGTCAGATGGCCTCTGAGGTTCTTCCCAGTTTCAAATCTATAATCATATAACATTAATTAGAGAGTGAATCTCTCAAGTTGAGTCCATACTTCAGGGGATCTGAATCCTTTGCTCAAGGTCTAGAACAGTCTGATAAAGGTACAAGGACTGCTTGTCTTGGAAACAGTTTTTTTCCTAACTTGACCTCTGACCAGAGGAGCAGTTGGCAAGAATCTAAAGAATTCTCTTGTACCTTTGGGGGGCTACATTGATTTACTCTTCTCTTCTCTCTTCATTTCTTTCTGGAATTCCCACTAATGGGGTCATTTTGCTACCATGCTCACACCAGGCAATCCAATGTTACTCCCATACTCTGTTTAAATTCCAGGGTTTTTTGCTAGCTAAAGGACACCTTTGGGCCTTTCGAACAGACCTAAATGATGATCAACTAGACAGATGGTTATACTGTACAATTGGGAAGCATAAAGAACAAATTGTTAGAGTTGGGGGCAGGGTGAGAAGGACACCCAGCCATGGTTTAAAATTCAGGCTGGAATGAGGTTGGAAAAACCAGGTTCCTTAGTCTTTTTCCATTGCTCATTCTCTCCCAAAATACCAGTGTTAGAACAGAACAAAATACAGGAGAGCTGAGAGAAGCCCACCCCCACCAGACTTCACTTCCCTTCCTGAATTATATATGACCCAATTACATTGTAATATTCATGAGAGTTCAGAGAATCATAAAAGCTGAGCCCCTCTTCAGCAAGGTCATTTATGCCTTAAAGGAAGTATTATCTTGTGGCTTCTTCCTGCCCTTCCTTCCTTGGCTTCCTAATAAGATTGGGCCTTTTGTAGCTGACAAATGAAGGCAGTACACTCTAGGGCAGAGGAGTAATAATGATGATAGTAATAACAAGATGTTGGTGATCCTCAACCAGAGATTTAGAGTCCCCCTTAGTCTGTCTCATGCCTACTTTCCTGATTTCATAGCATTTTCCCTTCATCCATTCCAAGCAATCTGCTCTAACTGTTGTGCCCCAACAACATTCCATCTCCAGCCTCCCAGTCGTTATACACATAGGTGGTTCGTCATATATGAAATATACTTCTTCCTTATCTCCAAATAAATCCCTAGCTTTCTTTAAAGCACAGCTCAGACTCCACCTCATACACAGAACTGATTTATGCATATTGTACAATACTCCCTCCACTGTTAAATGTAATCAGGAATGATTTGGGATGGGGGGATGGAGGCATTTCTTCATTTCTTGTGTTTGTTTTAGCTAATCAACAAATGGTGGTTTAATTCTGTTTAAATTCACATCTCCACATTTTCCTCTCAAAACCCCTATCAGGAGAGAAATTGTAGAGGAAAAGGAGTCATCTAAAACCCACATGGAATTGTAACAATGGGCCAACCTGGGTACTAGTTCCTTTATATGTTGGATGTCCATTAATTGGGGAAAATGTCGTCCCTCTCAAAGAGTAGCTGGCCTCATTTCTAGGGATGCAAATCAGGGGCCACTATCTGAAGTCTATTTTGTCTGTGATTTTTGTGGGTGCCCACACTTATGCCCCCAGCTCCCTGAACTGCTTTGCAAGTCTTTTTGTTGCATATCTTCAGCTTGTTATCAAATCTTTTCCAAGTGTTCCCTGCAGCTGTGGCAATTTTCAAAATCCAATCACTCTGTTAAAGGAAATGGATGTTGGCTCAATTGGATCATCTCCTTAGGAGACATGATGGATGACAGAGGCTAATAGCTGCTCCCATATGTCACCCAGGGGCTTCTCCTTCACAAAGAGAATGTTAGGAAAGCCAAGGAGAATTTCCGTGAACTAACATTCATTTGGGGACTTTGCTTTGAAGCTTTTATGTCTGAGAGAAGAGAGCAAGTCTGAATGAGAGTTCACTTTTACCCATAAAATGTAAGCATCTGATGCATCCTTAGAATAGAGAATGTCAGACCTGGAAGGGGCCAAATGTCAAAACTGAGAAAGGCTTTAGAATAAAGATGATCAGAGCTGGGAGAAGTCTTAATGCATAGCATGTCAGAGAAGGGAGGTTCCTTAGAGCAGCTGAAATCTGGGTGGACTGAAGAGTGACTTAGGAAACCACAATTTAAAATTATCCACAATGCATTGTATTTTTAATTATTTTGTCATACATGTCTGAATTACATTTTAACTGGCACTGGGGACTAGTTGGTAGATTTTGACACCTCTTCTTATAAGCATAGACTATCAAGTTTTCTCAAATCCTACCTAAAAGCTTACTTTTACAGAAAGTCTTTCTTAATCCTGGCTAATTCTAGCTCCTTCTCTCTGTTGATTACCTCCAATTTATCCTGTATGTAGCTTGCTCATACAGTTATCTGCATGTTGTCTCCCCCTTGAAACTATGAGACCATGGGCAATGCTTGGGGCATGGTAGAAGTTTGCTAAATGTTTATTGAATGCCTAAAACCTGGGAGATGTATATTAGAAAATAGAATTTCAAGGCTACATTGACCTTACAGCTCATCTAGTTCACATTCTTCATTTTACATGGGAGGAAACTGAAGCCCAAACAGAGATCATAAAAGGAATCATAGATTTAGAAATAGAAACAGATACTCTTGCACAACTTCTTCAATTTATTTTATTGCCTCTTTTTATCACAGTCAGTTCCCTATCTAATTCTATCAGCTACCCTTTCCAATATTCTCTTGCCACAAAGAAAAACAGTTAAACAAACAACTGGCATAATAATCAACCACATATACTGCATTCTGCACCAGTAGTCCCCCACCTCTCTGCTAAGAAGACAAATGTATGCTACATCCTCTGCTCTCCTGGACTAAGATGTTTCAGTTCAATGTTTATGCATTTATCTGCTCTTAAATGCTATTTTATTTGTATTATTGTCATAATGTATATCGTTCTTCTGATTCTCCTTTCTTCATTCTGCTCATACCAATCTTAGGAAGATATAATCAGAGAATCAGAGATTTTGAGCTAGAAAAGACTTTGGAGCTTATACAGTACGATCTTCCCATCTTATAGATGAGGCAGTTGAGGCTTGGAAAAAGGTCACTGAGGAGAAAAAGTCTTGCTTCTCTGAATTCATCATATTCATCATTTGTAGCATTCTAACATTATACCATTAAATGTTTTCCAGCATCACAATTTGGTCAGTCATACTACCACACTTTTTTGTTGCCATGAAGAATACTATTATGAAAATTCTAGTGTATGTTGGACATTAATGTCATTGAGATATATTTTCAGAAGCATAGCCTAAGGTTATGGGGAGCAGGAGAATTTAGGCTCAGAGAAATGATGGGACTTGGTCAAAGTCATTTCACAAGTAGGCAGCATTAGTAGCAAAAACATCTTTTGTTCTGAATATCTAAATGAGTATGAATCCAAATTATTCTTCTTCTCTAGACCTGAAATAAAGGAAAATTCAATAGAAAATATATATCACTATTCTGGGGAGACAGGGTGGTTCAGTAGAAAGTTTTTGAGCTTAGCTTCAAAATCTGTTCTCGGATACTTATTTGTGCTCCCTTTAATGAGTCTCTCTGGGTCTCAGTTTTCCCATCTGTAATTTGAGGGCATTGGAAAAGATGGCCTCTAAGGACCCTTCCAGGTTGAGAGCTATGATTCCACTGTCCCATCCATATGTGAAGAATAGCTGGAGAGACATGAGCTCTTCCCATCTCTCAGTGAAGAGGTAGGGAGCTATAAATGAGGAATGTTGCATCTACTGTCAGATCTGGGTACTCTTTTGGTTTTGATTAAGTGAATATTTTTCTTTGTTACAAGAAGAGTAAAATGTTCACGAGAGGGAGTATATATGTCCCAATAGGACAGGATCATGATACAAAAACTAAAAGTACCATTAAACTTAGAGTTTGAGAAAACTGTCATTAAGCAAGACTAACTTCATTCTCTTTCCTTGTCCTCTGACTTCCACAGCAGTAACCTTTCCACTGCCTTCCATGGTCTAATCCCTCTGCACACAACTAAATCTGACATCCCACCAAGGATTCCTTAGTCTTCGATGAATATTAACCTCATGGATCCCAGGGCTGATCCCAGAACACAGCTTTTTCTTAAATCAAATAAGATTCAACTCTATCTAAAAGCAGAATCCCTAAGGATAGTGCCCCACATCTGCAATATCAGCCTATAAAGCAAACAGCAGGCTGGTTTCTAGGGAAATCCAAGCTACCATTGCATTTAATTTACATGGAGGGGAGGTAGGACCATCAGAGAGCCTTTGCAGGATTTGCAGGTCATTTTTGACAGGAGCATCTGTGACAAGAAAGACATTTGCAATCACCAAATTAGTCAGTGGGACCACTTTTAAAACCTCATCCAGACCAAGGCTGTAGGTTCTTCATACCTGTCACTTGAATGGAAAAAGCAGCTGCATATGTACTGAGTGATCCAAGGTCCTCCCCTGCCCCACTTCCCCACCCTCCACCTAAGCGAGTTCATCCCTTTGCCCTCCCAGCTAAAGGCCTGGACAGATGCTTTGTTCTAATGTGTGGACCTTTTCTTCAGAATTTCCAACAATCCAGGTCTTAGTGAAGGTAATTAAGTATTGAAGGTGATGGGGTAGCCATGCTATGTCGATCAATATCTCTGGGCAGAGTTCTGCTAATGGACTCAAGTGAGACAATTATTGCTCCCTCACCTATGTCGTTTGAGAGTGATACTGCCATCCCCCACTTGTCAGGTTTTCTCTGATCTTGGGAATTCTAGCTGTGAGTGATGTTGACAATCACCCTACCATCCAGAATAGTAAAGGCATTGGTGCAGGGTTAAATTTTGGGGGTAGGAGTTTGAACAAAAGCAGGAGAGCAGCTTCTTAAACAAAACACTTAGTTTATTATTAGGAAATATAGATAGGAAATATGAAGGAGGAAAGTGAAAGTAATCTAACAGTAGCTTGTAACTATACCCCAGATCCCCATCCTAACTAAATTTCTCTTTAAAAAAAAACCCTAAATCTATCTGCCTCAGAGAACAGTATCATCTGCTAAGCGGAAGCCCTCGCCTACTCTCATTTTCTAATAATATAACCACTATCTATCTACCGATCTACCCAAGTAAATCGATAATCAACAAGACTGTTAAAGGTTTAATTCCATTCTCTGTCTCCAACCAGAGAGAGTGCTACCGGCACAACCTCTCCCCAGCAGACCCAGAAACCAAAAAGCTCCTTCCAACTGCCGGCAACTAACTTAACCCCACTCGGCCACACCCTTCTGTCACCAACTGATAACCTGCATAGCAGGGGGTCTCTTACTAAGAAATCTTATTAGTCCTTTGTCTCTTAAATAGAAACAAGAAGAAATTAATAAAAACTCTCTTAACACATTCCAGGCTTCATAAGAGCTCACTTCTCTCTAGAATCTTATAAATTTGCAGAGCACTTTTCTCTCAATAACTCTCCGAGAGCTGATGGTACCAATGTTATCATTTCTACTTAAGAGATAAGGAAATTGAGTCTTGGGGGATAAAGTGATTAGGACCACAGTCACAGGCTTAGAGGTTAGATTGCTTTTTCATAGATAGTGTAATAAGGAAATAGCATTTTTAAATATAGATAGAGAAAAGTTATGCAAAACAGGATGGATGAGCAGAACATTCTGGGAGCTTTGGAACTGTGCAGGTGAGAATCAGGGGTCTGGGTCTGTTGGAGAGGAAGCAGGTGTGTCTGTACTCCTCTAGGACCATCCTATCTACTGTGTGGCCTGGAGCTTGGTTTGCAGTTTGGAAGGTGGACTTCCAAGTGTGGACAGCTCTTGGTTAGAGACCCTTTAGGAATTACTGGCTGGTTTTCTTCTGGGACCTTAGGACAGCTGAGGTCACTGCTGGAGGGACAAAGACCCAAGGAGTGAGATCCCATCCTGCTTTGATCTAGTTAGTGTTAGGGTTTTAGTGTAGTGACCCATTTTGCTTGTTTCTGGTCCATAGTTAACCCCAGTTAAGGAAATTCCTGTCTACCCATCTCCCTAACCTCTTTACTTTAATAAATTATTGTTTCCTGCTTCTTGTCTGTTCTCCTTAACCCTGGAAGTACCTTAGTTAAGTTATATAAGGTTTTATTGTAATTCCCCAGTTGACTAGAGTCTGGCTCACTGCTTAACTGATTTATCTGCCATTCCTCCATATGGGTGTTACTCATTTTCCCAAGTCCTGTGTTTGTGGGTGTAAAAGGAGATTCCCCATTTGTATTTGTTCTTAGTAAGTTACCCCTTGCCCAAGCAGTCCTCCTTTTCCCCTTTCTCTAAACCCAGTAGACTCAGAGTTTAATATTTACTCATAAAAATAGCCAGGTAATAATGGGGGGAACAATGTGTTTTCTATCCATATCAGTTATTCCCATGAATCTAGATAGGGATGGAGACTAAGCCTGTGGTTTCATTGCTCTAAGGCCATCCCTCTAAGCATGGAGGTCAATATCTACTCCGTGGTTGATTGTCCTAAAGTTGTCAGTGTCACCCCACTAGGATGTATCAAAGAGGGGGACTTGATCCTCGGTTTTTCTGGCTCTTCCTTATACTATGCAGTTGTCTCTCATTAAGTCTTAAAACTTGGTTAAGTTTTATCTGAGGTTGTTTCTTAAACTCCACCTGGAGGCAAGTGAGTGGGCTTCTTCAAATTATCTGGGGCTATTTTCCTACCTCTTGGTTAAGATAGCAGTTGCCAAGCATGTGATAGCATTATTGTATAAGGAGGGCATGAATGGAAGAGAAAAGAAAAATGACCTTACTACATAATTAAATTATGTTTACAAACCAAAATATTTATAAAGTGTTTCCCTCTGTTATAAGGAATTTATTAAATATTCGCTCTGTGTCCTTAGGAGCAGAGTTAGAAGAAGTTAAGTAATATTACTCAGTTTCATTAAGAGTATTCACAGCAGAAGTTTTTAAATATCACACTATCTCCTTTAAGAGAGAGGACAGAGCTTGCAGCCAGCTCTAAGAGGCTGACTAGAAAAGCAGTGAAGGGAAGGAATTCTGGGCTCCATCTTCTCTGGCAGTCTCAGACAACAGAAGTAGCTTTTTGGGCTCTCTCTGACAGTTGGTTGGTGGCAGTTGGAGTTGAGAAGATCAGATTTAAGGAGGCTGAAGAAGGAAAGACATTACTTTTAATTAAGAATCAAGTTACTGAAACTATCCATAATATGGAAATAAGTCTTGATTGAGGACATGTTAAAACCAGTGGAAATGTGCATTGGATATGGGGATGGCCAGGGGGGAGGGGTGAAGGGGAAAGTAAAAACATGAATCATGTAACCATGGAAAATTTTTCTAAAAAAAAAAATATTTAAATTAAAAAAAAAGAATCAAGTTACTGACAGGTTTTCCTTCTCGGTACTCTGAGAGAGATAGTTTGGACTTTGAGGCCTATTCTCCTCAGGACTTTGAGAAGAGCTGCAGAACTGTCTGTATCTGTGTGTGACAGGCTGCTTTCAACTGTCAGTGAATAGAAGAATTACTTAAGGAGTTTATTATCAATTTAAGATTTATAACTTAGCATAGGTTAGTTAGAGAAATATTATTTAAGATAGCTGAGAGTAGTGTAAGGAGGTCTACTCTGTGGACAAGAAGACACTACAAAGTGAAATATGCGAGTATGGCAACTGCTAGAAGTAAATAGGTTTGTCTTAGAGGTTTGGACCAGTGCTGAACCCAATAGTAGTTGACAACAGGCTATATACTGTAACATGGAGATGGCAGGGTAGAATTCCTGCAAGATACAGGGTCAAGCCTCAACCCAGAATTCTAGGGGTGGGCCCCCTAGAAAACTCTTGGTGAGGGGCAGTTGAGGGCAGTTAGGGGCAGTTGATTCCTGGGGGTTGAAGTGAGCAGGTCACTCCATTTGCTGATCCCAGTTCTGGATAGCTTTGGAAGCCTGGTGGCAAAAGCCATTTAGTTCTTCTCTGTAGTTAGTCTGTTTAGCCGAATTAGACCTTTCCAGCAATAGCATTATTGTTACCATTTAGTTATTTTAGATATTAGAAGTGACAATTATAGGCTTTGAGGGCAAGCTAGTTATAAAGATTACCTCTCCCTCATGGGGAGAGGGGCTGTTTCTACTTAACAGTTCAGGACTTCCCAGATCTTATCCTAATCCTTGAAACCCTCCCTTTTTTCCCTTCCTCTCTTATCAGTAAACCTTCATCTTTTGGGAATTGTGCCTGTTTATTATTTTGGGAATACTCACATCCATCTTCAGCTAAGTTTCCTATAGCTGTCCAGCCCATACAAGTCAGATTAATCTGTCCCTGATAACTACAAGACATCAAGCTTCTCCTATTATACCTTAGTCAAACCTGTGAGGAAAATAAGTTAAGATTGTCAACATCTTTAGGAAATAGCCTGGCCTAGCTTTGCCTGAAGACATCAGTCCATCCACCATTTCCAATTGATTTCTAACTGCTTGTTCAGAGGGGGAGAAGGGAGCACTGAACCAGTTTATGCCCCTCCCTCTTCATTCAAGCCTGTCAGTGGGGGAAGAGTGAGTCTAGCAGGTTACTGAACACTGGCATATCTTCAGCTTCCCAAATATCTCTGTTAAAATCAACATAACAGTTTTGGCTAGCCAGCCTAGGATTTTTATTTCAGAACCTGAGTGGGAAGAGATTAGTATGGCCAGCTTCATCAACAGAGCCATTTATCTCTGTTAAAATCAACATAACAAGGCCCAGGTGTTAAGCCTCACCTGCAGAATGATGGTTATAACACAATCTGACTGCTTTCTTCAATGATGTAAAAAGTAAATTGGTTTATTTCTTAAACACAGGATGGGCTAGAACAGTGATTCCCAAAGTAGATGCTACCACCCCCTGGTGGGTGCTGCAGTGATCCAGGAGGACAGTGATGGCCACAGGTGCATTTAACTTTCCTATTAATTGCTATTAAAATTTTTTAAAAATTAATTTCCAGGGGGATAAGTAATATTTTTTTCTGGAAAGGGGGCGGGAGACCAAAAAAGTTTGGGAACCACTGGGCTAGAGGATCAAGGGAACAGTGACCCTAATCTTATCCCTGTAATCTCCTCCCAAACTTCTACAGAAACCTCATGGATTCTTCTTTGGTTTCTTGATGCTCCTTAAATTACTCTATCTGTATATTAAACCACCTCTATCTACCTTTATGAGCAATTTGATCCTCAACGTGATTAACTTGAAGATTTGTAGTCTATCAGCAGCAGCTAGACTGTGGTAAAATGAGGAATTCACCTTCTTGGACCTGAGCCCAAAATGGTTCCAACCTCATTCTCACAGACAATTGGTCACTGGGCTCTGGTAGGGTTCTTCTTCATTGGTATAATTCCCTATGGCACTGGATCTCAGTAAAGACAAGGCAGACAGGATATCTCTCTGATGACTCAATGCATGGATGATTGAATCACAGAAACAGGATCAATGAATGACAGGTAACCTCCCACTTGGTCAGACCAATGACAGGAAGTACTCTCCTTGAATTCTTTGAAGAGACAGGAACACTCCCACCCCCAACTGTTTTCTGTGAGTTTCCTTTTATCCATTCCTCATATTCTGGAATCCCTCCTTTTCCATTCCATGCATGGGCCAGACCCTATATAGACCCTTACTTTGAAAAGTCCTGCACAGACCCTTGCAAAACTCCTGTCTCTATTCTTCAAAAGAAAGCAGTTAGTTTTGAGGGGTTTATTTAGACATTTTAGTATGAGGTTGAGATTTCCTAACCTATTTCCAACTCCTAATTTTCTGCCTCCTATTTCCTCCCCCTAGTTCTTCTAAAAATAAATAAGGGTTGTATTAAGCTGATTCTGGCCTTCCATCCACTGCCTGCAAATAGTTTAAACTCTAACTGCTTTAATTTATTATAACAACTGGGCATTGCCATTTGGTTATCAATACTCAATACCAATTTTAGATCAGTTATATTTATAATGCCTTCTAGGTGACTCAATGGATTGAGAGCCAAGCCTAAAGACTGAGGGTCCTGGGATCAAATCTGGCCTCAGACATTTTCCAGCTGTGTGACCCTTGGCATATCACTTAATCCCCATTACTTAGCCCTTACCTCCTTCTGCCTTAGAACCAATGCACAGTTTTAATTATAAAACAGGTGAGGGTTTTTTTAAGTGCTTCCCTCACAACACAACTATGAGATTATTCCTCTGAGCATTATTAACTTCATTTTACATATTTAAAAAAACTGAGCTTCAGAGTCAACTGATCCTCTTAGAGCATGCTCTTCTACTGTGTCAGCCTCCTGGTTGCTGCCCCCTACTCTGATTCTTATGTAACTTCTAACACTAGGACAAAGATTTGGTCTTAGTAGAGACCTCAAATATCATCTGGTTCCATATCTCACACATATGATATCTCTCCATGATCTCCTCTAATTCAAGTTACATGAATTTTCATCTGAATTACTATAGCATTCTAATCAATCTCTCTTCTATTTTTTGTCTGTAATTCATTGTCCATACTTCTGAAAAAATGTATTTTAAGTTATAGATATGACTATGTCACTTCCAGTTTCCAAAACTTCCCACAACTCCCCATTTCCTCTGGAATTAAAAAAGAAACTATCTCTGAGCCTTTAAATCTCTAAATAATATAACTCTCATCTACCTTGACATCAACATTCATATCATTCTCTTCCATGAACTCTGTATCTAACCATAACAAGATTAATAGCTTTTCCCTGAACTTAACACTCCATCTTCTGTTTCTATTTATTTTCAAAAGCCATTCTCCATGCCTTGAATGCACACCTTCATCATCCCTACCTCTCAGAATCCTTGTTTATCTTTAAAGTTCAGCTCAGATGCCACCTCCCACAGGAGAACTTTCTCGGTATCCCCAGTTATTCATGATATGTCCTCCTCAAGTCTGAGGATGGCCTCTCCTTGTAAGGGACAACTCAGGTCTGGGATCATGGGACAATTGGCTCAATTCTTAGAGGAGTTTGGTCTCTAAAGTGTTCAGTCAGACATTCTCATTTTCTCTGGTTCATTACACTCCAAACCTGATGTTGCAGGTAAATGCAATTAGACTTGTCTCAAGTATAGAATCTCCCCTTATAAGAGTAGAATAAATAATGTTGAGGAAAGATCAACTATTTATTTCCTCCAAACAAGAGGAATTTATTTTTAATATTTTATTTATTTATTCATAACATGATTTTTTAAAATTTTGAGTTCTAAATTCTCTCCCTTGCCTCCTGTCCTGCCCCTACCCAAGTGAGAAGGCAAAACGTATATCAATTATACATGTGAAGAAATATAAAACATATTTTCATATTACCCATCTTGAAAAACAATGTATTGATCAGAGTAGATAAATATAAAATCACAGTTGATCCTCATTACAATATTGCTGTCAGTATTCTTTGGGTTCTGCTTGTTTCACTTTGCATCAGTTCATGTAAGTATTCCCAAGGCTTTCTAAAACCATCCTGCTTATCATTTCTTATAGTAAAATAATATTCATCACAATCACACACCACAATTTGTTCAGCCATTCCCCAGGAGATGAACATACTCTCAATCTTAAATTCTTGGCAACTATGAAAAGAGCTGCTATCAATATTTTTGTGTATATAGCTACTTTCCCCTTTTCTTTGATGTCATTGAAATATAGATCTTGACGGGGCAGCTGGGTCGCTCACTGGATTGAGAGCTAAGCCTATAGACAGGAGGTCCTAGGTTGAAATCCGGCCTCAGACACTTCCTAGCTGTGTGACCCTGGGCAATTCACTTGACCCCCATTGCCTACCCCTTACCACTCTTCTGCCTTGGAACCAATACACAGTATTGATTCCAAGTTGGAAGGTAAGGGTTTAAAAAAATATATAGATCTTGAGCTGCATTGCTAAGTCAAAGGGTATGCACAGTTTGATAGAGCTTTGGGAATAATTCTAAATTATTCTCTAAAATGATTGGATTAGTTCATAACTCCACAAATGGTTTATTAGTGTATCTATTTTTCCACATCTCCTCTGGCATTATAATTTTCCTTTTCTCTGATGTTAGTCAATCTGATAGATTTAAAGTGGTACCTCAGAGTTGTTTTAATTTGCAATTCTCTAAACAATAGTGATTTATAGCATTTTAATGTAATTGTTGATAGTTTCAATTTCTTCTGCTGAAAATTGCCTATTCTTGTCCTTTAATTATGTACCAATTGGGGAATGACTCCTATTTTAACAAATTTTGCTCAGTTCTCTATATATTTGAAAAATAAGGTTTTTGTCAGAGAAACTTGCTATAATTCCCACCACCCCCACCCCATTTCCTGCTTTCCTTCTAATTTTGGCTACTTTGGTGTTTGTGTAAAACCTTTTTAATTTCATGTAATTTCAAAATTATCCATTTTATTTCTTGTGATCATTTTCCCCTCTTATTTAATCATAAACTCTTCCTTTATCTATATCTATATCTATCTATATGTATATACATATATATGACAGGTAAAATTTTCTGTTTTCCTAATTTTTTTATTATCACTATGTCTAAATCATGTACTCATCTTAAACTTATCTTGCTATTCAGTGTGAGATGTTCTTCTATGTCAGCTTCTGCCAAATTGCTCTCCAGTTTTATCAACAATTTTGTCAAATAGTGAATTTTTGTTCCCAAAGTTTAGATACTGAGTTCATCAGACACTAAATTATCATGATTATTCACTACTGTGTGTATAACTAAACTATTCCATTGATCCATTTTTCTTCTTCTCAGTCAGTACCAGATTGTCTTGATGAATACTTTATATATATAGCTTGATATCTGATACTGCTAGGCCACATTCCTTTACATTTTTTCATTGATTCCCTTGATATTCTTGACATTTTGTTCTTTCAGATGATTTTTCTAGTTACATGAAATAATTTATTAATATTTTGATTGGCATAGCATCATATAAGCAAATTGACTTGGATAGAATTGTTGTTTTATTAAATTGGCTCATCCTACTCATGAACAATAAATATTTCTCCAATTGTTTAGATCTGTTTATGAGTTTAAAAAAGAAATTCTTAAAATACAAAAGATTCTTTAAGTATAATTGGCTAAGATTTGGAGTTATAATCTTACAGGAAGTGGATACTTAAAACATTACAATATGATGCATTTATTTAGTGGGACTATTGAATAGACATTTAATTTCAATCTCAGATTTGTTTGATCTAAACATTTCCCTCATGGATCAAGTTTTCTGGAAAGCCTGGCCATGGTTTAGTTATGTCCTACCATTGGTGGTCATTTCTCCTCTGAGTTGCATTATTCTAACTGCAGAGAGTCTTGCAACAGGCACTGGCCTCATGAAGGATCAGAGATCCTGACCTCTCAAACTCAGAGAGGAGGCTTCCTATAGGGCTAGATATGCTCATCTCTAACTTACTATTTGATCATCTACGCTAAGGGAAAGAAACACAAATTTGAAAAGATAACCAGGCATTGAGAACCAAATGCAGGCTCACTTAGGTAAGCACATGCTTTATCTCCTTTGTGTAAATATCTTCCATGGGTAGTAGGAATGGGAGAGAAAGTCATCCCTTCCCTTCATTACAGGAGCTCCAATGGAGAACCCCAAAATTTGAAAGTTTGAAGGAACCTCATCAACTATCTAACCCAACCCTAAAAGGGAAACTTCTAAAAAGGAAGCTTCATTATAAATATCTATAACATAGCCAACAAGGGGCTTCCCAGCCTCTTTTAGACCTCCAAAGAGAAAGAACTCAGCACTTCCTAAAGCAGCCCATTCCACTTTTAGTAGCTTTAATTGTTATAAAGCTTTGTTTTGTTGTTTTCCTAGACCTTAAATTAAAAATGGTCTTTTTTCAACTTCTACCAATTGCTTTTCTTGTTGCCACTAAAGACAGAATCAGAGCCAGATGGAAAGAGAGAATGCACCAGAAGGTGAAGTCATTTCTTTTAAGGTCTATTGAGTGAATTCTTTTTCTGCATTGGTGGCCATGGCCAGTCTCCTCTGATAAAACCTACTTAGGCAGTGTGGGGTACAAGGGATTTCTGTGTCATCCCCCAAATACCAAGTAATTCATCGTATAAGGCCCTAGGTTCAAAAGACTGGGGTCAAGGATAGAAATCAGTTGAGTATCACCATTTCATTTGGAACATTTTTGCAGAACTTGTGTCCTCCCATTTGAAAGCAAAAACCTGCTTTTCATTGTTTTTCTTTTATCCCCAGTGCTTAGCACGATGTCTTGCATGCAATAGATGTTAAACAAATGTCTATAGAATTAAATGGAAAGAATGTCTTCATTGAACACTGAGTCTATCCTTTCTGTATCTTTTCTTTTTTTTTTAAACCCTTACCTTCCATCTTGGAGTCAATACTGTGTATTGGCTCTAAGGCAGAAGAGTGGTAAGGGTAGGCAATGGGGGTCAAGTGACTTGCCCAGGGTCACACAGCTGGGAAGTGTCTGAGGCCGGATCTGAACCCAGGACCTCCCATCTCTAGGCCTGACTCTCCATCCACTGAGCTACCCAGCTGCCCCCTCTTTGTATCTTTTCTAACCAGTCCAAACTCTCTGTATTGCTGGAAGAAAAGCAATATCTGGAGACATTTTTTCAGGGAGTTTCTACATCTTCTCCCTTGAGAGTCTTCCTGCTCAACTGAACTGAAATTGATGTTGAGAAATATGACAGAAAACCTCCACTTATAAAAATGATAGTGTGGTGCTATTAATGTTCCTCCTCTGAAGCCTGGTTTTTGACCGCTTTGGTTTGGGGCATGAGCTTTTACAGCTGTCTCATCTTAAATATTTTAACTATTTTAATACATTTTTTTTCAAACTATGCCCTAGAGGTTTTCATTACTGGAAATATTTCTTTCATAAATGAAATAAATAAACAGAAGAGAAGAGCATACACTAAATGTGACAGCAATTTCCTGGAAGGAAAGATTCAGTGAAGACGTTAAATTAAAATATCACTTTGCCAAGTATTATTATATGTGCTGGTTGTCAATGTTAGAAACTGCTGGAGAGGGTTTTGAAGTTAATGAAATATTAACCTCATTTTGAGAAGTAATAAAGTTGAGAGAGGCAGAGAAAGATAGTAGAGGGAAGAAGAGAACAGCCAATAGCTGAGGGTAGGGGAATGAAGAGGAAGATCACGTTGCTCCCTGACCCCCACCCTTATAACCACCCTCACAGAATCTTAGAGGCATGCAATTCAACCAGTAACTTACCAATAATCTTTTCTTTATAGAATCAAATGATAATAGATTTAGAGTTGAAAGGGACCATAGAAGTCATTGAGTGCAACTCCTTTATTTTACAGATGAAGAAACTGTGGCCCAGAGAAATTAAATAAACTGCCCAGAATATAGCCAGTAAAGTAAGAGTTTTAATAAACAAATAGATAGATAGATAGATAGATAGATAGATAGATAGATAGATAGATANACATAGATAGATAGATAGATAGATAGATAGATAGATAGATAGATAGATAGATAGATAGATTAATTGAGTAATTAATGAATGAATAGATGAAATCTCTCAGCAGCAATTATGAGCAAGGTCAATCTTGGCAGGAATCCAAAGATGCCTTCAGGAAACTGTTGCCCAGGGACAACAAGGGTTTGAGTATGCTTGATCCAGAAGATTGCAGGTTTGCACCTCCTACTGTTATGAGTAAGATTAGATTAGCTAGTTATTAGGTATTGATTATATATTGATTAGGAAGTACCTAGCAGGAAGGAGCTGGAGCTGGGAATTCCAGGTTGGAATGAAGGAGGAGGAAGTCTATCTATGTTCTGTGTGTGGACTCCATTAGTGGTAGGCAAAAACTGTTGCCAGCCTGGGAGACCTCAGAGCAAAGGACACCCTGCATCCTGTTTTCCCCTGGATCCTGTTTGGTGTGGCATTTAAGGAAAGAACAAGAGAAGAGGACAGTGCTTCAAGCAAAACCCTTACTGCTTGGTTCCTGAGACAACTGTAGCTCCTGGCATCCAGACATCATCAGTGGATTGCAGTGAGAATCCCAAAGCCACAAAAGCCCCAGCTGTACTCAAGCCTGGCAGGTTCCAGGTGTGAGGCAGAAACCCAGAGACTCCAGTATAGCTCCTTGGGCCCTGTTAGTTAGATAGCTTAGATTAGTATAGTTGAATAAGTCCTTCCCTGTCCCTTTGAGTTTTGTTATTAGGTGTTAAGATTTTAGAGTAGTCATTCCTATCCCTCCTTTTAGTTGTTTCTAATTAAAACCCAATTTCACCTTGTTACCTTGTCAGTTAATTCAAGGCCTCTGGCCAGAGTGACAGTTGGCTGTTATTTTTCCAGTTGGGAGTGGTGTAGCTGTACAAGACTTCAGTGATCAGTTTTAGTCTCTCTTACATCCCAGAGAGTGTTCCCACAAACCCCATAGTTGATTTTAATATCCCTGGTGACCCCATTACTTATATTATCTTACACTATTCCTTCCAGCTTCCCAAAACTCACTCCTTTTGCTTGGGTGTTCCTCCTTTTTATAGTCCTGGTTCCAATGATCTTCAACTGACCCTGCTTTCTTGGGTTTCTACTGCACCCCAGTAAAATTCCACCTTTACACTTACAAAAATGAATAATAAGGAAATGTTTTGCATGATAATACATGTATAACGATATTTAATTGCTTGCCAGCTCTGGGAGGGAGAAAAGAATAAGGGAGGGAGACTATTTGGATCATATAACCTCAGAACACTTATGTGGAAATGTATTGAAATTAAAATAATAATTTTTAAAAATAAATAAAGATTTTCATACCTCTGGGGAATAAAAAAGAAAAGATCTACCTCCCTCTCCTTTTGGACCTCCCTGCTTTGGGATGTCTTCCTTCCTTCCTGCTGAGGATGGAGATGTCTCTTCCTTCTGTCCTCTAGTAACTATTTCATTCTGAATCTCCAGCACATGGGAATGGAACTCAACACACTCCTAAGTAGGACTGAAATGGAACCTCAAGCCTCGACTGCCTCTACTGCTTTGTGTTTCTCTGAGCAAAAATGGCTGGACATCAATCTTAAGAGATGTATATTTTTTGTATATGAGGCTGACTTATAAATTCAAAAAGTTGGGAGTTTCTGAGTCAGTGCTGGTTGCTTGCTTCCTGGTCCTACATTGTTTCTCAGAGAGAAAGACCAAAAGGACACCAGAGCTGAAAGGACTAAGAAAGACCAGATGATATCCCACTTTCCTGGTATATGTCCAAAAGAAATCCCCATCATAATATACCCAACAAGTAGCTATTGAGTAGAGATCATAAAGAATGGTTAGAGCTGCAAAGGACTTTAGTTTTCATCTAATCTAACTCTCTTTTCTTACAGATGAGGAAACTGAGGCCTAAAATGATGGACTCATTTACCCAAGGTCCCAGACAGGTTGTGGCTAAGCTAGGATTCAAACTGAGGCTCTCTGATTACAAATCTATTGTGGTCTTCTGTAAAAATGAAATTTGGGAGATGCCATCTTTAAGTGTATATATATGTGTATTTTTCTGGACACAGGGAAATTATCAAACTACATTTCCCGTGGTCCAACGGGTTTCCGGTTCCGGTTCTTTGGGCGTGGGGAGGCCTACGTCTCGACGCAGAGAAGAGTTTAAATCTCCTGGGTTAGGAGACAGGAGACAATAATGGCGAGGGCGGCGATTTTGAATTCTTACAAGCGCGTGGTCTAATAACTTTATCTATCAGCATGGCTTTAATTAAAATACTAATTTATATTAATATAGCAGTCTTTATCATTTTTTTATATTTATACTTCCCTACATCAAACTTCCTCATTGGTCTACAAGGTACTGAAACAGATTCATTTTTATTTAAATTAATATTCTAAATTTCATGTTGCACACTTTATAATCTCAAAGGTCTAGTCCACAAGCATTCCCTGTTTATAATGATTCTATCAATGAATTTTAGGAAGAAATTAAAGACCTCTTCCCCACTGATATTTGGGAGTCTCTTTTGAAACAACATCTTTTTATATTCCAGGTTCTCTTAACTTTTCTAAATCATAATTCAATGTAAATCCTGACCAGATTTTATCCTCGAAGTAGAAATTCCTGCAGTATCAACAATGACTACTCCAAGCCAATTCAATCAACATTTATTAAGTATGCATTGTTAGCAGTAAAGATACAAATGCAAGAGTATATAGGAAAATATATACATACAAATAAATAAATACATGACAGAAACAGAATACTTTGAGAAAAAAGGTGAGTATTCTAGCAAAGAAGGAGATAGAAAAAGGCATCCAGATGCTGGCAGCCCCTTAGCTGAGCCTTGAAGGAATCTCAAGATCCTACTAAGTAAAGATGAGGAAGGAATATAATCTTGGTTTGGATGATGATCTGTCCAAACACACAAAAACAGTGAATTAAGATCTTGGTTTCACTGACTCAGCCAACCATATACATCATCTCCCTTTGACACAAAACTCAGGGGCTCTGAGGAGACAAGATGACATTTCAACAGAGGTGCCATCATCAATCTTTCCTCTTAGAGAGCACAAAGTCAGCGATGAGAATTGGTGGAGATACCGGCCACTTCCCAAGGAACAAGATTTGAAGTCGTCATTCTTCACACCTTAAAAGTCAGCATTTAATGACTATTCTACACCAGCAAATTGAGACTCAGGTGCAAAGAAATGTATACCAGAAACCTCTTTAAAATGAATTTCAAGTAAAAAGATCAATAAACCTTGAATTTATCTAGCACTTTTCCCAAAGAGCTTTATATATAGCATCTCATTTCTTTCCACAGTTTTTTTTTTATTATAAACTTTTTTCTAAAGTTATCCCACCAAAACTTAAGTTTAGTTAAAATTGTCACATGGTCATCTTCAACTTTTTCTTTAAAATCTCTTTCACCCAATCAATTATTTTTTATTAAGTACCTATTATATATGTACCAAGTATTGTACTAGCCTATGGCAATGATGGCGAACCTTTTAGAGACAGAGTGCCAGGCCCCACCTCCAGACTGAATTCAGTGCCCCTCCCCAACATTTCATGCCGAGTGTGCCCTGCCACCCCCTTAGCCCACACAGGGGAGGGAGAATGAGAGCACTCCCATTGGGCTGCTGGAAAGAGGGGTAGGTGAATTGAGGAATATCCTTGGCGAGTGTAGAGAGGAAGAGGGGAGTGGCCTGAGTGCTCTGTTCCCCTCCAGTTCTGCCACCTGTGAGATGCCCACTTTACCTCCTGTGCACTCCCATTGGGCTGCTGGGCAGAAGAGCAGATGTTGTGAAAAAAAATGTCATCAGGCATGGTGGACAGGGGGAAAGGAGCAGCTTTGCCCAAATGCCTCTGTCTAGTAATGAATTCAGGGGAAGTGGGGCAGCCACATACCCACAGAGAGCACTCTGTGTGCCATCTAGGGCAACCATGCCCTAGGTTCGCCATCTCTGGTCTATAGACACAAAGAAGGTAAAAAACTTCAGCCTTTAATCTCAAATAGTTCATATTCTAATAGAGGAGGCAACATTAAAATAATATACAGACAGGGGGCAGCTGGGTAGCTCAGTGGATTGAGAGTCAGGCCTAGAGACGGGACTGGTTCTCAGACACTTCCCAGATGTGTGACCCTGGGCAAGTCACTTGACCCCCATTTCCCACCCTTACCACTCTCCCACCTAGGAGACAATACACAGAAACTAAGGGTTTAAAAAATAATAATATTACAAATAAGATGTATGTAGAATAAACTATTCTTCTGAGTTATACAATCCATAATTAGATATGCATAAAGAAGATAATCTGAGGAAGAAGAAATATCTAAAAACTATGATGATCAGGAAGACTTCCATGAAGAAATGAGTCTTAAAGAACATTAGGCATTGGAAGAGTCAAAGATGAAGAGGAATTTTACATTCCAAGCATGAAAAATATGCTATAAAAAGCCATGAAAGTGGGAGAAGGAATTCTAGATTTGCAGAATAGCAAAGAGGGTATTTAGGCTAAATGAGAGATTAAGTGTATGAAGGGGGGCATCATCATCATCATCATCATCATCATCATCATAATAATAATAATAATTTTATAGCCTTTACTATGTTCCAGACACTGCTTAGAACATTTATTATCTCATTTCTCAAAAAACTATGGGATATAGATGTTATCATTATTCCCATTTTATAGGTAAGAAAACTGAATCAGAGGAAAGGCTGACTGAAGTCAAATTGTGAAGGCCTTTAGATACCAAAATGAGGAGTTCATATTTTGTCCTAGAGACATATAGGTCAAATTATTTCCCTAGGGTAACATAGAGAATAAGAGTATGAGTCCCATTTGATTGTCTCTTGTCTTCATAATTCCAGATCTAGCACTCTATCCTTTACCCCACCTACCTGGCATTTAATAAGATTATTGAGTAAAATTCCTATAGTCATCATCATTGGTTTTGCCTTATGTGATTTGATCTCATTCAATAAGATACTCAGTCTACTCAATTGAATTCCAAGTCCCCTTTCCTTCATTTCTAACCCACATTTATAATTTGACCCAATACCACATATGTTTAGAAGTACTTTTAGATTAGAGAGCAAAATTAGGAAGAATGTGTATCTGTTCCAAAGAGTTAAATTTAGAATTAATGCCAGGAAACACTTCCTAACAATGAAAATTATACAAATGTGGGATGCGTTTACTTGGTGAGTGATGGATTTACCTCATTGAAATCCTCAAGCAAGGTTAGATGGCCACTTGTCAATCATGTTATAGTAGGGGATTCCATTAATATATGGTTTTGAATTAGGTGGTGATGAGGTCCCTTTTCATTCTCCAATTCTTTGATTCTATGGTACAATGAAAAGAGTATTAGCTTTGAAGTAAGAGGACTTGAGTTCAAATTTCGTACCACTGACTAAATCTTGCACAAATCACTTCATTTCTCTGAGCTCAGTTTACTTATCTGTTTGTAGTATCTGCCTTAGACTTAGTCATGGCAGAATGGATGCAAAAATATTAATACTATATACTACCAAGGACCTAGGAAGTATCCCTGAGGGATTGAGTTGTAAATTTCTAAAGTTATTACTCATGATCTCCCAAAATTATTCTTCTCCAAATTTATTACATGTGATGTTTACTAAGGCAGTAAGAATAGTTTATACAAAATAATCTCCCCAAAATATGTGACATATTCACCCATTGGTACATAGAGAGTTCAGTGGGGGAAATCGGTTCAAGCTTAGAGAGTACATATGCCAGAAGGATAACTCATAGTTCCTGAAAGTGCCCTTATTGGAAACAAAAAATCCCCTTTTGGTATGGCAGAGTTTTTCCACTGGCCTCTTCATAGAGATTTGAATCTGCTTTCCTCATCTTACCCATTTTGTTCTATGAGCCCAATATAGATGACTTCTCTCATTTATTCCTTAATCTTCTGGGATAGTGATGGGAATGTGAACAGTCCAAAATCCTCTGAACTCTTCAAAGCTCAAAAATTCTGCCCCAAACCACTGTAGGGAGTGGAGGGGAAGTCAAGTACTCCCAAAAGGAGCTCCTCTTTACTAAAAATGCTCTATCCTAACTTTCCACTCACTGAAATAATGTATTCTGTTTAACTCAATATCTTGATAGCGATTCCAGCAGGAAAAAACTTAATTCCTCTGACAACTTGAACAGAAACAAATTTGAATAGACTCCCTATCTCACTTAATCCTGAACAATTTAATAAAAATCCTTAACATGTAAAAAGGTAATAACTTTCAAGAAGAATGTAACTATCAATAGAATCCTCCCTTACATTATTACATGTAAAATGAGGACATTGGATAAAATGGCTTTCCAGATTCTTTCTCACAATCATTATCAACATCATCATTTTTAGAATTTATTGAGCATCTACTATGTGCTGGGCACTATGCTAAAAACTAATATCTTATTTGATCCTCATAAAGAACCCTGGCAGTTAGGTGCTATTATTTTCCCCATCTTAGAGTTGAGAAAACAGAGGAAGACAGAGGTTCAATGACTTGAGAGATTTACTCATCTATTAAATGTTGAGGATGAATTTGAACTCAGGGCTTCCTAATTCTATCAAAAATACCACTTAACTGCTCAAACCTCTGATTCTCCTCCTTCCATGGCATGGATTTTCTGTACATATACTCTGGGCATAATTACATTTCATCCTGAATTATTGGATTTCAAGCAGGAAAGAATTTAGTGATTCAAGCCATCCTTTTTTTTTTCAGAGAAGAAAAATGAAACCCAATTGGGTGGGGGAATGACTTATTCAAGGTCAAATGGGTAGAGAAAGTGGTAGAATTAGCATTTAGAGGGACTGGGAAAGGCTTCTTGCAGAAGATGGAATTAAGTTGAAACTTGAAGGACTATCAGGAGGCAGAGAGGAGAGAATTCCAAAAATGTCAAGAGTCAGATGATAGAGCATCTCATTTGAGGAAGAAAAGCAGTGTCAAGTCTTCTCTCCTAAACAGTAAGGACACTCCTATACTAGCTTTACTTCCAGGTATTTCTGGAGGCAGCTTGTGGCACAAAAAGAAGTGTTGGATCTAGAATCCAAAAGACTTAAATTCTAATCAGACTGCAGACATTTATTAGCTGGGCAAGTCACTTAGCCTTTGTTTGCCTCAGTTTCCTTGACTGTTAAGTGGGGATATTAATAGTACATATCTCACAGGGTTGTTGAAAGGATCAAATAAGATAATCTCTGTAAAAGTGCTTACCTCATAGTAGGTGCCATATAAATATTTATTCCCTCCTCCAGTCAGGACTCTAAGCAATGACAACCAGATGATTTTCCTACAACAAATGGTTATCTAACAATTCCCAGAAAAGGGTTTCCAAATTTGCTCCAGAAAAGCACTCAGAAATACTAGCCACAAAATTAAATTAAAAATAAAACAGGTCACTTGACCCTGCCCACCCTTACCGCTCTTCTGCCTTGGAGCCAATACACAGTATTAACTCTAAGATGGATGGTAAGGGTTTAAAAAATAAAAATAAAAGAAATACTAGCCATAAAGGCTAGATCTGCAATATTTCTGTGCTGGAGATTATAGCATAACACATCAGGTTCTTCCCTTTTCCTTCTGCTTCCCTTTCTCATGAATTCCATCCTCTCCTCTCTCCCACATCCAATAATAGGACTCTTACTCCTGGCTCTCCCAATTATAGACCTCTCTTTCCCTCTCAAAATATTCTGCATTTGTTTGTATATATTGTAGATTTACTTAACTTCAATTCACTTCCATTTATATCAATTCAGCAAGCAAAATGAAGCAGCAAAGAAATGACTGTGGAGACATTTGGATTAGATTAAAGGAAGTTTCCAGTTGTGATTGCCTACTATGACTGGTTTGTCAAAAAGCCTGGGTATCTGGAAATCAACTCATTCTTTCCAATGCTCAAGTGAAGAAAGCAACTGACTCTCTCAATTCTTCAGCTTACAAAGGCAGCCAGAAATCTTCTTGGGGAAAAAAGTCTGTTCCAATTTTACATCTATCTGTCATGTATGTAACTTTAGCCAAGAAAAATCATGAAGGATAAGCCCAGAATCTAAACTAGAATTAACAGAAAACTTTTATCCCTCCAGAAGAATGTTAGCTCTTTAAGGACAGGGATGGTCTCATTTTTGCCTTTTGCAACCCTGGTACCAAGTATAGAACCTGTGAACTGCTCACTGATTTATGGAATATTTATTGTGACTAAGGAAATTGGACTACAATAGAGTCCCTTTGGGTTGAATAGGGGGAGTAGTCATGCCTAATTCTCACTGGGAAAGACCACAATGGCAGCAAATGAGGAGTAATGCTTTGATCACACTTTAATAAGACCCACAGAGTAGAGAAGCAGATAGCATGAGGATGAAAGATTACATTGTGAAATAAGGAAGGAAGCATGGAGGGGGCAGCTGGGTATCTCAGTGGATTGAGAGCCAGGCCTAGAGACAGGAGGCCCTGGGTTCAAATCTGACCTCAGACACTTCCAAGCTGTGTGACTCTGGGCAAGTCACTTGACCCCCATTGCCTAGCCCTTACCACTCTTCTGCTTTGGCTCCAAGATGGAAAGTAAGGAGTATTTTAATTAAAAAATAAAAAGGAAAGAAGCATGGAGAAGAGAAGAGGCTAGGGAAGAGGCATAGAGAATCATTTACATAATCATGGGTCAGAATTGGGAGCACTTGGGCAGCATTATCCCACAGCAGCTAGAGGAGTGCTTGGGCATTATCAGAGCCTAGTTTTATAGGGTTTTAAGGGGGAATAGACTAACTCTTATCCGTGCCACCTTAGGGTTAATTCATTAATATATCCGTATCATCTCAAAGTTTAGGGTTAGCTCATTAGCATAATGTTTGCTGATATTTTTCTGGTCTTACTGCAGATGCCCGAAACTTATCTGAGGCTTATAGACCATAGATAGTGTTATGAAGAAGTGAGGCAATTTGGGTAGTGAGGAGGGATAAAGGTGATAGGGTGATGAATGAAGGGGACAGCTGAGTGTAGGGATGAATGACGGGGGTCTACAGGAGGATAAAGGAATGGAAGGGAGTACACAGGAGGGCAGCTTAAATAGGCTTATTCACAGGAGGCTAGAGACAGAGGGTACTGTGAGGAATTAGACTGGGTTCTTCAGGCAGGGAAGGTATCTCTAAGGTACAAGAGGAATTTGGGCCAGTCAGAAATGTTTAGATCAAAGTTGGGGGTTTCTCTTACTGATTTCTAACGTCCTTTGAGGGAGGAGTCAAAGGCTCCTCCCTGCCAGTGAAATTGATGTCTGCAGGAAGTCTCTGCTGGGTACTTCCTGCCCAAGATGGATGCCTAGGTTTCCCCCAAGAAAATAAAAGGAAAGTAATTCTTTCCTCTTCAGCCTTTGCCTTAATCTTCAATACAATGATTCACCAGAGGCTTTGTATAGGTAACAAAGGGGATTTATTAATGTCAGCGATAATCAGAGGGAAGGAGGTTTTAGGTTTTTCTAACTGCTGCTAGGGAAAAGGCTGGTGCTGGGGGATGAGTCACAGGAGAGGGTTAGACTGAGAGAGGCCGGCTCTCTCAATCAGGAAGGTTTGACTGTTTTGAAATAAAGTATTTATCAGATCACAAAATAAGGGGTGGCTTGATTTAGGATGTCCTACTTGCCTACAGAAACTAAGCCCACAATGTCCAACCACCAAGTCCACCCTTCCTCCCAGGGCCCAAAAGGGAAATCCAGGGGAAAATAGCAAGGATGTAGATGGAGAGGTCAGGGAGAGGTCCAGAGAAACCAGCTAAGTCCAAATGCCCCAAAGACAAGAGCACAGGCCAAGGAAAAGCCAAAAGCCAAAGCCAACAGCTCAAAAGCCAAAGCCAAAAAGCAAAAACCAAGCCAAAAGCCCCTCAGTTGGAACTTCAGCACTATTTATAGCCACAGGCTCCAACTGTCTTTGTGAACATTCTAAATTCCTAACTGCCAGGGCTGCTTACAGTTGAATTTGCAAAAGCAAAAGGCTTCTGCTAGCAACCCTGCATTACAATAGTTAGCAAAACTAAGGAACCCTTAAAATAAAACCTAGCTGCCTTTCCCAGATTTAGCACATAGACTCAGGATATGGCTTTAATTAATTTATGAGACAGTTCCCAGTGGCTCCTATGCTCCCCTAATCTATAGGATAGTCTGTAAGTGACTTCTAGGTTATTTTCCAATTTTACATCCTATTATTGTTACTTTATACCAGCTACTTATAAACTTATTTTCTATATGAACTAAAAGAGGGGCATCAATTGGAAGCCAGAAAAAATTCAATTTTAACAAAACCTTACACTTACTAAACTTAAAATTGCTGAAAAAGATTAATCCAAATCACCAAAAGAACACTGGATTATGGAAGAAGAAACTGAATGCCTAACTTATGTAGGAAAAGAGAGATAAGGGATAAGGGAAAATGCAAAATTGTCTCTAAAAGGGAGAGAGGAAAATTTAGCCATGAACCCTGGGAAAAGATTCTGGAATGAGAAGGACTGCAGAGTAGAGTTTTGGGAGTTAACTAACACTTCACTGGAGAACAGGAGCTCCATCAGCTCTTGTGACCTTACCAGTTTGGGGAGAAACTTGGAGGCTCCTGTGCCTTGGAAGATATCTAGGAGGTTATCTGGTTTTCCCTACAGTGTTGTGTCAATTTGGCTGAGGTAATTCAAAGATTTCAACATCTGGGACTTTGGGGGTTTTTACCTTAGAAGCCAACCCCAGGCCTGGGGAAGGACTCAGTCCATCTGTGAGTCTATTCTCAATAGCCTTTTACAGACAATTTAAGGTTAGCTGATTAACAATCTGAGATATTTAGTCTAGGTAGATAGTCAGATGTTTTTCGGGTTTAGATAAGAACAGGGAGCTGGTAGGAAGGTTTTAGAAGATCAGAAGGGTTCTCTAGAAAGGCATAGAAGTGGTTGGAGTTACAGCTCTGTAGAATCAGGGACATTTTGGACCTTGATTATCCATTCCCTAACCTTAAGTTGCAAAATAAACTTAACTCTTGTGTTTTTCAGTATAGTCTCAAGGGGCTTTTTGCTTCACTGGCCCTGGGAAGATCCTTAAGTAGACTTTTTTTTTTACCCCATCCATCTGGATCCTTCTCTATATACATATCTCTATATACATATTTTGGAGGACCATCTCCTTTTCACTTAGAATCATTCAGGTAGTATCCAAGCCAGAGTCAAAGCTCATCTCTCATTGCCTCTAGGTTGCAATACTTGTTGTGATCCACCTGAGTCCCCTTCACACATGAATCTGAAAGCCATTTTTTGGCCCAGTGGACAATTGCTGGTTCTCAGCCTTATGCCCAACCCACTCCTTACCCCTACCCTCTGACAACCTCAGGTTTTTTTTTCCTTTACAAAGAGAAGAGATTGGTCTAAATCAGTGGTTCCCTACCTGTAGGCAACAGACCTCTGGGAGACTATGGAGTTATTGCAGAGCTTTCAAATACAAATGCATTCCAAGCTACAACATAAATAAACAAACCACCTTCTGTCAACTGAATAAATAATATGCCATCTCACACAGAGATATATGACTATTTTTCCAACATACATAGATGTTGTTGTGATGAATAAAATGTCAATTCCATTCAAAATGTGACTGAATTTCCAAGAATATTTGTCATCACATATCTTCTCAATCATCAGCTCCTCTCATGGAGGGATTCTCAAAAGGTTTCGATATTGAAGAAAAATTTTCTTACTTCAGGTTGGGAATCCCTGATCTCTATGGCCCCTTCCAGCTCTGCTAATGAGTAGGTTTTTTTTTTTTTCATTATGAAAAGTATCACAGGATGCAGAAGAGAAGAGGAACTTTATGATAATAGTCAGTCATGATTAGTACACAATATGTCCTTCCCTTCCCTTTCCCAACCCTCTTCCAACAAAAAGGAGGTTATAATGGAAGTGTCCTGAAAACTGAAATTCTTTTCTATTTTTGTCTTTATATCCCCAGTACCCAGTGCAATGTCTAATACAGAGAGCAATTAATAAGTGCTTGTTGGATTCTATTGGATTGAATTGGCCCTATTAAGTACAGAAATTTTAATATTAGGGTTCTTTTTTCCTTTGGGATTTCTCATTTCTCCTTTTAATGCCCATTTTCCCCACCTGGTATCCCTTGTGCCCTCAAAATCCTTCCTTCTATCTGTTCCCCACATCCTACCATCATAAGAAAAACACCCAGGGGGCAGCTGGGTAGCTCAGTGGAGTGAGAGTCAGGCCTAGAGACAGGAGGTCCTGGGTTCAAACCCGGCCTCAGCCACTTCCCAGCTGTGTGACCCTGGGCAAGTCACTTGACCCCCATTGCCCACCCTTACCAATCTTCCACCTATGAGACAATACACCAAAGTACAAGGGTTTAAAAAAAAAAAAAAGAAAAACACCCTAATTCTTATTCCTGCCTTTTCCCAGCTGACAGCCAATTTGTTCATGAGCTAAACCCAATTCAAGTTTTTATCCTTCCTAGGGATGTATGACATTTTTATCTGTCTTTGAATGGGAAACTCTTAAAGACTAGAAATCTTTCAGGATCTAAGATTGATGAACTCTAATGGTGGCCTTTCAGATGCTGAAGTGTCAGTGGGGGAGGTTTCTTAAGAGCAGATAAGGAAAATCACATTGTATTCCCTGCCCCTATTATGTATTAGAACTTCCAAATATGATTGTATCACTGTGTATCTCCCCAAGTTGTCTGATCCTTCAAGTTGTGGCCAGGAAATCCCTTCAAGTTCCTGGATTCTCATTTCCTTGATCTAATATGTATTTTTGCCCATCTATCTGTAGTAATTCCCAGTTCAGGGTTGGGGGGTGGGCTGGGGATAGAGTCAGGTTTTTTTGTTTGTTTCTTTGTTTGTTTTTGTGATGTAATGCAGTTATAATGTTAAATATCAAAGACTCATAGTTTTACCTAAAAAGTACCTAAATCCAATGGCCCATTTCACAAATAAGGAAATAGAAACCCAGAGAAAAGAAACAATTGTCTAAAGTCCCAGAAGCAGTAAGGAGCAGAACTGAGATTCAAACCCAGGACTTCTGGTTCCCACATCCCACAGTCTTTTTACACTATGTCACCCTTCCCAAAACAGACCAGAGCTGTATCTCTGATATACCATCTGTCTAATAGCCCTCCAAGTCCAACACAGGTTTGGTATGAGAATCCTAGTCTTCATGTGCTTCATTGATTTGGCTATCACTAAATGCAGATGCCACTATATTGATTACATTGTACTCCTTTTTACCCTTTTGTAAACAAATCCATTTTTAAATGGGAGAAATAATTTGATGTGAAAACAATGAGTGTAATTAATAAATTAATTAGTAAACTGAAAACTGAAACATAACCAATGCAATCCATTGAAGTGGTATAGAAAATCAAAACAACCACCCAATTGATTTGGTTTGGATATTAACTAGTGTTGTGTGGCTGATAAGGGACTGTGATAAGGGCTGATAAGGGCTGATAAGGGACATTCTGATGATAAGATGGCCCAAGGTCCTCGGATGATATGTGCACCTGAAGCTGAGTGAGAGTGGAATCCCTAGATGAACGCCACAGGAATATTTGTAGCTAAACTCAACACCCAGCTCCAACATAACAGTGTCCCAGGAATAAGTGATCAAATAAGAGGCTGTGCATTGGATCACACGGCTTCGATGATTGCTTATTCTGGCTTCAAAACTGATGGATAACGCTATTGACTGTGACTTAACTGTAATTTATTGTTTGTTATTGTTATGTTAATACAACATTAATATGTAATATGTTAATTACAATAAATAATGTTATTGGTCCTTAAGGTAATGATGACAATCACCTAAGTAAGTTTAGAATTTAATAACAACAAACTTAGGGAAAGGGCAATAAGA
Source organism: Gracilinanus agilis (assembly GCF_016433145.1). NCBI lineage: Eukaryota > Metazoa > Chordata > Mammalia > Didelphimorphia > Didelphidae > Gracilinanus > Gracilinanus agilis. Next base: position 16,953,856 of record NC_058131.1, on the reverse strand, counting down.
AGGGAAAGAGGTGTGAAGGAAAGCTTATCTAAATTACTAATGATCAGGTGTTGTCAGTTGAAGATAATCAGTTTGAGCCTATCAGCTGGAGAGATTTGTCTCCTCGTTTGCAACCTGGCCAGCTAGGCTGCTAGACCTGAACCAGATTATTTTACGAATTGATGTTGCTTCTTCCTTGATGATCAATTGACTGCAGTGATGGGCAAACTACGGCCACTGGCCAGATGCAGCCCCCTGAAATATTTTATACACCTGCATGACATTATTCCTAATCTAATGAGTAGGATACAATACAATGAAACTTTGAAAGAGTTGCCTTAGAAACAGACTAACAGATGAGCACTTCCTTTCCTTTGGCCCCCTCTTTAAAAGTTGGCCCATCACTGGACTAGAGTACATAGTACAGCTTCACACAGCAGTTGAGGATGTGATAGTGATTAGAATTGGATGCAGATATCCTGGATTGATTTGGCTTACCCAAGATCCCAACCAACCTCCCACCAGAAATCCCCTTCTCCAAACTGAGAGCGCTTCTTGTTCAAAATTCGGCTTTATATAGCTTGCCCTCAACTGTCTGTCCCTTGCTGGCTCATGGCAAGCTTGGTGGTTCCAAATTCTAAACTGCTGAATGTCAATCATCCTGCTCTCCATTTTGCATAGCAGAAATGATATTACACTAGTAGATACATATTGGATATTCATTGGATATTAACTGATAGGCAGACTATCAGAATGACCCACCACACACACTAAAAATCCTTTACTTTCTTATCAGGTACCCAAATCAGTGAGGAAAAAACACAACTCTCAAATTCAATTCTGTTCATTTTAGGATCACCAGTTTTGTGATCTTTTGTCACAACGTTTCTGGATCTCAATGTCCTTATCTGTAAAAATAAGAGGAATGACCTCGATGAACTCTAAGATCCCTAATCTTAGATGCTATAACCCTACCATCCTAAAACGACCACAAAAGGATCCTTTAATGGCCACTTGCAGGCTTCTCTTCTGAATATCTTGTTGCATTGACAGTCCTAAATTCTGTCCTCTTTCTTTAAACGGCTCCGAAGGAGTTTTCGTTTCCTGTCACTCTCCTTGGCACATTAGAGAAATTAATAGATGCTGCACCAATGCCAGAAAGGCTTTTGAATGCTCCCTTCTTCCCCATCTCTTCACAGGAGGTGAAATCTCCTTTCTCCTTCCCTGGATTTGAATTTCTCATGAATAGATCAAATGACCTAGGAAACCTTAACTCACGATATTCATTTGAGAGAAAAGCAAAGTAGGAAAGTCGTACTGCTGGGAAGGGTATCTGGAAAGGCCCCACATATTCCCCTAGTCTGGCTCTTCCTATAGCCATCTGCATCACCCTAGTCACCCCATTTCACAACCTCATAGTCATCTTTGGTTTTTCCCCCTCTCACATCCTACAATCCACGAGTTTCTGAAGTCTGTCAATTCTTCCTCTGTAATATCTCTCATGAACACCCCCTCCTTTCAACTCCCACTGAAATTACTCTATCGCAGGCATCCGTCATCTCTCCCCATTGCAATCCATCTCTTTACACAGCTGCCAAAATAATTTTGCTAATGCACAGATCTGACCACATCACTTGGCTGCTCAAAAGCCATCAGTGCCTCCTGAATTACATATTAAAAAAAAAAACCTTCTGCATATCTGTTTGGTAAAAATCCTCCATTTTCTACTATGCTCAGATCTCAACTCTTTCCTCCCTCCCTACCACCTCATTTCCCTTCCCACAGCCAGGTTTTCTCTCCCTAGCCACATCCTTTAGGCTGTCTGCCCCAGTCTTTTCAAGGTATCTCAATGCTTCCTACACCTATATTTCACATCTACTTCTAGGCTTTGTAACTTTTGATTTGTATATATTTTATTCCTCTTCCCTGCCTATCCCCGATAAAAGAGCCCTGAGATGTTTACTTGCCATGAACGTGGCTGTCCTAGAAGTAAAAACAAAACTGGAAAAAGTGGTATTGGCCAAATGATTTGAACTCGTGGCTTTGGACAGACACAGTTCATTTCTGTGTTCTCTGCATCTCTAGTCTCTCAAGGAAGCTTCCTCTTTTTGGAGGTAAAAATGTAGTACTCAAAAAAAGATGCTGACTCTAGACCAGTGATTCCCAAAGTGGGCGCCACTGCCCCCTGGTGGTGCTGCAGCAATCCAGGGAAGCAGTGATGGCCACAGGTGCATTTATCTTTCCTATTAATTGCTATTAAAAATTTTTAAAAATTCATTTCCAGGGGGCTAAGTAATATTTTTTCTGGAAAGGGGGCGGTAGGCCAAAAAAGTTTGGGAACCACTGCTATAGACTCTGAAAAGCAAGGGACAACACCTTGCTGCCACAACAGAACTTTGTGACTATTAGCAAGTCATTGGCCTTCTGAGGGCCTCATTTTCCTAAGTGGGATAGACATGGAGTAGGTTAGACACAAAGCTTCCTCTGTCTCCTTCATTCTGTCAATTTATGAACTTCCTGGAGAAAGAACTAGAAATCCATACATGTTATGGAGCTTGAAGAAATTCTAACCTAGCTCTCTCCCTCTACAAAGAGGGAAGGAAACCAAAACCTAGAGATGACAAGTGTCTTAGCCCAGGTCACCCAGGTTGGTAGTTCTAGAGGCAGAGCTAGAGCTCGAGGGATCTGAAGCACATGGTTCTTTCTACTTTTCTTTAATACTTCCAAGGCTGTTGTCTATGTTGTTTGATCTCAGGGGCACTAGAACAGTGCCATTTGTTGAAAAGTTTTCCCCCTGTGATTGATTTGTCCAAGTTGAGCCTTGCCCTTTTCCCATCACTTTCTGCTAAAAAAGTAGGAATGTGGAAGTAGGATTTGAACAATGGCACATGTATAACCTAGTAGAATTGCTTGTCAGCTTTGGGAGTGGGGAGGGAAGAGGGGAAGGAAGAGGGGAGAGAAAGAACATAAATTTTGTAATCATGGAAAAACATTCTAAATAAATATCAAAAAATAAAAATAAAATAATCAAAAATAAAAAGTAGGAAGAAAACAAACATTCATCAAGTCTCTATTCTGTGCCAGAACTCTACAAATATAATCTCATGCAATCCTCAAAACAAGTCTATAATATAAGTGCTATTATGATCTCTGGTTTATAGTGGAGAAAATAGGCATACAGAGGTTAGGTGACTTACACAATGTTATACAGCTGGTATCTGAGGTTGGATTTGAACTCGGATCTTCCTGACTTCATACCCATCCCTTACCCATTGCACCACTTACCTGTCTCTAGACTGTCCTATGAATGGGCAACTATCTACATTCTGTTCTTAGCAGGATTATAGACACAGAGATAGAAGGCACCTCAGAGCTTAATTTGTCTAATCTTCTCATTTTAGAGATGTAAAAACTAGACCAGAAAGGTGAAGTAACTTGCTCAATGTTACACAGGTACCTTTGTATGAATGAATTATCAGGGCCATTGATTTCTGACAGGGCAAGCCAGAATAAATGAGGACAGTGGCCCTAGGTTCAAATCTGACCTCAGACACTTCCCAGCTGTGTGACCCTGGACAAGTCACTTGACCCCCATTGCCTAGCCTTTACCACTCTTCTGCCTTGGAGCCAATACACAGTATTGACTCTAACATGGAAGGTAAGGGTTTAAAAAAAAAATGAGGACAGTGGGTGGAGGAAGGAGCATGGAAAAAAAAAAAAAAGATCATAACCAGCCCTTCAAAAGTTGAGTTCCTTTCCACTTGAACTTGGCCATCATATCTTTTTAAGCTCTAGTAAATAATTTGCTGGACTTGGTCTCAGTAAAACCAAAGTTCAAATCCTGCCTTTGCCACTTCTTTTTGCTACTTCTTAGGTATGTAACCATAAACAAATCATGGCCCTTTTAGAGCCTCAGTTTCTTCATCTGTAAAAAGGAAACAATGATAATGGTAATATCTATCTTCTAGGGTTATTGGAAATTTTCCATGAGACGTGTGTAAGAATTCTATGCAAACTTTAAGTAAAATATCATTTATTCTGTTATTGTTGTTAAAGAGCAATTCCCAAGAATCTCCAAGGAAAAAATGTCCCCCGGGATGCTAGCTGACATTTAGACATGCTTCACATTTAGGATCTCAGGTGATTCTCGTGACATCTCTTTGAGATAAACAATAGGAATATTCTCACCCCCATTTCCCAAGGCGAGCCCTTTCTCCATTCACCCCACTGTCCCAGTGAACGATGGGCAAGTTTGAGGAATGAGGAAATTTAATCCATATGCCAACAGGAATGAATCCTTCTTGGGAAAATGATGCTAGGAAAATGCAACTGACAGATGTGGTGGGGAAGGAGAACAGCACCAAAGACTGTGTGAGCCTCTGAATCTCTATGGTCTGGGCTTTAACCATCCGACATTGAGGCAAACGATCACGTAGAGTTCCTCACAAGAAATCAGGGAGGGATTCTGCACTTATTATTATCCCTATTCTACGGAGGAGTAAATGGAGGCTCGAAGAGCTTGAGAAACTTCCTAATAGTCATAAAGCTTTTGTCTGAGGTGGGATTTGAATCTAGGGCTGAAGTGGAGCACTTCAAACATGCTGCCTTCCCAAGGGAAAAATCAGCGCCTGGGTGGGTCCTCTCATTACAAAAGAGTTGTTGTGGACCCCTATAGGTTTATGAAGGGAGAGAATGAAGTAAATTTAAGCAGAGTTAAAGAGAGAAACGACCTTACTCAGGCAAACTGACTTTCTATCTTAATGCAAATCCAGCCTGGAGCTCTGGAGGCAGAGACCTACCTTCTGGTCCATTAGGCCTCTGCTCCAGACTTGCTGCATCAGATTGGGTCAGGCTGGGCTGGGCCCCAGTCCAAGATGGCTCCACACAGGGTTAAGGGCTCAGCACTGCAGCAGAGGCTGGGCTGGGACGTGGTCTGGTCTGCCTCTGCCTCTTTAACAGGCGTGCCCAGCCTCCTTGCTGCAGTGTCTACTGCAGTGAGCTGCATACACCGGGCTACATCATTGCAGGGTTTTGCTGGGACTGCAGAGATGCTTACTGGGAGAGGTCACGCTAGAGGCAGGGCCCCAGAGTTTCTGTCCCTCCCAAGGACCAGAAAGCCAGACAGCTCTGGAGATGCAGAATTTCCGTTAAGTTCCGGGCTCTGGTCTTACAGATTAATCAAACTCTGTATTTCTTAAACAAGACTGAATGATACTAAATGATTCATCAGACCAAAGAAGCTTAGTAGGGAGTCGTTCATTCCTGGAGCTAAAGAGAATGGCTGCTGTAAGAAAAACAAAACTTTCTGCTTTGAGAAATTTTCTAGGCTAGAACCTGGAAAGCCAAAGGGTCTGTTTCTTGCTGAGAAAAAGTAATTGTCTCCATGGGTGGGGGGAGTGCGGGAGGTAAAGGGGAAAGGAGGAGCATGAATCATGTAACCATGTTAAAAATGAATATTAATAAATGTTTGAAAAAAAAAAGGAAAAAAAAGTAATTGTCTCCCTTTTCTCCCGTTGCTAAGGGATTCACATGACTTAGAGCTGGAAGGGATCTTGGAGACCCTCTCATCCAAGCGCTTCATTTTATAGGTGAGGAAACCAAGGTCTCAAAGGGTTAAATGACTTCTCCTAAATCTCTCTTATAACACTGGCATTTAATCCAGACTGAGACACAACAAGGGTGGGGTTACTGGGGCTTTGCCTTAGGGCACCAAATTTAGAAGGCGCTAAAAGCATTTTTAGTCCTTCTTTTCCTCTAATGGTGCATCTCAGGTGAGATATCTGACAGCCTGACCTGGATATTCCCCCACAACCCCCAAGGCCTCCCTGCAGCAGCCAGATCTCTGGCCCAGAGGGGGCTCTGACTTGGCTTGAAGCTTTGCTGCATTTTTCTTTCCCCAGAGGCAGTTTGTGGTACCCCAGGGTAAATTGAATCTATATGTCTCTGATCAATATTCTGACCTTTCTACTTCATTGCATTTCCATCTACTGAGGTCCCATCTTTCTGAAGAGGAGTGTATTCAATCAGATTGAAGTCAGTAAGCATTTATTAGACACTTACTATATACCAGGCACTGTGAGAAGTGCCAGGGAGACAAAGACAAAAGCCAGTCTCTCCCTCTGATAGAACTTCCCTTTTAACTGGAGGTCAATTCAATTCATTAAGCCTTTATTAAAGATCTACTATATATACACCAGGCACTGTGCTAGGCACTGGAGATACAAAAATACGAATGAAACAATCCATTCCTACTTTCATTGAGCTTACATGGGCGGCAGGGGAAGGAATTGTCCCCAGATGGTTCTATGTAAGATAGAAGGATGGAAACGGAACTTGGAATTTCATCCATGGAGAGAACTCTGGGAGGGTGGAAGTGTCTCTACTGATGTAGGAGTTGGCAACTTCTCAGCACCTTCCAGCCTTGGTGAATGGCATTGAGAGACTGTCACATGGAGTATAAATCAGTGGTGGACGTCTCCTTGGTTCTGAAGCTTTCTATGCCTTTCTGAAGGCGCGCGCGCGCGCGCACACACACACACACACACACACAATCGCATAGAAGCTACTTTGTATTTACTCATTTTGTGCCTCCCTGTATGTGTGGGCATGTTGTGTCTTCGAGGGCCCAGAGGGACTGTCTCTGCCACCTCAGAGCCTGATATACGCTTTGTTGATTGACTTCCTGACTGATTGATTGATGTCTCCCATTGTATTCTACCTTTGTGGTTCTTCCTGGAATTCATTCTTACAAGATTCTCCCTGCTTAGAATCCTGCTGCTAAAGAAAGCAGTGGAGCCCACAAGGGTCCAACGGATCCTTTCCCCTTATCTTCTCGTTGTAATCCCTTCCTAACTCTCTTTCTCCCATAGACCTTTCAGGTCAGCTCAGGAGTGGGTCCCATCCAGTTAGGTTTGCCCTTTCTCCATGGTTGAATCCCCAAGCTGGGGGGATGTTTCAGGCTCTGGGGGCTAGCTGGCCCCTTGGACAGGCTCTCAGGCATCCAGAAAAGGGTCTAAATCAGCATATTCCCAAGCCCTGAAGTTTCTCTGTTCTTATTTCTGCTTGAATCTACTTTCACGTGTCTTAAGGTTGAGCATCCTCCCTCCGCCATCTTCCTAAGTACCAGCCCCTGCGAAGCGGGCTCCTCCATCTCCCTCCTCTTAATCCCCCACTGACTCTTCCTCTGCAAGGCAGAGGATACAGAAGCCCAGAGCCAGGGGAGAGGGCTGGAAACTTTCTGTTTTATTAGCACATTTGTCTTCAAAGCATTCACTTTGGAGCTCATTAAGCCAAGCTGCCCCCAGGAAGAGCCTGAAGGGTGCGAGGGGACTTAGTTACTGGCAAACTTGCCAACAGCAATTCAGCTCCTGGCCCGGCTTCTAGATGTCTCTCATTGCGTGCTACTGCCCCCTGGCGGTCCGTGTGTGTCAGTACTGATTTTCACAACCTTCAGAGATGGCAACAGCTCCCCGGGAGAATAGTACTTCTTCCTGACTCATTCACAAGCTTTGGGAACATGAAGAGAATAAAATGTAAAAATTATACAAAAGCATTTGACCTTAAGGGTGAAGATAAATAAAAATCATACTTGCCTAAGCCTAATGAATAAATCAAAACAACAACATTTATAATGGCATCTGTAGTTTCGTGAAGCATTGAACAGATTATCTCTTCTGTTCCTCATGACAACATGGGTAGTAGGTGCTCTTCCCTTTTACAGATGAGGTAGCTGAGATTAGGAGAGTTAAAGTGACTTGTCCAGGATCACTTAGTTAAGCAAATCTCTAAGGCTAGATTTGAAATCAGGTCTTGAAATCTCCTGAATCCTGGTTTAGCACTCTATCCTAGGTGCCACTTAGATCCTAAGACCTAGGTTCAAATCCTGCCTTAAAGTCTTATTAGCTATGTGATCCTGAGCAAATTACTATGTTCTCTGAGTCTCAGTTTCCTCACCCTCAAAATTCCGAGGCTCAAAATGAGATGTCCATAAAATACTTTGCAATCTTTAAAATGCTTTAAGAATTTGAATCATTATTATTGCTATCTTATTAATTATTCTTTAATGAATTGCTTGTTTCCTCCTTCTGTAGAGGGGAAAACTAGATATTTAAGTCACCAGAAATTGATTAACTCAATTTCAAAATAAAATAGACCCAAGTCAGGATGACTTTTATGATGGTTTATTTACAATTAGCAAGGCTGAAGTTAGGGAAATTGAGAGAGAAACTCTGGCCTGGACCAGAAGCCGGAACCAGGTAGGAATTTAGAGGTTCCAGCAGAGGGGCATTGAGGTGAATTAAATAAGGCTTCTAGCCACAAGGCTTCCTCTAAGAAGAGCAGCCTCCCTGAGGCTAGAGCCTCCAGAAATGCCAAGGGAAGAGAGAGAGAGTCAGCCTAACTCAGCCACGTGACAATTCAAAGGGAAGCCGGCTGAGGTCTCAGCAGAGATCCTTCAGCACCAAGTTCAAAGCGCCAACTGCCTCCACAGGAAGTTACCATCATATTTAAAAGATGGCAGCTTTCCTCACTTCCTGCGTCCACCTCCAATTTCAAGTGGACAAAGGGCAGCCTCAACACTGTTTTGGACTGCCCTGTTTTTGATTTGTTACTTACTATCATGTGTGGGTCACAGACCTCCTCCTCCCCACTTAATTCTAAGTTGAGTGGGGTGACATTAGTCCTGGTGGCTAGTCTAAACAAATGAATTAGGGTGAGCTAATTCCATTCATACACTTCCCCCATCAACTAAAATGATTTTGTATTGTTTGGGACTTATTTTGCATTTATTTAAGTGACTCTTTGCTATTTGAAATCTTCACAGATACACCCTCCCTAGCTTCTTCAGTTTTGGACTTAAATAGAGATTATCCTTTTTTTTTCAATCTTTCCATCCCAAACTCAGTCATCCCACTAATCCCTAATTTTCTAACACTGCAAGTGTTCATTGATTTTTTTTATGTTCGGCACACCATTGTACAAATGGATAAAATGATTGATTTCTGCCATTGAATAAAAATATTGAGATGCAACTGTACTGTCCACAACACCTCCTCACTCCTATAAGAGAAACTTAATGTTTTTAGTTGAAACTTATTGAACTAAACTGAATTGAAATGAATGAACAAAATATTCTGCCTTCAGAGTGTTATTTATTTCGCTGAGTCATTGAACTAGGTGGGTATCTTGCAATAACTCCAGAACCCATCACACCCGCCTCTTCAAATACCCTGGACAGCTCCCAGATTGGGCCCCAAAGTCTTGGTGTCCTTTCCTCTGGACCTATAACAGAATAGTGATGAGCAATCGCATAGCTCAATAAGGTTGTTTTCTTTTTCCTCCCCCTCACCAACTCTCAAATGTCATATTTGCTGTCATTTTTCTATTTTGGGAACAAATCAGCCAGAGTGCAGAATGAAATAAAGCCAAGATCCTGTGAATGACAATCTAGCCTCCAAAGGAGAAGGCCTGAACTCCCAGATATCCTGTGTGGCCTCTGCCTCCCAGGTAGCAGTCTACTCGCTGATATATTTGGATCCCAGGCTGAAATGCAAGTCAGGGAAATGTTACAAGACAGAGACACCCTGGCCAGGCAGCAGCCAGGTTATCTGAAAGATGTGATGGACAAGGAAGAGCATTCTGGCTGATGGGCACAATTTCTGCCAGTTCTGCAGTAATTAGAGATGGATCCAGCTTCTCTGACTTCAGTGGGTGCCCTTTCAGGCTTGGCAGCCCCATCCTCTCTCCAGAGCCCGCTTTCTGTTTGTTCCCTACTCCCTGCTGCCACAGTGTGGGGGAAGAGATGTTTTCTTCCAAGCACAATTGGACTCTGTTCCCTTTTGTGTATCCAAGTCCTTCCAAATCTCCTTGGGTTATTCTGTTTGGAAGGGAGTGTCCTCAACACTGAGCCATGGCCTCTTCTGAAGGAAAGAAGGGAGGAAGGAAAGAGGGAGGCAATAAAAATACTATTCTTGTTCGTCTTTCCCCCCTCAGGATTTTTATAAGTAAGATAGACAGGTTCAAGAACAATTTATAATAATACGAGCAATATTATGAAAATGTACAATTTTGAAGACTTGTGTAATAGTAATGAAGAATGAGATGCTCAAGCACTATGAAAACAGTAACAATAGTTACAATAACAATAGATCTATAAAAACAAATAATTTTGAAAGTTTGCAAGCCCCATTCACCACCTGGCCATCCATCCTTCTAGAAGACCAAGGATATGGCATGCTGAACACCTCATGACCAAAAAGTAATGGACTCAGGGCACAGAATAAGACATGTATATTTTGAACTTGGCCAGAAAGGGAATTTGTTTCATTGGACTATATGTCTACATATCTATATACTTATATAACTATCGATTGATATCGATATAAATATAGATAAAATGCCAGACCTGAAGTCAAGATGATATATCTACCTGAGTGCAAATCTGGCCTGAGACACCCACTAGCTATGAAACCCTGGGCAATCCCCACTTCACTCTGTTTGTGGCAGTTTCTTCACCTGTAAAATGAGCTGGAGAAGGAAATGCCAAATCGCTGCAGAATCTGTACCAAGAAATCCAAAAATGCGGTCAGAAAGAGTTGAACACAACTAGAAATGACTGAACGACAAGTAGATCCACATAAATTGTTCATTGTTAAAAGCTGCTAGAAGTTTTCTTTTCTCTGGCTTAAAGGGATAATATTAATTTACAACTCTACTATAGTCTCATTAAAATTTAAGTTATTAAAAGCTGTTCTCTTATTTTGTCAAAACCCCTATTTTAACCCTTCCATGACTAGTAGCTGAGGTGTGAATTTCAGTGAAAGGAGTTTCCACACTGGGAGCTCTGCACATTGATGATCACAGGCCCTTCTACAATAAGTATTTATTAGGTCTATTAATTCTGTCTCAGGCACTGTCCTTGATGTTGAAGATACAGAGGGGGAAAAAAAAGGCCCTGTCTTTGTCTTCAAGGAGATTACATTTAGCAAATGGATCACAAGATATTAAGTTAGGAAGATGAATTTAAATCCTACTTTAGAAACATACTACATGACCTTAGAAAAGTTACTTAACCTCTCTTTCTTGTCTATAAAATGAAGATAATAGTACCTATTTCACATAATCATTGTGAGAATCAAAATATATAATATACGAAGCACTTTGTAAACTATAGAAATATTAGGTATAGTTATTGATTATTATTGTTAGTTATTATTATTCATATACTGAGTTGGAGGGAAAGAAACAGCATGTATACAGATAAACACAATGGGAAAATCAAAGCCTGCTCTCAAAGCCTTATACTCTGCTGCTTCCATCACCCTATAGCATCCTCCTCTGCAGAGCTTTTTGGAGTTACACATCAAGAACATGGCCAAGAACGAAGCCTCAGGAAGCCTGGAATCTCTTTCAATGGCTTGGTACTGGATCTACCAGCAGGCATTTCAGTCTCTTGCACTCTGAATTGAAGCAGGAGTTTGGCAGGGGATTTCTAAGGCCACGTGTTCTTCTGAACCTCAATGCCAAGGCCCTATGATAAGCCCACTCCAAGCATCAATCATTACTTATTTGAAGAGATAATACTAAAGGTAAAATTGAGATGTACAACCCATGCCCAACCCGCAGTATATGGAAGGTTGGCATTTTGTTTTCTGTTGCTTTTCCCTTATTAATGTCTGTTCTCTTTCTATTTAATTAAAAGTATTATTAGTCTATTTAATTATAATAATTATTATTCTCATTATAATAATTTAGATAATTATTATTCTATTAATAATAGTAATTTAAATTATATTTATTTAATTTATTTCATATTAAAGATTTATTTTTATTATAGTTAACTTTTAAATAACACTATTGTGCCAAGCATTGTGCTAAGTGCTTTATAATTATTATTTGAATTGATCATCACAACCACCTTGTTAAGTAGTTACTATTATTTCCCCCTACTTAAGATGAAGAAATTGAGGTCAAGAGGGGTTATGACATGCCCAAAGTCATACAGATATAAGTGTCTGAGGGAAGATTTGATCCCAAGTCTTCCTAACTCCAAGTCAGGCTCACTATCCATTACAGTACCTTCCTGTATGTTGTAAAATATATTAATAGTAACATGAGAAAATGTTGTCCACTGAAGTCTTTTTCTGATGCTTCATCTCGGTGTGGAGGTGTTTCTATGGTCCCTAAGACTGTACTGGAGGAGTCCGACGTTTATGAATTCTTCCCAACCTAGTTCCTAGCATTGAAGAAAAGCCCACAGATGAACTAACTGCACGCCCATCATCTGAAGACCAGCGTCACTCAATCCAAGGCTCCCACCTAGATGAGTATAGGATAATGAATCTCCAAGATGTTCTACTAAATTATGAAGGGGTTACAATCTGTGTGGACTGACATGGCGCTGGTCCTAATGAACTTACAGACCCAGAAATGTTGACAATTGAGGCAGTCTGAGAAGGAAATGACAAAGCATTCCAGTATCTTTGCCAAGAAAACCCCAAGTGGAGTCATGAAGAGTCAGAAACAGCGGAAAGACTAAGCAATAACAACTATGAATGAAAGGTGCCTCGGAACTTTGAGAGAGGGAAAGCTCAAGTCACAGAACAGAATCCAGGGAGGGGGGGAGCAGCTGGGTAGCTCAGTGGATGGAGAGCCAAGCCTAGGAGGTCCTGGGTTCAAATCCGGCCTCAGACACTTCCCAGCGGGGTGACCCTGGGCAAGTCACTTGACCCCCATGGCCCACCCTTACCACTCTTCCACCAAGGAGCCAATACACAGAAGTTATGGGTTTTAAAAAAAAAAAGAGGAAGGGGAACCTAGGGAAGGGGTTACAAGGATTTGGATAAGATCCGGGAAGCCCTGAACTGTTAGATAGAAACTGCCCCTCCCCACCAGGAGGGAGTGGCTCACTTTTAGCTAGCTTGCCCTCAAGCCTATAATTATCACTTCTAATATCTAAAATAACCAAATAACAATTGTGTTGTTGCTGGAAAGGACTAGTTCAGCTAAACAGGCAAACTGCGAAGCACAACCAAAATGGTTCTTGCCCCAAATGGCCTCCTAAGCAATCCTAAAACAGCCAGCAGAGCCATCTGCTCAGTTCAACCCCCAGGAACCAATCGATCCTAACTGCTTTCAAACTGTCCCCTCACCCAGAGTTCTCTAGGGTGGGTCCCCCGGAATTCTGGGTGAGGCTTGACCCTGTGTCTTACAGGAATTCCACCCTGCCATTTTCCATGTTGCACTTTGTGTCCTCAATATCTAATACATAGAACTCATTTAATAAATACTTATTCATTTGAATTGAATATTCTAGGAGAATATGAGCTAAAACTGTACTCAGAAGCTAGCATAATGCTTGCCACTTTGTTGTTAGGTGATTGTTGAATTGAATTGGATGTTAAATGAGTGGGAAGGTGAGGAAAACAGCCTCTCTTGAGCATATAATTAAAATTAAGAAGTTACCAGAGATAGGAGGTCCTGGGTTCAAATATGGCCTCAGACACTTCCTAGCTGTGTGACCCTGGGCAAGTCACTTAACCCCCATTGCCTACCCTTACCACTCTTCTGCCTTGGAATCAATACACAGTATTCCAAGATGGAAGGTAAGGGTTTAAAAAAAAGTTACTACAATAGTATCATTCTTCAAACTACCGTATCAGAGCAGTGCCTAGAGACAGGATGACCTGGGTTCGGATTTAGCTGTATGACCTTGAGCAAGTCACTTAACCCCAATTATATAGGTTTTACTGCCCTTCTGCCTTGGAAATAATACTTAGTATTAGTCATAGATTCTAAGACAGAAGGTAATGGCTAATAAAAAATAATACTAATATTTTTAAACCACTATATCATGTTCAGCAATAAATGTCTGGTAAAAGAAATCTGAACCCCAGTATACCTAAGATAGAATTCAGCAGCTACCTACATCTTACACTCATCTCTCTCTTTTTTTTATTTTTTTTTTTAATTTTAAACCCTTAACTTCTGTGTATTGACTTATAGGTGGAAGAGTGGTAAGGGTAGGCAATGGGGGTCAAGTGACTTGCCCAGGGTCACACAGCTGGGAAGTGTCTGAGGCCAGATTTGAACCCAAGACCTCCCGTCTCTAGGTCTGGCTCTCCATTCACTGAGCTACCCAGCTGCCCCGTCATCGCTCTTTTAAACTTCTTTATTTCTTCTACTCAATAATGTATAAGATCCTGAAGGATCAAGACGGCCTCTGTATCCCTAGTACCTAGGACAGTGCCTGATGCATGAATTATGGTATTTTTGTGAGATAATTTTCCCTTTAGCTCCACCCAGTTCAAAACTCTAGACTGGCTATGATTTTTTTTGTCTTTGTTAAGGATAAAAGAATTATGGGTAGGGCTTACTAGCCCTGGTGAACCCTGATTAAAGAGGGGTTGAGCAGCCATGTCGAACTCACTTAAAGTATAGTGATCCAGCCACTGGCTGATAAAAGTATATGCCACCATCTTTGGAGTCCCAGCAAGGACACACCTATCTTGTGATTAAGTAATAAGGGAGGAGTCGAGCTCTCTAAGTCCATTTTCTCAGTGGCCATTTACCAATGGGAGAGGCTTTGAGATATGCAGAGGAGAGCCTGAGTGATAAGTAGGGGGGAGGGGGCAGGGGGGGAAGAAAACTATAGAGGAGACCTTTTGAATTATGGAGAGAGGCAACTGGCCAGATTAAGATGTCTTGACTGGTCAATTATTAAAATAATTTGAAATGAAGAAATATTGCCTCTCAAGAATTTCAATCATTGCACCTAGTAGGTGCTTAATAAATGTTTATGGAATTGAATTGTACTGGATTTCTTTTGTGAACAATAGCATCTTTCTAGTCACTCAAGCTTTAAAATCTCAGTCATATTTGACTTTTCCCTCTCTCTAAATCCCTCATCTACAATATTCAAATAATTGCCAAGTTTTGCTGATTCTACACCCATAGTTATCTTTCATATCTATCACCTTTCTCTCCATTTATATGGCTATCAACCTTGGCTTATGTCACTTCTCCCCTGGTCTGTTGCAATAATCTTCTAATTGGGTTCCCTGCCTCCAGTTTCTCCCCTCAACAATCCGTCCTCCACATTGTTGTCAAAATGATGTTCCCAGGACATAGATGTAACTACATTACTCTTCAGCTCTGAGATAGTCATTGGTTCCCTACAATGAACTACAAATTCTTCAGGGGTACCAAACTGAGAAGGACTTTAAATTCCACACTGTAGATTTTGAATTTTGTCTTGTCAGCAGTGGGAAGCTCTTGAAGGTTTCTGAGGAAGAAAATAATGTGATGAATGCAAGGTTTTTAAAAAATTAATCTGGCAGAGGAAAATAGGACAGATCGAAAGGGAATAAGACTGGAGCCAGGGAGACCAGCCAGGAGTCTATTAGGACCCTACTAATGTTTTCTTCTTTAAAGTCACCTTGAATGTACTTTATAGGTCTATATGTGTGTTTTCTGTATGCCTATGTATGTATCCATTGGCTCCTCCATTGAAATAATCTCTAAGAAGGGAGAGAATATTCGTCTTCTGTCTTTGTATCCCCAGTGCCTAGCAGAGTCTTTGGTATAGATGAGGCTTTTGGGATTATTTAACTGATTGATTATAATAATAACAACAGAATCTGATAAGACCCTAAGCTGGATATTGGAAAAAAAACAATAAGTATGGGTTGTATAAGTATTGATAGGTATTAACGAATTGGTGGCATAGAGATTGAATGATGTTAAACAATTTCCTAGGTTCTTAATAGTCCTTGGGCCAGTAACTTAAATCCTATCAATCTGAGTAAGGATTTCAGGGAGAGACTGTCAAAGTAACAACAACAAGGGTTTATTAATTAATTGGGTTGGGTAAGGGAAGGGATAGGCATGAACTAACTAGGACAGATCTGAATTCCCTCCCATTGTTATTTTTAAAATAAGTAATGACTGATTTAAAAGGAGAAGTAATAATTTAATCAAGACCATGTTGATAGAATAAAATCTACCACGGGCCTGGCTAAGATCTATTTCAAAAATGCCGCCATCAGCCATTTACCTTCCATACCTTCCCTCACCTTTCCTACATAAACCAAGAGGAAGTCTCAAGCCCGACCTCCCAATTTAAGCCACACTCCACCTTGGTACATGTCATCACATTAAAACCGGAAACCCATTGAATCATGGAAAATGTAGTTTCAAAGTCCCCTAAACATCCACAGGAAGTCACACATCTAAGTATTCCAAGGCTCAAATGAGCCTCAAATACCTCTCAATGGAACCCCCAAAATTCCAAATAACACAATTCCCCCCCTGAGATCCGGCGAAAAAGACTGGTCTTTTTCGGTGGATCTATAAACATAGTCAACTTCTAAATTACAGGAATTTGAGGATAAAAGAAAAAGGATAAAAAACTAGCTGCATTGACAAAAAGCCAATTTGGGGCATGCCCCTATTGGCATAAGAGTGTACATTCAAAAACAAATGCATTTGACTCATTCAAATCCCCATAGTTCAATCAACTGCATCCCAAAGTTCAATTTGGATCTTCATGATCCAGTGAAGGCTCTTCAGGCATCTTCATGGTGTCCTCACCAAACAGGTTTGTTGTCTGGATTCTGGGGAGATGGCAAATTTCTTATCCTGAAATTACTCTCAAAAGAATTTAAACTTTTACGTTATAGATTATAAAACATGCATTTCCTTCTGAGAATTATACATCCCCCCCTGAAATTACTCCTAAAAGAGTTAAAAAATTTTTTTTTCCTTTTTTTTTTACATTATAGATTATAACACAGACATTATGATTTTAAAACTTGCACCACCCCCCTGAGGAAAATTCCAAATAACACACCATAAAGGTCCAACAGATTTTCTATACTGATCTCTCTAAATTACAGAGCTGCCTAACTCTGTCCTATCTAGAATTTCCCCTTTGATAGTATATTAAAAGTAAGGGAAAGCTGGAAGGTAAAACAGGACCACTGGGCTGGTTTGGGGATCTCACATCTGTCGTCCTTCAAGGGTCTGTCAGGAAACCAGTAGGGTCACAGCAATTAATCCAAAGGAGAAGGAGGAAGGCTCTTGACCACACTGTCCACCAGTGTGTCTCACCAAACTCAACCTCTTCCCAGCCAGTGAAGTCTTGATAGATGATCCACAGAGACAGAATCCCCAGAGAGAAGATTAACTAGTACCTCCAAGGTGAAAGTCTAGAAACCAACTGCCAACCAGCCAGTCATTCACCCAGAGTTCTGCCATCGTCACTCTCTGCCTTTTGTCTGTCACCTCCACTTTCCCTAATTTCACTACAACAGTATGTAGATGGTGGGACTGTGTTGGTAACAAGAATGGAAAGGTAAGACATATACCAAACATATTTCAAAAGAAGAATCAATAGAACTTAGTCACTGATTTTCTATAGGTGAAGAATGAAAGAAATGAATCAAGAATAACTCAATTACAAGCCGGAATGACATATATTATTGATAGATTATATATTTAGATATGAGAAAGGGTCATCTAGTCCAGGGATTCTTAACTATTTTGTGTGCCCTGGGTCCCTTGGGCAGTATCTAGTGAAGCATATGGACTCTTTCTCAGAATCATGCTTTCAAATACATAAAATAAAATGCATGGGACTACAAAGGAAACCAATTTTGTACATATGTGTGAATGTGTATGTATTAATATATACATATATATCAAATTCATAGACCCCAGGCTGAGTGCTTGATCTAGTTCAGTGGTTCCCAAACTTTTTTGGCCTACTGCCCCCTTTCCAGAAAAAATATTACTTAACCTCCTGGAAATTATTATTATTTTTTAATTTTAATAGCAATTAATAGGAAAGATAAATGCACCTGTGGCCATCACCACCTCCCTGGATCTCCACCAGGGGGCAGTAGCACCCACGTTGGGAATCACTGATCTAGTTCAAACCCTCATTTTACAATGGCAAAAACTGAGGCTTAGTGGTTAAATGATTGATCTATGCAGAGTGAAAGGAGCAGAACCAAGAGAATATTATACACAGAGGCTGATATACTGTGGCACAATCGAACACAATGGACTTCTCTACTAGCAGCAATGCAATGATCCAGAGCAAGGCTGAGGGACTTATGAGAAAGAAAACCATCCACATTCAGAGGAAGAACTGTGGGAGGAGAAACACAGAGGAAAAACAACTGCTTGAACACATGGGCTGATGGGGATGTTATTAGGGATGAAGACACTAAATGATAACTCTAGTCCAACTATCAATAATATGGAATTCGGTGTTAATCAATGATACATGTAAAACCCAGCGGAATTGTGCATCAGCTACAGGGGGATGGGGGGGGGGGGTGTTATGTGGAAGAGGGAAAGAACATGAAACATATAACTATGGGAAAATATTCAAAATAAAAATATTTTAAAAAGAGAGGAAAAAAATATGTCCTTCACAAGGCAGACATCTTCCTAATTCACCAATGGGTCTGAGGCCTGTTGTGTTACCCTCAACCTGGTTTAGTCCATCTGCCAAACTGCCAAGACAGTTTCACTGGGATGTGGCCAAAGTGGAGGATACAGCTTCTTGGTGCCACAAATGTAAGGGGAACACCAAAGGTAGATGAACAGCCTCAAAAAGGCTAATATAATTGTTAGTGTGATATAGTTGTTAACATGGCAATAAACAAAGTCATGAAAATGAATTAGTCGTGAGAGAAAGAGGAAATAAAAGAGCAAAATGCTGAGTGCAGTTCAGGGATAAGAAGAGGAAGAAGAAGAGTCAGTGAAGAAGACAAAGAAAAATCTGGCAGAGAAATAGAAGAAAAATACAGGAAGATGACATTTCAAGGAGGAGGAGGCAGTTAATAGTATTTACTACTGCAGAAATAAAAGCCAATAAGAACTGAGAAATGCCTTGGATTAGGTGAGGAGGTTGTCCCTGGCCTTTGAAGAAAGTACAAAAGGGGCCTTTTGAAGACAGTAGCTAGTTTCCTCTCCCTTTCCTCAGTGTTTCCAGAAAAGTCTTTCTTTCTCTTACTCCTACCATATAACAATCACCCAACCACCACCTCACTATCCTAATTCTTTCTCCTGTTTACCTCCTTCCCTTCCCCAGCTCATCTCAATTTCCTCTTCCCTATAGCTCATTCTACCTTCATCTTCCTCTCATCATTCAGTCATTTGTATGACTCTTTTAAAGACTCCATGGATCATAGCACACATTGGGGTTTTCTTGACAAAGATCCTAGAATGGTTTGCCATTTCCTTTTCCAGGGGATTAAGGCAAACAGTAGTTAACTGAGTTGCCCAGAATCACACAGCTCCTAAATATCTGAAGTCAGGTTTGAACTCAGATCTTCCTGACTATAGGTCCAGCACCCTTTCCACAAAATCATCTAGCTAATCCCTCTTCAATTTCCCCTCCATCCTCCAGATCTCTCTCCTCTACCACATTCTGACTAAATTTTAGTACCTGGCTGGCTATGTAAGTCAGACTCTTTTTCCTCAAGCCAATCACTCCCCTTCTGTGGGCCCAAATTTCCACATTGTAAAAAAGGTATTGGACTAGATCAGTGATTCCCAAAGTGGGTGCCACCGCCCCCTGGTGGGTGCTGCAACGGTCCAGGGGGACAGTGATGGCCACAGGTGCATTTATCTTTCCTATTAATTGCTATTAAAATTTTTTTAAATTAATTTCCAGGGGGCTAAGTAATATTTTTTTCTGGAAAGGGGGCGGTAGGCCAAAAAAGTTTGGGAACCACTGGACTAGATGGTCACTAAGGTCAATATTCACTCAACACAGCATCTTTTTAAAAACTTTTCATCTCTCCTTAAAGCTCCTATGATTTTCCTATGCCCCCAAGCTGAGAACCTTGTCTGATATTTCACTGAAAAGAAATCGAGGCCATTCACAGAAAGCTTCCTCCCCAACCTTATACCTCATTTCACATTACTCAAATGTCTTCATCATCTATCTCCTTCTTCACATCTATTTGACATGAAGAGGTGCCCCTTCTTATCAAGAAGAATTCCTGCACATGAACAAGTGATTCTATTACACCCCATTTTCTCCAGCAAGTTGTCTCCTCCATCATCCCTCCTCACTCATTGATCTTCAATCATTTCTGTCTATTTCCTGCTTCTTTACTGCAGCAGCCAGTCTACACTGGCCTCCTTGCTGTTTCTCATACACAAAACAGAGTCTCCTGACTCTGAGCATTATCACTGGCTGTCCCCTGTGCCTAGAACATGCTACATTTCATCTCTACCTCTTGTTTCCCTTCAAGTCTTAGAAAAAGTGCTCTCTTCAGTATGAAGCCTTTCAATCTTCCCTAATCTTTGTTGATCATCTCCAGTATACATACTATATAGCCTATTTGTATATTGTGTGTTGTCTCCCTCTTTAGACTGTGTACTCCTTGAGAGCAGAGACTGATGTATTACCTTTCTTTATACCCCTAGCCCTTAGCACAGTTCCTGGCACATAGCAGGCACTTAAATACTGGTTGACTGACATAAGGAACATTTTTTTCATAAGTGTGTGTAGTTAATTGTGCACACACACAATTGATCAAGAGAGAATCTGATTTATGAAACAGGCAAGTGTGTAAAAGAGATTACTTTCCAACATAAAGAATTCTTTGTTTTTCATTGTGCTGATGATTTTTTTAAAGGGAAAAGAAAGTTTTGCAGCAAAAATTCCACAACAATTCTATATAAATGGCTATAAGGTGACTGGAGTTGGGAGTCCAAAACTGCACCATGAGTCTACCCCCAAAAAAGCATCCAGATAGAAGACAGTGATGCAGCAAAAGGAAAGTGACTGCTGGCTTCCAAGGAATGATGTGAGAGTGACATCTAGAGTTGACAGAAAAGAGTTTATCATATTACTGAGTTTTTGTCTGTAAAACTGGGTCTCTGCTCATCATTCCCAGGATTTAACTCCAAATCTTTTTGAGAAACCCAAAGATAACAACTTTTTTATCTCCACAGAATCTCCAAAAGGTATTTTATAATAGGAAACAAGAGGGAGAAGCAATGTGTGGAAGATAGAATGAAATGACAAAAACAGGTTAATTATGGAAGAGCATACAAAGGCCTACATGAAGAGAGAAACAAGAAGAACCAAAAGAACGTATACAACAACAGAAATATTGTTTGAACAATGATTTGTGGGTGTACACCTCCAGAGAAAGAACTGATAAATAGAAACAAGTAAAATGCAGCATTATATATACATATATCTTTTGTCACATACCTTCTCTAATGGATGAAGGGGAGAAATAGAGGGACTTAACTGGGCATTTAAAAATATCAAACAAACAAAAAATATAGCATGATAAAACCCAGAAGAAGTTAAATAGGCAAGGAAGACAAGGAAGATGGAAAGAAGGAAGGAAGGAAGGAAGTAGGGAAGGAAAGAAGGAAGGAAGGAAGGAAGGAAGGAAGGAAGGAAGGAAGGAAGGAAGGAAGGAAGGAAGGAAGGAAGGAAGGAAGGAAGGAAAGAAGAGAAGGAAAGAAGGAAGGAAGGAAGGAAGGGAAGGAAAGAAGGAAGGAAGGAAGGGAAGGAAAGAAGGGAAGGAAAGAAGGGAAGGAAAGAAGGGGAGGAAGGAAGTAAGGGAGGGAGGGAGGAAGCAGGATAAACATGGTAAACTAGAAAACATCTAGAGGACAGCCTCAAGATTACGTCAGAGATTGATCAGACATCAAAGATCTCAAGATCATCTACTGAATCCTCAGCCATCACCAGTTATCTCTACCATAGTCTTGCCACTGGACTTCTATAACTCTGGAAGAAAGAATGAGACCAATAACTTTATAAAACTCTGCCTCACTTAAATCCAAGTAGCACAGAAATCAAAACATTATCCTCAGGATGTCATTGGTCCTTTCTGAAAACAAAAGATTAACAACAATTCCATTATATTCATGCAACACAATTTGTTTGTCTTTTTCCAAATCAATTTATCTATTTGCTATCACAAAAAGTGGCAAGTATAATATTTCAGTCTATATTGGCCTTTGTCTCCTTATTTCATTTTCAAACCATACCTGAAAGCCGCATACTTTGAATAAGGTATCTTTTCCCCCTTTGTAATAATTTTGTTCCAACAGTTTCTGTGTGCATTCTCTAAGCAGAGGTACAAAATGAGGCGTTTGAATTCTATGGCTTCTTAGCTGCCTGCTACTAAAAATCTATGATCCATTCCTTCATACTACCTATGTGACCTTGGAGCAAATCACTTAATCTCTGGACCTCCATTTCTTCATCTCTATAAGATTAGATGTCAAAAATTCTTCTAGTTATAGCTATGATCCTATGACTTGCTCACCAACAACAACTGGGCAGTAAGCAGAACTGAGATTTCAATTCAGGCTGTGTGACCCTAGATAAGTAACTCTACACGTCTGGGTCTCAGTTTCCTCATCTGTAAAATAATAGGAGTCGACATTGTAAACCTTCAAGGAACCTTTCAGCTTTCGTGATCATCTGACTGCAAAGCAGGAGTTTAGCACTGGGGCACATTGCCAAGAAAAGCAAAACTTTCTCCTGCCTCCAACTCCCACTTTGTAATAATTTTGTTCCAACAGTTTCTGTGTGTATACTCTAAGCAGATAGGAAGTCCCTCTGAAAAAGATCCCATAAATTATGTCTAAGTTATGATTAATAAAGAGGGGACTTAATTCACAGAATCTTCCCTGACTCACTACCATCTATTAGGCTTTCTAAGGCAAACAGGGCTTGAAGTCAAACACAATAATTGAATCTACATATGTATACACCCAGGAATTACTGGGTTCAATGTACACTCTAAAGATATAGGAGAACCATAAAGGGAAGAAAAGACCTCCAAGAATTATAAGATTCTCCACCATAATGTCAATTGAGTCCAATTTGCTCCAAAAATGGATTTCCACCTTTGGCATTCCCTAGCAAGAGGCTATTCCTTTTGGAGGGGCCACCCATTGCCTACAGAGACTACCCATTCCATTTTGGAATGACTTGAATTTTGGCAAACTTTCTTGATATCAAACTTCAATGTGTTTCTCTGGAACCCTCCCCCCATTGGTCCTATTTCTGCCTTCAGGGAGCAGAATAAGTTTAATTTCTTTAATGGCTGAGTGATCCCTTCAGATTCTTGAAGATAACTCTCATATCCAGCATCATCTCCTATACAAAGCCTTTTCTAATTCATTCACTTGCTAGTACCCTCTCCTATGAGAATTACTTATATTTGCATCATAGGATTACAGATCTAGAGTTGGAAAGGATTTTATAAGTCATTGAGGCCAACCCTTTTTGGTCTTCGCCATTGAGAAACTGAGACCAAAAAAAAGAGATTTGTCAGGATCATAGCCAAATGTCTGAATCAGGATTTGAACCCAAGTGTACTTGACCCCAAGCCCAATTCTCTTTCTAATCTTCCACATACTTTACACATATTTTTATTCCAATTTGTAATTTCTAATCTATATCCTCAGTATTTCATAGAATATAACCTCCTTGAATGCAAACTCTTTGTCTATATAAAGTACCTAGTACACTCTCTACAGCTATACTTTTTTGCATAAACCAGTGATTTTACTGGTGTAGGCACTTCTTGGTTAGAGAAGCATTTACTACTAATACAAGTCAGCATCTGTTCACAGTTTGTAATCTTGGTGAGTTTCTGATGAACCTGAACTTAAGTTACTAATCCAGGGTCACATGAATGGGGTGTACTAGGATTTGAAACCAAGTGTCCTTCACTCTTTGATTGGTTTTCTACCCACTATACTTTATCCACAGCCTTGAGTGGCACATAGTATAAGTGCTTAACTTTTGGAATAAAAGAACCCTATGCTATCCCCACCCACTCTCCTCTCCTTCATGCCAAATATTCCCAGTTCCTTCAACCAACCTTACTGTCTTTTATGACCCCATCTATCTCCTCTTAATGTCCACCAACTCATCTATGCCCTTTCTATACCAAGTCTGACACCATGCTGTGTATAGATAAAGTCTGCAGGCTAAGGTTGCAATTTGATTTCATTGCTGATACTTATGAGCTTGAAGTCTGCTGAAGCCCTCAGATATTTTTCTATTCTCTAAACATATCCCCTCCATCTTATACTTTTGAAGTTGATGCTTCCTCTTTGACCACTACATGAGTTTCCTCAAATTTCCACACAGAAGATCGTTACCCAAATATATATTTTAAGTACATGTTAATAGCTATTGGTTTTTTTTGTTTTGTTTTGTTTTTAAACCCTTACTTTCTGTCTTGGAGACAATACTGTGTTTTGGCTCCAAGGCAGAAGAGTGGTAAGGGGTAGGCAATGGGGGTCAAGTGACTTGCCCAGGGTCACACAGCTGGGAAGTGTCTGAGGTCAGATTTGAACCCAGGACCTCTGGTTTCTAGGCCTGGCTCTCAATCCACTGAGCTACCCAGCTGCCCCCCCAAAAAAATATACTTTTGGAAATGCTCTATTCTGGCTAGTTACAAGGTCATTATGGTGAGAAGGAAAGGAGTCTAATTCATCAAAAACTGGTTAAAAAATAGAGAAGATAATCAGTGGAACAGGCTAGGTATACCACATAGAAAGACAAACAAAACCAATAGTCTTGGGTCTGAGATTCTACCTACTGGTTTAAGTACTCACTATGTGACAAACATTTCTGGATATCAGAAGTGGAAAATTAACCAACATAAGATGCAAATGGATGTATGACTTAGGCACAAATGGTGACACCATAACCACATTAGAGTAGCAAAGAAGAATTTACTTATCATTGGACAGAAGATTCAAGGATAAAGAAGGGATAGAAAAGATCACAGAAGATAAAATGGGCAACTTTGCATAAAATTCAAAACATTGTTGGACAAACTCAATTCGGCTAAGACTACGAAGGATACATATATGGGGAAAATATTTGCAGTTACTTTGTCTGAAAATGGTTTCATTTCCAAAATATATAAGGAAGTTAGAACTATTTCCTAATTGATAAATTGATATGAATAGGCAAGTTCCCAAAGGATATAATCCAAGTTATCTATAGCCTTCTGGGAAAATGCTCCAAATCATTAATAATTATAGAAATGCAAATTTATACAACTCTTGAGGTTTCATCTCACATCCATCACATAGGCAAAGTTGACAAAAAAAAATTACACCTTAAGAGGGACTTTGAAAAGATAAGTGTATTGATGCACTGTAGCTAGATGCAATGGATAGAGAGCCAGGTCTGGAGTCAGGAAGACTAATCTTCCTGAGTTCAAATCTGACCCCAGATACTTACTATCTGTGTGTCCCTGGGAAAGTCACTGTGTGACTCAAAATACTAGAAAAGGAAATGGCAAACTCTTGTATCTTTGACAAGAAAACCCCAATAAAGATCATGAAGAGCTGAGCATGATTGAAATGACTTAATAACAATAACAGAGTAGACTTTGAGAAGGTAGTGATGTTGTGGCAGGCATTATTGGCATTGATGCATTTTTGGTTGGGCTGTGAATTGGTCATTATTTTGAAAACTAATTTGGAACAATATGCAAAAAATCACTCAAATATGTATACTCACAATCCAGCTGCTACAACTACTAGGACTATACCCCCAAAGAGATCAAAGAAAAAGGGAAAATAGGTACTAAAATATTTATTACAGTTCTTTTTGTGGTTGCAAAGAACTGGAAACTTAAGAAGATGCTCATCAACTGAGGACTAGTTGAACAAATTGTGTTTTATTGTAATAATAAGAGACAGTAACCAATGTTATGATAGAAGGGAAGAGAGAGGGTCTATGAGGTGAGACTCTCTTCTAGCTCTCCCCTCCTGCTGAATATACTCTTAGAGACTTCGAGGGGGTATCACCCCAAAACTGGGTGACCTGGATGGTCGGGCCACCCCACAGGATTTGGAGGCAAGGCTTCCCTATAAGATGAGGTATGGGGGACCCCAATCCAATTCTGAATGAGGGCAGGGTTCACGCAAGCCTTCCCTGAGGTCAGCCAACTTCACAACAAGTGGTCTGGCTCCAAGATGGAAGCAGTCAGACCAAGCTGTGATTCTCCTCCCTCTCACCTCTGAGGCACTCTGGAACTCTATCTGACTAATGAATGTCTTTTATTAATATCAATATAGGGATTGGGGAAAGGGGTATAGGGCAGAAGGATTTTGGGGTGCCCTCTTCTCTATTTCTATGGGGTCCGTCACTCAGGTGGGAACCTTTGGGGTTCCCACTCCTAAGCGTTTCCCCTCACCTCTTCTCCTTCCGTTTCTATTTCTATTTCCTATTTCTATCCTTTTCTATAATTGCAAGACAAATCGGAGAGGTTCTCTCAGCAAGGTTGGGTAATGGGAGAAGGAACCTAAGAGATCACTCCCAAAATGGAGTCCAAACACTTAGCTGACTCGACGATTGAAGTCTTGCTGGGTGAGAAGTGATGGGATGCCTTTGACCAGGGAAGCAGGGTATCAATGTCCAAAGAAAGATCCTCAGGAAGCCATCAGGACTGGATCCAAGCTGAGATGTCCTCCTCCTCTCTCCTAGTTCTCCACTGGAAGCCTCTCTTCCTCCTTCCTCCTCCAGAGAAAATTCCCCAACATCCTCTCTGGGCCCAACTGTCAGTAACTGTCACCAAAGGCCTTCTTTTGGCTCATTTTGTCCTGCCCCCCATCCTTACAATATGCATGTAATTAAACACCAATGTACTATAAGAAATGATAGAATTGGTTTCAGGGAGGCCTGAAAATCAGATTTCCAAGAAGGAGACAAGATGAGTCATTTGTGGAAAACTTCCCGGAAAATAATTCCTGATAAGACATGATTTCTAGATGGGAGATTATTTCCCAAATCTTGTCAAGGCACCTAAAGTGTCTTCCCAGTAGAGAAGGCGCCAGTCTGAAATGTTAAACCAATGGACACAATCTGCACTAATTGTGACAGGTAGTTTGGGAAGGAGGCTGCCAGATTCTATAATTCTGGGAGACATCTGACACTTTCATTCAATGTCCTTCACCCTGATCCTGACTGTGTCTCTTGCTCTGATTTCACCAACCAATATTCAGATTTATTATTTTTTTCCCAGGACCATGGTGCCTTTAATAAGACTCTACCCTTATTAGGCCTTTCCTGGAAAAATGGCCAAGAACACATCAAGAAGATGGATAGCCCCTTCTCAAATTTGGTCATTTTAAGTCAACTGTTAGCTATACAGAGAGGAAGAATTCTGCCCATTGCAAAAGAGTCATATAACTACATTTGTTCCCAGTCGAACAAGGTAGAATCCTACAAGTCGTACTATTTTCTTCTATCATTGAATTAAATGACCACCTAATAAATATTAGGTTTTAAAATAAAGTCATTTCTTGTCATTCAGGGAGCATTGTAAAGTTGAGAAGACCTTGTACCCCTTCTAAAACTACATTACCCATACTCCCTTTCACCATACCCATAATTCCTTAAGCCTTTTCCTATTGGTGGTGGGTTTCGCGGGATGGTTTTGGATATGGTTGTGGTGGGCGTGGTGACGGGGCTTTTTGGAGAGGTGGCGGTTCGGTAGGGTAGAGTTGAGACTCTTTCCCTGCACTTTAAATAAAATCCTTATAAATATCATACTTTGGAGGCATTGAATATTAAATTTAAAACTTGCAGTTGGCAACTTAACGAAGGGATTTTCGGACTCCCTGTGAAAATAGTTCCCTGCTGCGCCTCCCCTCCCCCAGTGACAAAGCTTTCTGCAGTTTTTTCTTTTTTTAAAAAATCTTTGCTGAGCGGCTGCCTCCCATTTTTTCTCTGATCCATGCTTTCTCCCTCCCAGGTGCCTTTCACACACCTTCCTCACCCGCTTCACCCTTGTGCTGGTTCCTCAGACCCTACAGCCTCCCAGCGCCTTCCAAGCGCTTTTCCTGCCCCTGGACTGCCTGGCCGGCGGGGTTTTAAAGCCTACGGCTGTTTTCTGCCCCAAGCGGCAGCCAGCACCAGACTTAAGCTGCTTTATTTACTATTGCGGTTTCCTGCTACTAGGGACCTTTTTGAGACTGTCCAGCTGACCTGCCTGCTACTCCTGTGACTGAAAAGCTTTAAAACACCCCGAGCCTCTGGCCCCTGCGCGAGAAAGAGCCTTTTAACCTTGCAGAAACCCCTAACCTCTGCTGGGTTTTGGGCCTTGGTGTGGGAAGGTCCTGACCTTTTTCATCCACCCCAGCCTGCTTTCTAGCTTCCCTGCCCGACTGGGGTTTAAAAAAAAAAAGCAAGGTAATTGCTTCAACCCCCAGTTTCTGACTGTGAAGGCTTTAGAGCAAATCTGCCCTGTTTTGTAGCCATATCCTCCATTTTGCTTTCTGGCAAACACAGTCACAGCCCTTGCTTGCCACTCCTACCCTTCTCTGTTGTAGTATGACCACTTAGCCACAAGAGGTCAATAGAGAGCAAAAAAAAAATATTTTTTTTTTCCTTTTCTTTGTTTCTCCCCCACCTTCTTCCTGATGAGCAACAACACTAAATAAGTATACAAATAAATAAAAGCATTAAAATTTTTTAATTAAAAAATTTAATTAATATTAAAAACTTTTTTACAAATTTAATATAATTATAAACTATATACTATAAACTAATTATAATATTTAATATAAATTAATAAATTATAATTAGTTTTTTCAAGCAAAACCATAATAATAATATACAATACCCTTTAGTTTGCCCCACCCCCAAATTAAATAAATAAATAAATATATACATTAAAAATTTATTCTGTTTTCCACTTCCCTTTAATCTGCCTTTTTTTATCACAATGTTCAGCAGTATAAATGCTACTCTACAAGAAACCCTTGCAGTTTTTGCCCAATTAGGAACTTATAGAGTTCTTGATTACTTCCTTGTTTCTATGTGGCTTGTAGTTTTCTTTTTTCTCTGGGTTGGATGGTCACAAATAAGGAGAATGCAAACCAACATGCAAGTTCAATTGAACCAGATAGTGTATCACTTACAACCTAAAACGACAGAGTATTCTCCCCAAAACAGTTTCCTCTGTTCTTGCAAACCTGTTTCCTCTAACATAGAAATACCAGGTCCCTCTACTATCTCTCAGGTGCAGAAACTCTTCTCTCGCACTCTAAACCAATTTGCTCATGCTCTGCAACTCCTGGCTAACATGGCCTACCCACAGTCAGTAAATGATTCCTGTGCAGGCCTTTTTCCCTTAAGGGAAGTGTCCACAATAGCACCCGATGGGGATGTGGTCACTTTGAAACAATATAAGCCTTTCACAAGCCAGGATATAAAAGATTTCAAAGAAAATTGCCCGTCCTTCACCGAAGAACCTTTAACAGTAATAAAAAAATTTGATGATATTTTCTATCATTATGATCCCACATATAAAGATGTGGAAAAATTGCTCTGGGCTTTCCTAACGGAATGGGAGAAGACTAAAATTATCGCCCATGCTAACAAACCCCGAGGATGCAATGCAGTGTGCTGGCCATCTGAAGATCCTAACTGCAGTATAATGACCGCAAAGACTACTCAGACTTATGTCTTGCTAGGGGTGCCCTTCTAAGAGCAATGCGAGCATGTGCTGAGAAACCTCAGGCCTGGCCCAAATTTAAAAGCATTACACAATCTGATGAGACACCCTCCTAATTCATGGACAGGCTCATTGGAATGGGAAATAGATACATGGAACTTGACCTTTCTGTTGAAAAGGATGTATGGCTAATAAAGGAACAATTTGTCCATAACTCTCATAAAGAGATTGTAGATCATTTTAAAACAAATTGCCCTATATGGCCCGAAATGGACCTTGATGAGTTAAGGAGAACTACTGTTTATGTCTTTAACAACCATAAAGAGAAACAGGAAGAGATTAATAGTTTATTGGACATATTTAAAAAGAATATGGACATGTTTAATAAAAGACTAGACTCTTTAAATGACTCTGTTGTAAGTGATAGAGTTGAAAAACGACTACAAGATTCTGCTACTAAACCAATGGCAATTTCCCCTCTCCGAGAATCTAACTTTCAGCCCCTTATATGCCATTTATGTAGAAGAAGGGGTCATGTAATGATGAACTGTAGAACTTGGAATCAAGCATCTAGAAATAATAACTTCAGAAATTACAACTTTAGAAATAATTATAGAAATAATGATTATAGAAATAATAACAATTATGAAAACAATGATTACAGGGATCGTGACTTTAGGACTAGTAACAGATCTAGGTATATGGATCAGGCATTTACTGATCAAAGGATTACTAGATACGAGATAACCCTATTGAATAATGAACATATCACATTAAAACGCTGTGGAGCTCTTAATCCTGCAACCTTGCTCCCTGACTTGCCAATTTCTAGAGAACTTTTACATGATTATACATCTTTGGTGTCCACTATTGATAAACCTCGTAGTGATTTGCTGGACACCCCTTTGGATAATCCTGATTTAATATTATTTGCAGATGGTTCTTCTTTTATGAGAGAGGGTGTGCGCTATATAGGAGCTGCAGTAGTTACAGAATTGGATACTCTATGGTCAGCTTCCTTACCCTCACATGTAAGTGCACAAGGTGCAGAACTCACAGCTTTAAAACAGGCTTGTATCATTGCACAGAACAAAAGGGTCACAATTTATACAGACTCCCATTACTCATTTGGCATATGTCATGCTGTCGACATGTTATGGCTTCAAAGGAGATTCTTAACATCAGCTGGAAAGTGTATTGCCAATGCAGACCTTATCACTGAACTTCTTTCTACCATCCAGCTCCCTGAAGCCATAGCTGTTGTTCACTGCTCTGCACACACAGGTGGCACTGACCCTGTCTCCAGGGGAAATGATCGAGCAGATACTGCAGCAAAACTAGCAGCCTTAGAAGGACCTGAGTTAATTATGCCACTAACAGTTACTGATAATTTGGATCTATCCCTTTCCTATAATGACAAGGAAGTGGGAAAATGGAAGCAGAGATTTAAAACAAAACAGATAAATGGAGTATGGGTGTCATCTAAAGGCAAGCCCCTGCTCCCTAGGGCTTTCTATAACCAAATTTGTCATTCTATCCATAAACACAGTCATTTTGGCACCCAAGGCTTTGTAGACTCTGTTAAAAGAGTATGGATAGCACCTGGAATAACTACAACTGCCTCCAAAATATGTACAACTTGTCCCACCTGCCAGGCCTTTAATCAGCACACTTTTCGAGAAAAAGCCTTTGGTGGACGTCCTCTAGCTTACACGCCATTTGAACATTTGCAGATTAATTTTATCTCTATGCCAAAAGCTGGACACTATAAATTTTGTCTGGTCATAGTCGATCAACTGACCAGGTGGCCTGAAGCATTTCCTACTGCTCAGGCCACAGCAGCTTTTGTTGCCAAAATCCTTTTGAAAGAGATTATTCCTCGTTTTGGCCTGCCAGCACGTATTGATTCTGATAGAGGAACTTACTTTATTGACTCAGTCTTATCACAGATTTATTCATGTTTGGGGATAACTCCTAAATTTCATACACCATATCATCTCCAGAGTTCCGGCCAAGTTAAAAGGATGAATAAGGAACTTAAAACTATGATTGGCAAATTATGCATGGAAACTCATTTGAAATGGTCTGAAATTCTACCTCTGGCCTTATTTTATCTCAGAAGCAGACCCAGAGGTGATTTACACATCTCACCATTTGAGATGCTATTTGGACATCCACCTATTCAGGCACAACCATTCAACCCTGCCTATACTTCATTGTTAGGAGGGGATACAACCGTTGCCACTTATATCAGACAATTACAAACAAAATTGCGAGAACTCCATGACTCTGGAGCTGCTGTTCAAGCAGGCCCCTTAGACTTCTCGTTTCATGATTTGAACCCAGGTGATAGTGTGTACATAAAGAATTTCAAACGTATTGGGTCAACTGAACCTGCTTATGATGGACCATTCCAGGTCCTATTAACTACACCATGAGCCATTAAAATTGGGGAGAGGGACTCATGGATTCATTGCAGTCATGTGAGATGGGTACCCTCTATTGATAATGAATAATTCTCTGTACTAAGTACTATTAACTACACCTATTATATTTGACTATTGATTGTATTTGACTATTGTGATGAGAATGCTCTATTGCTGGATTTTACACTATTTTGCTGCACTTTATTTGATTGATCCTTGTACTTGAATGACACATATACTACCTCACAACAAAATATCTGTATTAGTGACCTATATTGACCTGATGTGCCTTTCTAAACATTTTATGCCTTTTGTCATTCCTTTTGTAGTTTCTTGGATGTATTATTGCTTTGTTATGCCTCATTTACACCCACATCATTTTGTCTACCTCATTTGCACTCACACTGTAGATCATGGCAAGTTAAGGAGGAAATGAATCTTATTTCTTGAAAATTAACCTCTATTCTTTACCTCGATGATTGTGTAAAACTACACATTTTTTTTTGTTTTGTTGTTGTTGGTTTTTCTTCCTACATGTGCAATACAGTATTTGATTTTTTCTTTCTTTTCTCTCATTTTTTACATTTGAAGCACGTCACCAGCATTAAATAGACTCTTGACTATTTTGATTTTTGCAATAAGAATAAGTTAAGATGCCCATTTGCCTAGCATATGAATTTATACCCAAAAAGCTTTGGACTATAGAAAGCTGCCACTAGTTATTTAACTATTATGAGACTTTTGCTCAATTACTATGTCTAATCCAAGGAAAATCGGACCACAAAGGAGCACAGAGTTTTTGACCTGTGAAGTGCAAATGAGCACATGAAGGAAAGAGAAAAAACTAATCCTACAGGGATTGATGACATTCTACGCAAAGACTTGATCCTGTGTGAGACTCGAGGTTGCAACGCTTAACATATGTTAAGACGTAGGACTTCCTTGTACCACACTCGATATCAAGTACTCGACATCGAATTGTTCTGGCTCTACTATCTCCGAAAGTAAAGAAAGGTATTGCGCCGGGAAATGCTATTTCCCATTTGTCTCGAGATCTAGTCTCCTTTTTCCATTTCTTTTGTGATGTGACAACTTACTGTAGTCCAGGCTGCTAAATTGGGTTAGTGAGTGATTGTTGTTGCAAAGCTTATGGGACATGGATTGCTATAGGAACCTGCTTTGATTTGTGAAATTTTTTTCCTCTTGTTCCTAAATTTTTTTCCTTTCACATTTTTTTAATATCCTGTATTTTCCTCAGAGGTTATTTTTTTCTCTTTCTTTTTCCTTTTTTATTTTTCTTTGGACTTTTTGATGTTTTGAGAATTGATTCATATACCTTATGCCTTGACCATGTATTCCTGTGTGATTCCCATGTGTATCCTTGTATTTTACTCAGAGGGGAAATGTAAAGTTGTTCTCCTCTGACTGACTATGTTATTTCTGTAAATTTGGACTTGAATTTGACCCTAATTTAGAACAGAAGACTACCTCCCCAAATCCAGAAGACACCATGAAGATGCATGCAGAGACCACACACTGCACCAAAAGGTCCAGAGTGAATTTCAAGACATGGCGAATTTGAACTTTGGGGAGTTGAATGTATTTATTTTGAATGGACACTTTATGCCAGAAAAAGGGGACTGCCCCCTAAATGGCTTATTGTCAATGCACCAAACATTGGTTTTGTTCTTTCTCCCTTTTATTTCCCTTTTATCTCTGAATTATTGTAAACTTTAATTTGATTATGTTTTCATGATCCATTGGGGAGACTTGTCTCCCAAAGGATCACAGGGGGGGAATGTAAAGTTGAAAAGACCTTGTACCCGTTTTAAAACTACATTACCCAAACTCCCTTTCACCATACCCATAATTCCTTAAGCCTTTTCCTATTGGTTGTGGGTTAAAACTACATTACCCAAACTCCCTTTCACCATACCCATAATTCCTTAAGCCTTTTCCTATTGGTGGTGGGTTTCGCGGGATAGTTTTGGATATGGTTGTTGTGGGTGTGGTGATGGGGCTTTTTGGAGGGGAGGCGGCATGGTAAGATTGAGTTGAGACTCTTTCCCTGCACTTTAAATAAAATCCTTATAAATATCATACTTTTGAGGCATTGAATATTAAATTTAAAACTTACAGCATAAAACAGTCACCTCTTTGATGGCTCATTCAGATAAAGTTATCCATAATAATAAAGTCTTCATCTGCCATTTGATGGCTTTGGGATTACCCACTCATCCCTTTACTGGAGTATGGGCCAATGCCAATCACAATCTCATTAAAGTCCAAATGAAATGATGCATGTTGCCATAGTGAAGAATTGGTCATGATTTGATCTTGTCCTGGCTCATTTGAGACTCCCCAAAGCCAGCCTCCTACAGAAACATCTACATTTTCTGAAGCCATTACTCCTCCACATGATGTGATGGGTAGAGGGATAGCTGGAGGTGTTTAGATCAAGTCCTACATGTACAATCATGATCAGATTACTTAACTTCAGTGCCCCAGGTAACTTTCTAAGATTATAAATCATGTAGGAGTTGCTGATCTGTATCTGGGGATGGATATCCATACATTGGTAAGTTATAGGTCTAGTAACACACACAAAACTCTGCTAAAGCCACTAATTAAGTTTCAGAAAGTTAAAGGTGTAGTAGATTGATCCAGTTACCAATATTTTTTCTAGTGACAGTATAGTTTAGTGAAGACAATGAGGTACCCAGAAGGAGAGACTTGGATTCAAATCCTTCCTCTGATGCTTGTGAATTATGTGGCATTAAGTAAATCACTAGGTAAATCAATAAACATTTATTTATAAATGTGGAAAAAGAGAGATAAAGATAGTTCTTGCCATCAATGAACTTGAAATCTAATGGAGGAAGATTAACACCTAAAAAGAAATTGAAAAGCTGAGGTGGGGAAGAAAAGGTACCTAAAATGTGGGCATGGTGAAGTTGGTCAGAAAAATCCTAAAGTCTTAGAAAAGAGCATCCAGGTAAAAAATGAGAAGACCCATCAGTTGGGCTCTCTTTCAGTGGAATTTTGGAGTTCATAACCTCAGCTTTCGACCAGAGAGCATAGGGAGCTTATAAAAACACCAAGCAAAATATTATACATGTAAAAGAGCCTTCAGGATTGAGTCTTGGGAGTATACTCATGGTTAACAGGCATGGCTTCAATGAAGATCCAGCAAAGGAGACTGGGAAGGAGAGGAGAGTTGGTCAAGGGAGCTGAGAGAGAGAGCAGTGTCCCAAAAGCAAAGAGAAGAAAGGAAAGTGACCAGTGGTATCAAAGGCTGCACAAAGATCAAGAAATATGAGGATAAAGTAAAAGTCATCAGATTTGGCCAGAAAGACATGGGGAGCTTGATGAGTTTGGAAGCCACTTGTAGGGCTCTAGAAAAAGAGAAAAAAAGAAGAAATGGGGGCATTGATTCTAGAGGATCTTCTCAAGCAGTATAATGATGAAGAGGAGAGATAGAATGATAATTTGTGGGAATAATAGGGGAGAGATAGATGGATTTGTACATAGCAAAGAAAAAGGAATTAGATAAGGAGAGACCTAAGGTAAGAGTTGGGATGGATAATAGTTGTGGCAATGTGCTGTAGAAGATGAAAAGGGATTGATCCAGTTCACACCAGAGTAGATGACCAATGATGTCTCTTCCTAAACTCTAGACCCTAAAATCTAGGATTCCTTTTGGCAAAATAGAAAATATCAGTCCATGGCTTACCAATCTGATTTAATTTTGTGATTCCTTATGTCAGGGCAAAAGTGGTATGTGTTGGGTCTACTTAAGATGAAGTTCCAGGATGTCTCTTGAATGCAGATGAAATTGATGAGTCTCCTCAAAGTCCCCTGTCATCACATAGTCTTAGAGTTGGAAGAGACATTAGAGATCAAGTCCAATTCTTTCCCCTTTTTACAGGAGAGGAAACTGAGAACTCTAGAAGCAAAGTGTCTAATAGTATGGGACAGAAGCAAGATTCCAATCCAGGTCCCTTGAGATTCCCAAACCAGAAGTGTAATTCATAGTTGCTAGTCGAAACCCTGCAATTCAATGCACCTTTTCCTAGCTTCCCTGTCCTATCAATTAATGCAAGAACCTTATTCCTGATTTCCCATGCATACTGAAATAAAAACAATGTTATATTTGAGAAGATGGGCTTCGGAACATAACAGCCCTTCACACTATATGAATATATAATCACACCATATTAATTGCCAGTTAATCACACCTGACAAGACTCATCCTGGAGTGATTAACTTTTATGACCAAATTATAAACTTTAGAAGGTAAAGAAATAAAATGGAAAAATGCAATGGACCATTGGAGGCCCAGTGGCAATATGAAAATTTGGCATCATTACTGAAACTGAACAGGGTGCCAAGGTTTCCTCGTACTCTGGTTTCTTATAATTATTCATTTCAGTGGTAATATTCCCTTTGTTTTTTGTAAAGGAAGGATTGCAGAGGATACAGACTTAGCTCTAAAGCCAGAAGGAACTCCAAAGGTCATTGAGTACACCATCCTCACTTACGGTGGGGAAACTGAGGTCAGAGGAGGATTAATAATATGTTCATTGCTATATATGCAATATTACTTAAAGGAAAAGGGAATAAATATTCATCTACCCCCTACTATGTGCCAGGCACTCTACTATTCACTTTACAAACATTATCTCATCTAAGCCTAAAGACAAGATTTGCACCCACATCTTCTGAGTCTGATGCTGACAGCTTGTGCTCAGGAAATGTTCCTTGAATTAGTGTCATTTCAACATGAATAAGGATTCCCAAAGTCAAGTAGGAATTATATTGATGGTACTGGCGAATGCCTACTATGGGTTCCAGCAAGGAAGAATGCCAGGGAGAAAAGGGGAACTTGTGAAAATGTTATCCCCTCTACCAAATAAAAGGAGAAAAGAAAGAAAAAGGATTCCTGAAGCATTGCTAAATGTATAAAAGAAGACACAAGGAAGATTAGGAGACAAAGACAAGTAAGATAGATTTGAAACTAATGTGGAATTTAGTACATACATATCAAATCTACATTACTTGTTTTTATGTGTGTGTATCACAACTGTTCTATGCACAATAGAGATGTTCCACTTTAGGAACAATTTTTTCTTTTTTATAATAACATCAAATATGTGTATATATACCCATCTAAGGTTTACATGTTTTATATACATTAATTCATTTGTTCCTCATAGATTCTGTGATAAAGATGTTATTGATTTCTTCATTTTACAAAGAAGACTGAAGCTTGAAAGACTTATATGAACTGATGCAAAGTGAAGTGGGCAGAACCAGG
The DNA here is from genome assembly GCF_016433145.1 of Gracilinanus agilis. Lineage (NCBI taxonomy): Eukaryota > Metazoa > Chordata > Mammalia > Didelphimorphia > Didelphidae > Gracilinanus > Gracilinanus agilis. The sequence continues at coordinate 16,916,645 of NC_058131.1, read as the reverse complement.
AGAATCTTGCACACAGTAAGAGCAATAATGTATACAATGATTGACTGCAGATGGCTTAACTATTACCAGCAGTGCAAGGATCCAAAACAACTCCAAGGGACTCATGATGAAAAAGCCTTTCCACCACCATAGAAGGAACTGACAGAGTCTAAATACAGATTGAAGCATGCCATTCTTCACTTCATTATCTCTATGAATTTTTCTCTAGTGTGATATGTGCCTTCTTTCACAATGTGATAAACATGGAAATATGTGTTGTAAGGCAACACATATAGCACCTACATCATATTACCTGCCATCTTTGGAAGAGGGATGGGGTAGGAAGGAAGGAGAGGACATGAGTCATAAAATGTCAGAAAACAATTATTAAAAATTATATCAACAAGGGGCCAACTGGGTTGCTCATTGGATTGAGCGTCAAGCCTAGAGACAGGAGGACCTAGGTTCAAATCTGACCTCAGACACAGAACCTGGGCAAGTCACTTAACTCCCATTGCCTAGCCCTTATTACTCTTCTGCCTTAGAACCAAAACACAGTACTGATTCTAAGAGGGAAGGGAAGGGTTTTAAAAAAATCATATCAACATGTGAAAAATTTGCAAAAATATGACATGTTTGAAAAAGGTTAAGTGACTTGCTCTAGGTAATACTAATAGGTAGAATTTGAACTCAGATCCTCCTGTATCCAAGCATAACATTCCATCCATTGTGCAACCTTGATGCAAATATACAAAATTGTTGCTGTTTTTAAAGAGAATAATGAAAAATCAAAATTATTTTTAAATTATAATGGTTGGTACCTAAAGTGAAAGAGCTAGCATTCTGCTAGCCCTGCTGATTTATGAACCACCTTCTGCCCAAATAAAGAATGGAGGGGGGGGGGGGGCAGCTGGATTGAGAGCCAGATCTAGAGAAGAGAGGTCCTAGGTTCAAATCTGGCCTCAGACACTTCCTAGCTGTGTGACCCTGGGCAAGTCACTTGACCCCCATTGCCATGTAGCCGCAGGCATATTGTTTTCTGTCTCTCTGTCTCATCTTCTTCCTTCAAGAAATGAACATGTTGGACTAAATGATCTCTCCAGTCTCTTCCTGTTCTAAGTCCCTATTACGATCCTGGGTGCTATATTCCCCAGATGCCCTGTTCAACACCCTCTGGGATGCCCTGTTGGGACCTGACCTAGGCAGCTAAGCCACAGGATCTGGAGTCAGGGAGATCCAACATCAGACACTAGCTTAATCTCTGTCTGCTTCATTTCTGTTTGCAAAATAAGGATATTAATAATAATAATAATAATAATAATAATAATAATAATACCTGCCTGCCAGGGCTGCTATGAGGATCAAATTAAGAGGAAAGAAATAAGCATTATACAGCATCTACTATGTGCCAGCCACTGTGCTAAGCACTTTTTACAAATACAATCTCATTGGAGATATGTGTCAAATGCTTTGCAAACTTTAAAGTTTGCAAATAATAAATTTGCCAATAAATAATAATAAATTTAAAATTTTTATTATTAATTAATGTATATATAAAACATATAATATATAATATAATTAATAATATAATTAAATATAAATTAATAAATTTAATTTAAATTTAATAATAAATAAAAATAAAATGTATATTGATATATGCTAGCTATTATTATTACTGCTCATACCAGTCTGTATCATTATGCATCATATGGCCAGTAATGAAGGAGGTGTTTCCCTTTCCCTTCTTTGGTTACAGTAGGGTTGGACCTCTGATTTCTTAAGCAAAGTAAATTGTTGGTGTGGAAACTCCCTCCACTAAAGTAGATGAGTAACTCAGTGGGAACTCTGAGCCTTGCATATAGTTGTTACCTAGGAGAGATCTGGGAGGTTAATACATACTGTATTAGAGATGGGATCAGAACCCAGGTCTGTAAGTCTTGGTTTCTTTTTTTTTTTTTTTTTAAACCCTCACCTTCCGTCTTGGAATCAATACTATTGGTTCCAAGGCAGAAGAGCAGTAAGGGCTAGGCAGTAGGCGTTAAGTGACTTGCCCAGGGTCACACAGCTAGGAAGTGTCTGAGACCAGATTTGAACCCAGGAGCTCCCATTTCTGAGCCTGACTCTCAATCCACTGAGCCACCCAGCTGACCCCTAAGTCTTGGTTTCTTAGCCAATACTTTCATATGGTTTCTTGCCTCTTATAGTGAAGGTAAAAGAGCAGAGAAAACCATTACCTTAATACATTATTGCAGAAATAGGCATTTGCTCTGAGTATAGACCATGTAGCATAATATATAGAGTACAGGGCTTAGAGTAGAGAAGTCTTGGGTTCAACTTCTAACTTGGATCCTTAAGATCATAGAAGTTTTTGGAAGGACATCAGAGGTTAATGAGTTCAAACTTGTTATTTTACAGTGGAAGAAACTGAGGCTGACAGAAGCTTTGTTTGTCCAGGGTCATATAAGTAGTATAGTCATATAAATAGCACCTACGTGGCACAATGGATAGCGTACTGAGCCTCCAGTCAGAAAGACTTGAATTCAAATCCAGTTTCAGACAATTGCTAGCTGTGTGACCTTGGTAAATCACTTAACCCTGTTTGCTTCAGTTTCCTCCTCTGTAAAATGTACTAGAGTAGGAAATGGCAAACCACCAAAAAAGCCCAAATGGGATCACAAAGAATCAGACATAACTGAAGTTGAATGAACAGTAACAACAAAAGTAATAGTGGAAAGAGCTGGGTTTAGAGCCAGAAGGTCTGGGTTTAAATTTCAGTTCTGCCATCTGTCTCACAAGTCAAAGCCAATCAGCTGTATGACCATGAACAAATCACCCAACTTCTCTCAGCCTCAGTTTCCTCATTTATATAGTTGAGACAAAATCTGCCACACAACTCAGCATGGTTTTAGGAATCCAATGGGATCGTCCATTCATTTATTAAACATAAATTTTAATTTTAGTGAATAGACATTTGTCTATTATGCACTGGCTACTGTTTTGAGATGTTTTCATCATAGGATCATATGTATTGAACTAAAAGGAACTTTGAGGTCATCTACTCCAATGCCCAAATTTTACAGAAAAGGAAATTGAGAATTTGAGAAAAATAAAAATTGTTACTTACTCAAGGTCACACAGGCAATAGTGATCAGGCTCAATGACTTCTAAATTCAACACTTTTGCCACTGAGTCACACCTAAATCTCTACAAAGACACTGGAGATCAGATTATAAGATTAAAGCTATAAAACTTGGAAGGAGTAGCCAGAGGCTATCTAGTCCCCCTCATTTTACTGTTAAGGAAACTGAGGCCCAAGGGCATTCATTAACTTGCTCAAGGTCAGAAAGACCAAAATTGAAGCTTCTTCTGCATGTAAAATATCCTACAAACCTTTGAATAATATTTAAATATCCATTACTCAGCAACACTGAGGACATGCAAGGAATCAATCTGCCATTTTTCCTGTAGCAGAAGAATCCCAGGGATAATCTCATCTGGTATGTTAGTACACCTGAGTTAACCTCAATAAGAGCCTCTCCATCTGTGGACAATAGCCCTCAGCAGAGACCCACTGCTTCTTGGAAAAGAACTACACTTTGTAGAATTAGAACAGAGATGCCAAGAAATTACCTAAAAGGGAGAAAAGCAAACATTGAGCCTTGGAGTCTCAAGTCTCCATCACCCATAGTGAAAATTTCAGAATTGTACCTTAAAAACCAGAGACAGACACATTCTTTGTTTCAGTTGTTCCTAGAACTTGCAGCTGTAGAACTGGTGGTTTTGGTTTTGAGGGAAACAAGATGGCCTTAGACGTTTATAAATTGGGAAGTCGTATCTTTCTTTTATAACTGAATAGCTAGTTGAGTCATGACTTTACATTACCCTTATTTTCTGGAGTGTACATTCCTTCAGAACAGGAACATTTCAGTAATTGTATCTTAGAGTCTAGTGCCCTATAGGATCATATGATCACAAGTCTAGAGCTTGGAGAGAACTTTGAGGTCATCTGGTCTAATTCTCTCATTTTATGAATGATGAGACAATAATCCAGAGATCTTTTGTTGTTCGTTTTCAGTTGTGTCCTACTCTTTGTGGCCCCATTTGTAATCTTGGGGAAGATATTGGAGTGGTTTGCCATTTCCTTCTCCAGTTCATTTAACAGAGGAGGAAACTGAGGCAAAAAGAGAATAAATTACTTGCCTAGAGTCACAGAGCTAGTCAGTACCCAAGCCCAGTGCTCTATCTACTGTATCATCAAGTTGCCCCAAAATTCAAGGACATCATTCATAAACCTCCCCTGGACTCTCTCATTCTTTAAGTTATCATCATCATCTGTCTCTCCTCCCTTTCTCAGCCAAACTCCTATTGAAAGATGTCATTGCTAAATGTCTCTACTTTCTCTCCTCTCACTCACTTCATAACCTTTTGTAATCTGGGTTCTTATTTCATATGTTAACTGAAATTTGCATCTCTAACATTAGTGATAGATCTTTTAAGACCTTGGACAAGGGGGCAGCTGGGTGGCTCAGTAGATTGAGAGCCAGGCCCAGAGATGGGAGGTCCTGGATTCAAATCCCAGTATTGATTCTAAGGTGAAAGGTAAGGGTTAAAAAAAAACAAATGACCTTGGACAAGTCACCTAACCTAATTTAAAGTCATGAGCGCTAACTATGCTATTATAAAAAGAAGAAACACAACTTCCCAATTCGTACATGTCTAGGGCCATCTTGTTTCCCTCATTGTGAAATCTAATGGTCTTTTCCTAATCCTAACCCTTCTCAAATCTTCTGCTGTGTTTGACTCTGTTGATAACCCTCTCCCCCTGGATATACTCTTATCACTGAGCTTTCATGCCAATAACCTCACTGTCTGTTCCCTCTCAATTGCCTTTGCTGAATCATCATCACACTAGGCATTTCCCAACATTCTGTCCTGGGTCCTCTTCCTCCCAGACACTCCATGCCATGCCTTCTCTAATCAAACCATTATTTACATCTCCTTCCTCATAATCTTGATTCCATCTCTGGCTTCCTCAGCTCCTTTACTGCCTAAAAAAAATGGACCTATATCTCCCCCATCCTCCAGAAAAATTTCACTTGATCCAAGAGGCTGGGAAATGGTGTGGATCAAGTGAAATTTTTCTGGAGGATGGGGGAGATATAGGTCCATTTTTTTTTAGGCAGTAAAGGAGCACATCTGGGCAGTGGATAGGGAGCAATTATGAAAATGAGTTAGGGAGTGGGGATAACAATCTGTCAGAACAAATGAAATGAAATAGATCCCTTTTGCATGAGGTAGGGGTAAAAGAGGAAAGAGTGGGAGAAGGTATCTGGGCAAAGTGATGAGGAGGAGGGGAGAAGGGAGAGCTCTCTGAGAATGGTGTTTAAGAAATTGTAGTTGACTCACATGACTAACTGCATATCAGGAAATAATTTTCTGTAAAAAAGCAAAAGGCACCAATTGAACTTTTTTTCTAAGTTAGAGACAAAGATAGACAGAAACCAATTCAGAAAGAGAGAGAGATTGAGAGATATTGGAGAGAGAGAGAGAGAGAGAGAGAGAGAGAGAGAGAATGAATGTATTTTATTGGCATCACTTTCCTTTAATCTTAGCCTTCTCACATCCTGTATATGACTTCAGTCCTGAAGGAGTTCCCACATATGTTTAACTCAGATAAAATCAGGAGAATCAGATAAGGACTAAATTAGTTTATGTTAAAATGCTAAAGCTCCATACTGTTCTGTGTGGGCTTCTCTCCGAAATAGGGATCAATAACTCTTCTTTGCTGAGCTCTTCACTCTCTCCCTTCCCTGATTACCTCAGTGCTCAGCACAGTATCACATCCTACTCACCAACTAATTCAGGAGGAGAAAGTGGACACTTTTCACCAGGGGATGGAAAAATCTCCAAATGAGGACTCCTGAAATTTCAAGCAGCAGTGAATTAGGCCCCTGGGGGCTGGAGAACTCAGATATTACCTTGTAAAATTGTTTCTAAAATGTCTTTGTCTTCTGAAACTCATGGATACCCATTTATGTCTGTCCCTTTCAATATGAAAGGGTCCCCTGGGCTCCTGGAGATTTTAACATCTTGTCTACTGGTCAATAAATTACTTCACAAAACTTGGCTAACTGGCACTCCAGCAGCAATCTGGGCTATCTTTCATGTGCTGGCCCTTCTTGGGAAACTAGATAAGAGTTTTTTGGGGGTGTTTTTTGTTTGTTTTGGGGTTTTTTTGTGGAAAACTAGTCATATACTTAGAGCAAAATCAAAGAAAGAGGAAAAGGAGGCTCATATGGAGAATGCTTAGAATGTTGGCACTCTGTGGGAAACTGGTCTCTTTGAGAAACTGGCATCTCCATTTAAAAACCTAAAGAAAAGTTGTGTATTAATCTGTGTGCATTGAAAACTGTTTAATCAAGGAAAGGGTTGGGATGAGCTTTTTTGCAGAGTTTATTGATTTCTCTTATCTTTTATACTAGTTGTTTTCCAATGTAGATTCACCCCATGAGAGTTCCTTGGTCACAAAGAACAGTTAAGCAAAACCAGCTGACCTCATATGACAATGCAATCTCTGTTACACATCCATAGTCCCTCATCCCAATTTGTTCTGTCTTTCCCACAAAAAGTTGCTATGAATATTTTGATATATGCTGAGTCTTCCTCTTTTTAACTTCCTTTCTCTGTCTCTCTGTCTCTGTCTGTCTCTTTGTCTCTCTCTCTCCCTCTCTGTCTCTGTCTCTCTGTGTCTCTGTATCTCTCTGTTTCTCTGTCTCTCTGTGTCTTTCTGCTTCTGTCTCTCTGTCTGTCTGTCTGATTGTCTCTCTCTCTCTGTGTCTCTGTCTCTGTCTCTTTATCTCTGTCTGTCTGTCTGTGTCTCTGTCTGTCTGTCTGTGTCTCTGTCTCTGCCTCTGTCTCTGTCTCTGGCTGGCTGTCTGTCTGTCTGTCTGTCTGTCTGTCTGTCTGTCTGTCTCTCTCTCTCACACACACACACACACACACACTCCTGGCAAATATTTGCTGATTTCATCTTTGTTCTTCCTGTCCTACTTCAAGTGAACTGGATTACGGACATAGAACCAAAGACTATTTTTTAAAGGAATTACAGGCTGTGGGTTGACCCCAGGACTAAGGAATGCTTTGATTCCAAACATATGTAAGCAAATCAAAGTTCCCAGGATAAAAATCTTAGTTTATCTTTGCCCCCAAGATATTAGTTTCTTCTTCTTTATCTTTGAAAAGGCAATAAGAGTTAATAAGCTTCCCAGGATCATTCAGAAACTGAGGGAGGGGAGAATGGAGGGGGAGTGGTTGGACCAGGTACCCACCATTCCTATTCCATTCTTCTTTCTCTTAATCCTTCCTTCCACCAGACCACTGATTTTTTTTTTTTTTTAGTCAATGGGGGTTGTGACTTGCCCAGTGTCACATAACTAGGAAATATCTGCAGTCAGATTCGAATCCAGAACCTCCCCTCTCTGGGCCTGGCTCTCAATCCACTGAGCCACCCAGCTGCCCCCTAGGCCCTTGATTTTGTTTCTACGAGCCCAGAAGTCTTTGATGATTGCTCAGGTGATGACAGTTTCCCCTCCTTTAAGCACTTGTTTTGTACTTTTCCAATGCCCTTTTCATGTAATATTGTCACTAAAAATACTACATAGAGTGGTAAAGTACAACCCCTTCTTTTTGTCATTAAAAGGTTTTCATAGTGTACCTCCAGTCTACCTTTCCAGATATACTGCCCCATATTTCCATTCATATGGCACTCTGAGGTCCATCTAAGGTTGTTGGCCTTAGCAATCTTTGTAATATTTGCTCTCCTATCATGTTACCTTTTATACAAGCTATTCCCCTCAACTAGATTGCTCTCCCTCCCACCTCACCTCTGCCTCTTAGAATCCCTAGCTTCCTGCAAAGCCCAGCTCTAGAACACCTCCTATATAAAGCTTTCTTGACCTTTACCATCTATTAGTACCTTGATCCCTTTGGAAAAAATTTAACATGCATTTGGTTCATAAATCTAGCAGGGGCCATCCCAATCAAAATGCTTAAAAGCACAGCTCCTGGATATCTTTTCAATAGTTTAACAAATTTCACCTTATTTGGAGAAATGTAAATTAAGACAACTCTGAGATACCATCTCACACCTATCAGACTGGCTAGTATGACAAAAAAGGAAAATGATAAATGTTGGAGATGTGGGAAAACTGGGGTACTGATACATTGTTGGTGGATTGTGAACTGATACAACCAATCTGGAGACCAATAAACTGTGTATACTTTGACAATACCCCAACTAGATCTATATCCCAAAGAGATCAAAGATGGAGAGAAATAACCTACTTGAACCAAATTCAAAGCAGCTCTTCTTGTGGTGGCAAAGAACTGGAAACTGAAGGGAAGCCCATCAACTGGGGAATGGCTGAACAGGTCGTAGTATATTATTATAATAGAATACTATTGTGCTAAAATAAATGATGAATAAGACAATCACATACACATACAAAAAATCGTGGCAATACATATGAAATAATGCAAACTAGAAATGAGCAGAATCAAGAGAACATTGTATACCATAACAACAATGTATGGTGGTCAACTGTGAATGGCTTAACTATTATTAGCAATGAAAGATCTAGAACAATCCTAAGAGACTCATGATGGAAAAAGCTTTCTACTGCCACAGAAGGAACTAACAGATTCTGAATGAAAATCAAAGCATAGCTTTCTTTTTTTCACTTTATTTCCTCCATGAATTTTTCTCTACTGTAAGCAAATATGTGTCTTCTTTCACAACATGATGAACATGAAAATATGTATTGTGTGCTAACACATACATGATCTATATCATATTGCTTGGCATCTTGGGAGGGGTGGGATAGGATGCAAGTAGAGAAAATAGATCATAAAGTGTCAGAAAACAAATTAAGAGAATTGAGAATTAAGTCAATATGTGAAAAAAATTTTAATAAAATAATTTTTAATCACTGTTCCTCATATTTGGGAGGGAAATGAAAGCTTTAGGAGACCACCTTCTGGCCATACATGACTCATCAATAAGGACCTCAAAGCACTTTGAGATGTCTAGGAATCTCCTACTGTCTCCAGATTTGGAGATGGTGATTCACAGATACAGCAAGAGTACCTCACTTATTTGGGGCAGCAAAGTAGAGCAGTAGATGGAATGTTGACCCTGGAGTCATAAAGGAAGGTTCATTTTTGTGAATTCAAATCTGTCCTTAGATATTTATTAGTTGTGTGACCCTAAGCAAGTCACTTAATTCTATTTTCCTCAGTTTCCTCATCTATAGAAGCAAATAGCAAGCCACTCCAATATGTTTGCCAAGAAAACCCTAAGTAGAGTCATGAAGAATTGGACACAAATGAACAACCACAGCTCACTCATTGTGAAGCCCCACCGTCCTATCTTTCCTGTTTGAATCATAATCATTTGAGCTACTTCTCCAGAGCTGGGTAGGGAAGGCCTTCTGGCCTTACACAGTCATAAGCATTTGGTGTCTAAAGTACATATCCTGTCTACACAGGCCTGATGGATTCGGGCTAACTTTTTTGAGTTTGTTCTTTCTAGATCTTAGAGGAACATGTATCTATCCCAACAATGGATCCACTGGGAGGAGAATGGAATTATTCCATTTCAATAAAACCTGACACATCTACCAGATGAAAGCACATCTCCATTGTTCACTAGATGTGAAAAAAGTCCTGGAAAGGTTCCTAGGTAAGACATGAAGTCTATTTGGAATAGTTCAGGGATTTGGCCATGCCCTCTGTGGTTTGTAAAGAATAATCAAGTTAGTTGGAGTCAGTGACAAGAAAGCAGAAAGTCAGGAGACAGCATACCAGCCAAACCCCTAAAAAGGTAACACTTGCAGTGGGAACTAGGAAGCCCTAAAGGTTTAAGCCCCAAAGTCCATCCCTTTGGGGAGCCAATTCAGGCCTCAACCCAAAGTTTTACCATCCCTTCTCCCTATCTCTTGTTCCTATCTTATTGCTGTATTATAAATATAATTAGGTTGGGTCTCTCAGTAAGGCAAAGTTGGATGGGAAGATTTGGAGGTCTGCTCCCAGCCAGAGTCCTGACTCCCCAAATGATCAAGAGATCTTCGTCTTGGTAGTAGCAATGGCTGCTGGCAGAGAAAACGGGCTTCCAGGCTTCACACCAGTTCAGGAAACACTCAGTTTGGCTCTTGGGTTGTCTTGAGCAAGCTCAACTCCTTCCTTCCACCTTGAGCTCTCAAAACCAAAAGCCCCAACCTCCTAGAATCTCTCCCAGAATTCCCCGCTGTTTCCAACTGACACTCCTTGCTCATGCTCCCCAGCATGCAACATTCTGCAGAAATTCTCTTCTCTCGCTCTTGCCCTTACAGGTAGGGAGAGTCTTTACCTTGGCTTCCACCTTCTCTATTCCCCTAAAGCTAGAGAACAACCTCAAGAACAATGGAGAATCAGAGAATTTGGACTTTCCCATCAATGAGATAGTCCTGTCAGTGTCCTAAAAGAGTCAATACAATGCCTACATTGAGAACTAAGGCAAACTAGACACATTGAGGAAAGGTAGCTTCAAGACTCTCTGAAACCTTGGAGCATCTAGGGGGCACAGTAGATAGAATGCCAGGTCTAGAGTCAGGAGGACCTGGGTTCAAATCTGGCCTCAGACACATCCTAGACATGTGACCCTGGGCAAGTCACAACCCCATTGGCCTAGCCCTTGTCCTTCTCTCTTATACTTATTACTAAGACAGAAGATAAAAGTTTCTTTTTAAAAGACTACAAAACCTCTATCTAAGGGGAAGGTCTTGAGGACTTCAATGAAAAACTCATAGGTATCCCCCCCTATGTTCCATGTTCACTCTAAGCAATGAACTCACTTAAACTGTAGATACTGGCAGGAGAAGATGTCATGGACTTTGGGGGAAATGGTTTATGCCAGTTATGCCACCATAATAAAGATCAAGTTCTAAAACCTAATTAAATCTGGCTGCCTAGTTAATACTGACTGATAATCATGAGGGCGAGCACGTGAAGGAGGGCTCATTAGAAAAATACTTCCTAACTCCTAAAAACTAATCTGAGAGCCTGGAGATGTTACAATTGTCCTCTAAGGACCCAACCTACCACTAAGAGTGAGGCTTGGGAAAGTAGCTTCAGAATACGCTCTATAGTCATGTCTGAGATTATGGATGACCTAGGAAGGCTGAGAAATCCAGACACCCCAGGCTTTACCAATACCAATGAATGGTGATAGAGAAGTCAATTAAGATTATGTGCCTGGTCATCTTTGCTTAACAGGAATACTTACTGATTGGGCGTGTGCATGCATGCGTGTGTGTGTGTGTGTGTGTGTGTGTGTGTGTGTGTGTGTATCTATCTATCTATATATATTTTTTTTTCCAATCTATATATAGGTGCACATGGTTCCCCAATTGAATGTAAACTCTTTGAAGGCAGAGATTATCTCATTTTGTCTTTGTATTTTCAGGAACTAGCATGGTGTCTGGCATTTAACTCAATACTTATTGACTGAATGATTGATTGTAACTTCTAATTCTCTGTTTTAGTACCTAATCTCCCTACCTGGTTATGAATTCTATACATCTTAAATGATATAACTAGAGGAGGTAGGTAAGTTATATGGCAAGAAGTGATACCAGAGATGGATAGCTTGACAATACATAGGTATCCTTAAGATATCAGGTACTCATTTGTAAAATGGGCATAAGATTACCTTGAGAACTGTTGTGAGGATTATTTAGGTATTCGTTTATATATAGTTAATGTGGACCTAGCAGGAAGGGGCTGGAGAATTCCACATGGAATGGGGAAGCAGGAAGTGGCTTGTGCATGAGAGAGACTCTGTGGGGGTTGGGACAAAAACTGTTGCTGACCCTGGGAAATCTCAGAGCTAGGGGAGTTGTATCCAGATTCCCTGGGATCCTGGAGAGTGGTGAAGGCTTACAGCAGAGGACATTAGCCCTGCAGAGCAGCACTGAGTAGGGAGTGGTTTGTGATCTGGTGGACAGCATTGCAAACTTTCTCTCCCTACCTGGATACCTTGGATCATCTGTCCTGGTGGAGTTGACGCTTAGCATCCTGAAACCATCCCTGGATTAGCTGTGAGGTCCCAAGTAAAGCCACCCTCAGGTCCTCAGCTAAGCTGACCAAACCTGGCTGGAACCAGGTTGGGAGGAACTTTCAACTTTGTGACTCTAGTACTGCTTTCATTGGGCCCTGTCTTGCTTAGATCTTAGAAGAGTGTAGTTAAGTCCCTTTCCCTTGACTCTGTGGTTTGCCCTTAGTCTGTTAGTGTAGAAAAACCCTATTCCCATCATTTACCTTAGTTTGTCCCTGATTAAAATATGTTATTAAACTCTTGCCTTTATTTATCAGCTTCCATAGGCTCTGTCTTGTTGATGCTGGGTGGCAGTTGGAGGTCAACAGCCATTTCTGTTACAGACATCCAAACAGCCGTTATAACCCAGTCTCCCTACTTGTTGGGCCCCATCCTGTCATTCCTGTCTTCCACACACCCACCTGGACCCATATTTACTGTTTAAGGGACCTTTCCCTGGTTTCTCCCTTAACAGTACCTACCTCTAAGGATTTGTTGAGAGGGTCAAAGGATATGATCTATGTAAAGGACTTTGTGAACCTTGGGGAACCTCTTTAAAAGCTGCTGTTCTTAGAAGGATCACAAGAAACCTTGGTTCACATACCAGTTCTGGGATTTAGCTGTGTGAAACTGGGCAAGCCATTTCTCCTCTATGAGTCTTGGTTTCTTCTTCTCTAAAATGTAGATAATTACACTTCACTCGAATATTGGGAGGATCAAATAAGGTGATATACACAAAGGACCTTGAAAACTTTAAAATTTCATAGAAACATAACTTATGGAGGAAGAAGAAGAAGAAGGAGGAGGAGGAGGAGAAGGAGGAGGAGGAAGAGAAGGAGGAGGAGGAAGAGAAGAAGAAGAAGAAGAAGAAGAAGAAGAAGAAGAAGAAGAAGAAGAAGAAGAAGAAGAAGAAGAAGAAGAAGAAGAAGAA
>NC_058131.1:16864129-16903285 GCF_016433145.1 Gracilinanus agilis | reverse complement strand
GATGATGATGATGATGATGATGATGATGATGATGATGATGATAGGAACCCTGTCTTCTGTAAACTTCATGTCTACCCCAGAGACCAGTACTGAGCTCTGAATTCAGGTATATTCAATTGAATTGAATAGAGGTTTATCCCTAGGAATCTGTTATAGGAATTGAGTTTATCCAAGCTCTCAAAATGGTAGCCTAAATCAATCACTCTACTGACCATCAACCAGTAAACACTGGTTAAGTGTATACTCTGTGCCTGGAGTGATAGATTATGGGAAAATGAAGACAAAAATTAAGGAGTTGCCTTAAAAGCCCTCACATTCTAGGGGACAGCTAGATGACTCAGTGAATTAAGAGCCAGGCCAAAAGATGGGAGGTCCTGGGTTCATATCTGGACTCAGACATTTCTTAGCTATGTGACCCTGGGCAAATCATTTAAAATCCATTGCCCAGCCCTTATCATTCTTCTGCCTTCAAACCAATATACAGTATTGATTCTAAGACAGAAAGTAATGGTTAAAAAGAAGTCGTAACATCCCATCAGGAGAGAAAACGAACAAATATATACATATGTATGTATGCAACATATACATATTCTCTACCAAAGCAATCCCAAAGTAGCTATGGGAATTTTATGAAGCTGGATTGACTAAAGATCTTCTCTGGATGAACGATCAGTTGAATCCAAGAAAGTATAAAGTGAAATGAGGAAGGCACATTCATAGCTCACCATCCTTCTGATCTTTCCTAGACCTTACTAAATAATACCTCCCCATTGTTAACTTCAGCAAAAGTAAAACAAGAGGGGGAAGAAAAGTCATGACTTTTTTACTGTATTCTAACCATCCCCAAACTCCCAGGCTCTCTGTACAAGAAACCAAAAAATCAAAGTAGTGTAAGAAATAAAATGGATATAAAAGGATAGAATTAAAAATATTAGGGTTTTAAATGATTTATTGGTAGTCAGAGAAATGAAGCCATGTGCCATATTAAGAGTTAGTTTGAAAGGTCCCACCATTACCTCCTCCTGACATCCTGGCTCCGCTCCAAATCACCAAAGAGGAAGAGCCAATCCAGTCTCTCACTATTTATCCTTCTATCTAAGTGATTACGCTTCCTGCCCATGTAATTACCCAAGAGAGGAAGTCAGTTGGGTAATTAGTTTGAAAGAGCCCTAAATGTCCACAGGAAGTTTAGATCAGGGACCTCAAAATTAGTTCAAGGACTCCCAAATTTCCAATGCCACAGTAGTAACACTGATACTGTAGGTGGCACAGTGGATAGAGTGCTGAGTCTGAGGTCAGGAAGACTCATTGTCTTGAGTTCAAACTTGACTTCAGATACTTAATAGCTGTGTGACCCTGGTCAATCATTTAACTCTGCCTCTGTTTCTTCATCTGGCAAAAGAGCTGGAGAAGGAAATGGCAAGCCAGTGTCTTTGCCAAGAAAACCCCAAATGAAGTCATGAAGAGCTGGACACAATTGAATAATAACAACAACAGGGAAAATAGTCTACTTTGAACACTGAGTATCTTTCTAGAAGGAAAATGTATGATTAGAAATCTTGTACCCTTGGGTTTCATCTCCCAGAATCCTTTTCCTTTTGTCCACATAGTGTCTTTATGTAATGTTTATAAGTTTGCTGTAAACCCACCCTCTCTGTCTCTTTTCCCACATGCATGGCTGGGAAAGCTGGCTTTTACTCAGGCTTTTACTTTTGTCTTTTTATTTTCTTTTACTTCGAGTTATTACTAATAAATCTTATTGAATATAATACTTGGAGTACTTGAGTATTAATTTTTAATCTTACAGAATCTATTGGTCCTTTTTAGGGAAACTCTAAACATGAGCTAATCCTAAATGTTAAGTGATTGTTCTTGAAGTTCTGCTTTGAGTTGGAGGAATAATGAATGATCTAGAGCAGTGGTTCCCAAACTTTTTTGGCCTACTGTCCCCTTTCCAGAAAAAAATATTACTTAGCCCCCTGGAAATTATTTTTTTTAATTTTTTTTACCATTTATTAATATTCATTTTTAACATGGTTATATGATTCATGCTCCTACTTTCCCCTTCACCCCCTGCACTCCCCTCACCCATGGCTGATGCGCATTTCCACTGGTTTTAACATGTGTCATTGATCAAGACCTATTTCCAAATTGTTGTTAGTTGTATTGTTGTGGTAGTTTCGAGTCTACATCCCCAATCATGTCCACATCAACCCATGCATTCAAGCAGTTGTTTTTCTTTTATGTTTCCTCTCCTGCAGTCCTTCCTCTGAATGTGGGTAGCGTTCTTTACCATAAATCCCTCAGAATTGTCCTGTGTCATTGCATTGCTACTGGTACAGAAGTCCATTACATGCTATTTTACCATAGTATATCAGTCGCTGTGTACAATGTTCTTCTGCCTTTGGTCCTTTCGCTCTGCATCAGTTCCTGAAGGTCTTTCCAGTTCACATGGAATTCCTCCAGTTTATTATTCCTTTGAGCACAATAATATTCCATCACCAGCACATACCACAATTTGTTCAGCTACTCCCCAATTGAAGGACATACCCTCATTTTCCAGTTTTTTGCCACCACAAAAAGCGCAGCTATAAATATTTTTGTGCAAGTCTGTTTATCTATGATCTCTTTGGGGTACAAACCCAGCAGGCATTCTTGTATAGCCCTTTGAGCATGATTCCAAATTGCCAGCCAGAATGGCTGTTCACAGTTCCACCAGCAATGCATTAATGTCCCAATTTTGCCACATCCCCTCCAGCATTCATTACTCTCCCCTTCTTTCATTTTAGCCAATCTGCTAGGTGTGAGGTGATAACCTCAGAGTTGTTTTGATTTGCATTTCTCTAATTATTAGAGATTTGGAACACTTTCTCATGTACTTATTGATACTTTTGATTTCTTTACCTGAAAATTGTCTATTCATGTCTCTTGCCCATTTATCAATTGGGGAATTTTTTTTTAATTTTAATAGCAATTAATAGGAAGGATAAATGCACCTGTGGCCATCACCACCCCTGGATCACTGCAGCACCCACCAGGGGGTGGTAGCGCCCACTTTGGGAATCACTGATCTAGAGACAACAAAAAAGAAGGAAATTTCTGTCTTTGGGTGTCAGACTTCAACAAGAATGATTGTGGTTGATGTGAGTCCTTAGTTGGGGCCCTTTAATGGAAGAAGGCATCTCAGTACCAAACTGTTTAGCCTAAAGAAGAGAAGACTTATTTGGGGATAGGACAACTGTCTTCACATATCTGAGAAGCTGTCATGTAGAGAAGGGGTTAGACTAGATCCGTTTGACTCCAGAGAGCAGAACTCGGGAAACTGGGGAGAAATTGCAAAGAAACAAGTTTCAGTTTGATGTAAGGAAGAACTTTCTGACAATGAGAGCTGTCCAAAAGTGGAAGTGACTGCCTTGGGAGGTGGTGGGTTCCCTTGGTTCAATTTTTTCAAGCAAAGGTTGGTCAACCGCTTGTCAAAATGGATTCTTTTCCAGTTACAAGTTAGGATATATGTCCATTGAGATCCCTCCTGACTCCAAGATTCTGTCAGTCTGTGACCTCAAAGGTCTCTTCCAACTCGAAATCTATGAGCTCCTTTCTCAGTAATGTATAACCCTCTTTTCCCTCAGCAGCACAGGAAGTATTTTTTTTATCCTTCACTCCATTATTAGCAATGAAACGGCTGCCTTGGGATCTCTAAGGGCCAGTGTTTGAAAAACCAGAAAAATAACAAGTTAAACTTTCACTGCCCCAATAAGCACAACCCCAATCCACATGCTGTGACCAGCCCTTCTGATAGGAGAGATGGCTAAACACTGGCCTGGGGAGCGAGCTTCCCACCCTGGCATTGATGACTTCTCAGAGATAATAACTTCCTTAAAGAAAGTTGCCCAGTGGCTGTTGGAGAAATAGGCTGAATCAAAGTTGGAGAGGAAATGATTCCCAAAAGCACCTGCCAAGAAACTTCAGAAATCAGTGTGGGAAAACCAGTACCTTTCTGCTTGCTACTCCCCTTAGCTGTGAGAAATCAAACACTTCCTTGGAAACAAAGCACATGCTGAGTTTTAATTCCTTAGAATCTCATCACGAGGTAATCCTGAGCCTACCACAAATAAAAGTCATTGTTCTTCAGTTGTACATGACTCTTAGTGACCCATTTGGGGTTTCTTTGGCAAAGATCCTGGAGTGGTTTGCTACTTCCTTCTCTAGCTCATTTTACAGATGAGGAAACTGAGGCAAATGGGATGAAAGTGACTTGCCTAGGATCACACAGCTACCAAGTGTCTGAGGCTAGATTTGAACTCAGAAGACGAGTTTTCCTGACTCCAGACCCCAGCAACTTTATCCATTGTGCCACCTACCTGCCCGTATCTTTAAGTCCACCTGATTCCATTTGACCTTTGGAAGCATGCTCCTGATGTTACTCTCTACTCCTTCTAGCTAGAACCTTCTTCAAAATCACTATTGACTAGGTCGATTACCACCTGTAGAATCAAAGCTTTTTCCAAACCTATAGGCTGAAAGATTTACAGTTAATCGAGATCCTGAATGGCATCTGGTCCCACTCTCTCATTTTACATATGAGGAAGCTCAGGCCCAGAGAGGTTACTTAACTTATCTGAGGTCCCACAGGAAGTTATAAAACCAGCATTAAAACTTAATTGGTGACTCTAAGCTGAGCACTCTTTTCACTGAGTCATACTCCCTTCTTTATTAGGCTAGAAGAGAAGCATCTGCCTCAGTGTTTTCACATTCGAAAGACTCCTGTGAAAAGCAAACAGAAAGGGAAGAGCCAATTAAATTTCTTTGCATTTGCTGCCAGATTTTCTTCAGGACCATCCTGACATTTCTTGGTTCAAGTGGATTATGAGGCACATTTCTGGGACTACAGAGAGATAATGAAATATAATCATAATATAGAGTGATCTAAAAATCATTATGTTACTATATAGACTTTTGGGACCTCCAGTACTTCACATTTCTGTGTATTTTTGAGGTTTCCTGGGCTTTTTCCTCACAATTCTACGAGGTAGATAATAAATATATGATTCCCACCATTCCACAGAGAGGAAATTAAGGGTCAGAGATACAAAGTGACTTTCCTGAGAGTCTCATAGCTAGGAAAGAGTGTAATTGAGATTCAACCTCAGGCCTCCTCACTTCAGTGGCCCTGTGTTCATTCCTGGGCTTCTTGTCTGCAACCTTCTTTCTCTCACACTATAGGTGCCGTTTTGCATCAATTAACTCATTAGATCCTCATCGCACCTCATCACACCACATATTCATCTCTGAATAAATAAAAGAATGGTTTTAATTAGCACGTCCAAACATAAGTCCAAACAACATGGAACACCATTTACATTTGAGTTTCTTCATCTATAAGTAAATAGATACCTGTAAAGCATTTGAAAACAATCTATACCAGTGATGGTGAACCTTTTAGAGATGGAGTGCCAGGTCCTGTCCCCACCCCATCCCTTAGAGTGCCATGCCAGCCCCCACCAGAGACTGAGTGCCGCACCCCACCCCTCCAGAGCCCAAGTGCCACACGCACCCTCCTACCCCAGACAGGGGAGGGAGGAAGTGCTCCCATTGGGCTGCTGGGCAGAGGGGAGGGTGATGTGAAAAAATTTCATCATCAGGCAAGGTAAAGAGGAGAAAGGGAAAAGCTCTGAGTTCCTCTGCCTTTCTAGTTAAGAACTCTGGGGAGGGAAGTAGCCTATGTGCCCACAGAAAGTGCTCTGCATGCCAACTTTGGCACCCATGCCATAGATTTACCATCACTGATTCTATACCCTAAAATAGGTAAACATTCCCCTCTAATCTAGCCCAGTCTCATTAATATTAGCACTTTCTCATTTATAAGACATTTGTCCCTACCATAATTAGGCAACCCTTTTCTACAAAGGAGGGATTCGATTCAGATGTAGGGATTGGCCTAATCTGTAAAACGAATCATGTTTTCTTAGACATCCTCTAGAGACAAATTAAGGAACAGGACAAACCTTGACCATGGACTCACTCATCCCTTGAAGAGCATGGACACAAGCTGCCAATTAATAGATCTAGAAGTTTGGCAACAAAAGTTTCATAGAAAAGGAGCTTATATGAAAGCATCAGACTTCCACAAAGTCCCTGATGGACACTTTAGTCTCACCTGGCCATTATACAAAACAACTCATCAAAGGTCAAATGATCTGGTAATCGCACCAACATTATTCTCCAAAATGTGCCAGACTTGGTAGCTTTTTTTAAACGCTTACCTTCCATCTTACGATCAATACTATGAATTGGTTCTAAGGCAGATGAACAGTAAGGCCTAAGCAATGGGAAATAAGTGACTTGCCTAGCGTCACACACCTAGGAAGTGTCTAAAGTCAAATTTGAACTCAGGACCTCCAAGGTCTCATTCAGCTCTCTAGCCTCTGAGCCAACTAGCTGCCTCTTATTCCATCCCACCTGTGTGCCTCTGAACCAGACATCCCTCATTCCTGGAATGCACCTTTCCCCTCCTCCGCCTCTTAGAATGCAAGCTTCCCACAATGGACAGTTCAGGTGGTGCCTCCTCCACCAAGCCATTCCTTATCTGCCCACTTGGAAGTGCTCCTTCTCTCTGTAAATTACTTTCTATTCATAGCATTTGTGGAATAGACTATTTGGCCAGTCCTTGTGTTATAGGGATGCAAATGGTGAACCCCTGGGTTTGGGAAGGAAACTGTGGACGTGGAAACTAGAGACCTCAAACTTGTGGCCTAGTGAGATCTGATGAACCCCAAGTTTTAGAAATAGCTTGTAGGTTGGAGACCTCAAAGCTTGTGCTGGTTCCCTGATCCCTTGAGAATCCACCCTGAAGGGAATCTCAGGCTAGCAGTTGCAGACTGAATAATGGACCCCAGGGTAAATGCTAAATACCCTTTTGTCTTGGGCAGTCGTCCCCATTGAATCAGAGAACCTTTCCCAGCAAGACACATATAAATTCCCAGGATTTCTTTTGTTTCTGAGGAGTCCCCATCTAGCTCTCAGTGGCACTCCCAGGGGGTTTGGGACCAGAGCAAGCAGAATTCAATCCTTGGACTCTACATAGGGCGAGTGGTACTCATCTCTGAGTGGAGGCCTAATCAGCCCCGTTCCCCCTTTTCTTTAATTAAAGAGTGGCTTTTATGACTATTTAATAGTTCTGTTTTTTTGACAAAACCTTTCTCAAGAATGAGAGGATTCCAAACTTAGCTTAAAAGTAAAAAGATTTGGGGAGCAGCTGGGTTGCTCAGTGGATGGAGAACCACACCTAGAGAGGTCCTGGGTTCAAATCTGGCCTCAGACACTTCCCAGCTGTGTGACCCTGGGCAAGTCACTTGACCCTCATTGCCTACCCTTACCACTGTCGACATGGAATCTAGAGTTCCCAAACTTGTAGCTTAGTGAGATATGATGAACCCCAAGTTTAGAAATAGTTTGTAGGTTGGAGACCCCCAAAGCTTATGTTTGTTCCCTGTTCCTGTGGGAATCCACCCTGAAGGGAATCTCAGGCTAGCAGTTGCAGACTGAATAATGGACCCCAGGGTAAATGCTAAATACCCTTTTGTCCTAGGTAGTCTTGCCCATTGTATCAGAGACCCTGTCCCAGGAAGGCACACCTGGGCAGGAACTATCTTTTAGTATCCATTGTGTAAGTAGCCCCTTCCCCTACACCCTAGCCCCTAGCTATGATCCCTTTCTCTAGCTTGATTGTATCCTGTCAGTATAATGTCAATCATCTCTCCTGGCCCCTAGATCTTCCCAAATGGTATATAAGTTCCCCAATTTCCTTTGTCCCTAGGAGTGGTCATCTAGCGCGGTGTCACTCCCAGGGGGATCAGGGAGCAGAGCGAAGCAGTGTTCCTTTAGACTCTGCACAAGGCGCAGCTCTGCATAAGAGGCCAAGTAGCCCTCATCCCCCTTTCCCTTGATTAAAGAGTGGTTTCATGACTATTTAATAGTCTCGTGTTTTTCTAAGTTAACACCACTCTTCTGCCTTGGAGCCAATACACAGTATTGACTCCAAGAGGGAAGGCAAGGTTTAAAAAAAAAAAAGTAGTAAGAGAGGATTAATGGCCAACAAGACAGCATGAGTAGAACAACCCTGGGGGGTTGCCCTTCAAAACATGGCACAGCAGCATGAATGGAGCAACTACTATTGGGGTTGCTCCCCGAGTGCCCCAATTCAGGGATTTTTATATTCTTTACAATAGTGTGGACTTGACTTCTTGCACTCTGGCATTTGGTGGGTGGGGGTCTGCCAGAGATCCTCCGGGCTTAGGCTATCAAGGTGTGGCCCCCTCTTTGTCTAACTTAGCCTAAAGGACATCCAAGGATAATGGCCTTTGCCTCAGGAGTCACTGGGACAGGAAGGAGGAAGGGAATTTCCCTGTTCACAGCCTGCCTGAGTTAAGGGGTGCAGGGTCCCTGCCATCTCTGCACAATGCCCATGTCATTTGGAATACGTGCAAATATGTGCTTGATTCTATAACAAACATGAAAAGTCTTTGTCTCTGTCTCTGTCTGTCTCTGTGTCTCTCTCTTTCTCTCTCTTTCTTTCTCTGTGTTTCTCTCTGTCTCTCTCCCATTCCCTGCTCCTATTTCCAATATTTCTATAGTCTCAAAGGAAAGGCACTAAATAAAGAGGAATCCCAAAATGTTCCTTACAGAAAATGAAAACAAAACCCTTAGCTTCTGTCTTAGAATCAATACTACGCATTGGTTCCAAGGTTTCTACCTTGTGTGAGTGGTAAGGGTTAGGCAATGAGGGTTAAGTGACTTGCCCAGGGTCACACAGCTAGGAAGTGTTTGAGGTCACATTTGAACATAGGACCTCCTATCTCTAGGCATGGCTTTAAATCCACTGAGTCACTTAACTGCTCCCAGAAGATAGGACTTTAGCTGAAATTTGAAGGAAGCTAGGGAACTTAGGAGGCAGAGGTGGGGAGGGACAGTGCTCTAAGCATGGAAGACAGCCTGGGAAAATGCTCATTATTGTGACATGGAGTGTCATGTGAGGAATAACAAATGTGTGATGCCAGGGTGCCACCTTTGCCACATCCGTTCTCTATATGTTTGCCTAACCACTGACATGGAATCTAGAGATCCCAAACTTGTGGCCTGGTGGAATCTAATGAACCCCAAGTTCTAGGATTAGTTTGTGAGTTAGAGACCCCAAAGCTAGTACTTGTTCCCTATTCCTTGAGAATCCACCCAGAAGGGAATCTCAGGCTAGCAGTTCCAGACTGAATAATGGACCCCAGGGTGAATGATGATCCCAGTTAGGTAGAGCTAGACATATGCTAATAAATACCCTTTTGTCTTAGGTAGTCTTCCCCATAGTATCAGAGACCCTTTCTTGGGATGCCCTTCTTGGGAGCCAACCTGCCATAATGCCAATTCTGCAGGGGCATAAACTACCCTCAGGAGAGTGTTACATTAACATTTCCTGCTCACTTATCTGTATAACTATCTTCCAACAGAATGCAATTCTTCCCCAGAAGACAGGAGCAATTTCATCTTTAATCTTTCATTGACTTTGAAAAAACATGAAACTATTAAATAGTCAGAAAAGCCACTCTTTTTTAAATTTAATTTAATTTTTATTTTTTTTTAACCCCTAACTTCTGTGTATTGGCTCCTAGGTGAAAGAGTGGTATGGGGATCAAGTGACTTGCCCAGGGTCATACAGCTGGGAAGTGTCTGAGGCCGGATTTGAACCTAGGACCTCCCATTTCTAGGCCTGACTCTTAATCCACTGAGCTACCCAGCTTTCCCCAAAAGCAGAGGTAACAGGGCTGAGCAGACCTCTACTCAGAGCTGCACCCTATACACCTATTCAGAGTCCAAGGATTGAACTCCGAATGCTCTGGGCCCTGACCCCTGGGAGTGACACCACGCTAGATGATGACTCCAAGGAACAAAGGAAATTGGAGAAACCCTATACCATTTGGGAAGATCCAGGGGCTGGGAAAGATGACTGACATGACCATATTGACAGGATACAATCAAGCTTGAGAAAGGAATCATAGCAGAGGGTAGGGTGTTAGGGAAGGGGCTACTTACTAAAGGATGGTCCCTGCCCAGGTGTGTCTTCCTGGGATGGGTCTTTGATACAATGGGGAAGACCACCTAAGACAAAAGGCTATTTAGCATATGTCTAGCTCCACCTAACTCGGATGTCATTCACCCCAGGCCAGTGATGGGCAAACTTTTTAAAGAGGGCGCCAAAGGAAATGCTCATCTCTCAGTCTGTGTCTAAGGCAACTCTTTCGAAGTTTTATTATATTGTATCCTACTCGTATTCATCAGATTAGAAATAATGTCACAGGGCCAGATAGAACATTTCTGGGGGCCCCATCTGGCCTGCCAGCAGTAGTTTGCCCATCACTGCTCTAGGGTCCATTATTCAGTCTGGAACTGCTAGCCTGAGATTCCCTTCTGGATGGATTCTCAAGGAACAGGGAACAAGTGCAAGCTTTGGGGTCTCCAACTCACAAGCCAGCTCTAAAACTTCGGGTTCATCAGATCCCAGCAGGCCACAAGTTTGGGGTCTCTAGATTTGTATCCCCAGGACCTCTCTGTGCCTTGTACAGAGGCTTTCTCCATGTTTACTGGTGTGAATTGAGCTTGCCTGCAACTCCATGAGCTGTAGTTCTCCCCTGGCACAAATGCCAGGCTATGCCCTTCCTCCTAGGCACCTGGCGTTAAAAGAGCAGCCCCCCAAGTGAGAGGAATAGCCTTCGCCTCATTGAGCTGATAGAGAGCTGGGCGGAGTCAGGGACTTCCTCAATTTCACACCGCTAGTAAGTTTCAGGGTAGGCTGTAACCCCTGAGTGTCCACTCTGAAGTGCGGAACTCTTTCCACAGACCCTTCCGTTTGTCATCAAGCTTGTTTTAGTGGCTGGGAAACGGAAATTCTTCCGACCTCCCCCTTCCCCTCCCTCTCCCCTCCCCCATCACCTTTGCTACATTAGTAGTTCGGAATTAAGCTCATTAGAATCTTTGTGCTCTTACTGTGGAGGGACCTACACAAACCCAGCACGACTGGTTTTTCCCGTTTAAAAAATAACTGATTCCCTCCGGACTCCGTACACCGAGCAATCCGGAGGACGGAGACCCGAGAGACAGGCAGTTCCCAAACTCCCAGAAAAGGTCCGCAGGGCCACGTCCTGGCTCCGATCCTAAAACCCATTGGCTGTTAACTGAAAGGGAGGCACTGGAGGCGTTCGGGAAAACTTGAAAGGACGAGGCCGAGCCTGGCCCAGAAAGCAAACCAGGGGATGTTTATTCAGAATACCTGCGGGAGATGGGGAGGGAAGGTCCCGGGAGAGGCGCTCCAGAGCGTTATATTTTAATAAAGACTCTTTCGCTGTGCTCCATCTAGGCTAGTGATACTCGGGTACCACCAAACGCAGTGCTTGCTGGAGCCCAGGATGTATTTATTCAGGTGCTACCCTGACACCCAGCAGCCCGGCATAATCTATGGACTTGGAAACAAATGTGCCCTCGGATGCTTTCTCACAGCAGCCTGTGAGAAGGAAGGCCCTGGTTGTCCCTTAAATGACTCCTCATTTGCCATCTGAGCAGAAATCCTTGCTCCTTCCTTTCACCCCGGACCCCGTCCCCAACCTGGGCCATATTTTCAGAAGATGCATGAATTCGGTTTGGGCCTGATCCATCGCCCGCTCACCCGTGGCACTGAAAAGCTCTCCTCCAGCCCCTCTCCAGCTCAGGGCCAAATAAATCATTTAACAGCATCTGGAGCCACTCGAAATTGAGCGTGAAAGTCTGCGTTCCTCTCCTGACCGAAAGGCAATGTTTCCTGAAATAAATAAGGAGGGGAAAGCAAAGAAGGAGCCAGAGAAGACTCTCTGGAGGCTTCACGAAAGATGAAGTCTCCGCACAGCTGCCTACCTTGGCAATTAGGTGTTCCCCTCAATGCCGAGCATTGGACAGATCGGAAAGCTAATGTTTTAGGGGAAAAGTCCTACCTTCTTCCAAAGTCCCCGATGGCATTCTATTTGGATTTACCCTTAACTGATTGGGTTTGATTATCCATGCAAATGAAATCCTCTTTGTAAAGTAGTTTGATAATCTCATAATGAGCCATCGTTTCTGTTATTCATAATAAACATGGATTGAGTACCAGATCCAAGCTAGGAGCTATGATAAATATGGATATCCAAAGGCCAAAACCAAACAAGTCTTGGAAGAGAGAGAGAGGCTTCCACTCTCCTGTGACTCAAAATAAGGGCTAGTCCCATAATTTCATTGGTATAAGTAACGCCTGAATTTGGTAGCTCTAGCAGTGGTCCCCAAACTTTTTTGGCCTCCCGCCCCCTTTCCAGAAAAAATATGACTTCGCGCCCACTGGAAATTATGAAACTATTTATTGAACTCAGAATAGAATGTAATACAAAAAAAAGTGTGGCCATCACCACTTCCCTGGATCACTGCAGCACCCACCAGGGGGCGGTAGTGCCCACTTTAGGAATCTGCTCTAGTGTGAGTATTTTCTCATCTTAGAGAGTTGCTTGGGTCACTGAGAGGGTAAATGACTTACCCAGAGTCACACAGCCAAAGGTAATACTTGAACCCAGGTTTTCATCCCTTTGAAGCTATCTCTCTATCCACTACGGCATGTTGCCTCTCACTCAGTGGATCCAAGCTCAAGTAAATACAATGTAATTTGAGGCATGAGAAAGTATGACCAAGTAGGAAAGGCAGAGAAAGCTTCTTGTAGAACATAGCACTAGAACTGAGCACTGCTGGAAGGTTCAGATTCTGAAAGGTTGGCAGAAAGTGGTAGGATAAAACTCAAATTAAAACAAGGGCCTTTAAACTATTCAGGCGATCTCCATGGGCTGCATATTGACTTGAAATTAATTAATTAAAATAATTAATATATTAAATATATTTTCAAAAAAAAACAGTAAAACATTACATTTTAAAACTATTTTGTTCAATGTTTCCTGGTAACATTTTTTTTTTTTTTTAAAATAACCCTTACCTTATGTCTTGGAGTCAATACTGTGTATTAGTTCTAAGGCAGAAGAGTGGTAAGGGTAGACAATGGGGCTCAAGTGACTTGCCCAGGGTCACATAGCTGAGAAGGGTCTGAAGCCAGACTTGAACCTAGGACCTCCCATCTCTAGGCCTTGCTCTCAATCCACTGAGCTACCCAGCTGCCCCCACCACCGCCCAATAATATTTCAATCAAGTTCAGGCCACTCTCAGGAGTTTTGTAAGCAGCATACAGCCTCAGGACTAAGTGTTTGGCCCTTCTACTTTAGAGCTGACTAGTAGTTTCACATCCATTTCCTCATTTGATGCCCACAAGAATTCTCTAAGGTATACAGTAACCACACTGTCAAAAAATATAGAAAGAATAGGATGGGCTATGGAAAGACAGGCACACTAGTACATTGTTGGTGGTAATGTGAATTAATCTAATGTCTGGAAGTCAGATTGGAATTACGGGAGGTTGTTCTCAAACTATTAATAACCTTTGGTTCTTTTATTCTGATAATGGATTCATGCCGTAAGGAGTTCAATGATAGAAGAAAAGTCCCATGTGTACTACAACAGTCGTAGAGACAATGGTGTTAATAGCCAAAAGCGGAAAAGAAATTAGGTGCCCACAAATTGGGAAATGGCACATGAACATAATGGAATGAGAAGCATTCCACAAAATATAGAAAGACCTGAAGTATTTATAACTGATGGTTGATGTAAATCCCATCATAAATCTAAGAGGAGAAATTGCTGGCCCACACTAGAGGGAGCTTCCTCGTCCGGGAGTCACTTATACCAATGAAAGCATGGGTCTAGTCTAGACTCTAGCCCCTATTTCCAAACACAGGAAACTGGAAACCTGAGCTGTCATGTACTCTCAGGTCCAGGGAAGTGGCAGTTTAGGTGCTGAGGAGAGAACCACAGAGAATTTCTAGCACTTCTTTGTTTCTTTTTTCCCTCACCGGGAAGCTCTTGCTTCTCTTCTGTAGGTAAAGAGTATGGAAGAGATCAATAGATTCCCACAGACTTTCTGGCATGAGTATAAACTAATGCAAAGGGAAGAAAGCAGATGTGAATGAACAATGTACAAAACGTCTCAATAATGCCATGAAAAATCCTTTGCCAAAAGTAATGGGAGTGTTGACTTGAGTATTGTTCCTAAAGCAAAACCAAAACAGGAGAGGAAGGAAGCATGCATGGGCAGTTTCAAGGAAGACAGCAGAAAGGAAGCAGCCAGATGTTGTAGGCTCTCACCATTTAGCATGGTTCTAGGGCAGAGCTCTAAAACGGAGAGGCTTACCAGTGGAAATACGCATCAGCCATGGGGGGTGGGGGGGAGCTGGGGTGTGTGTGAAGGGGAAAGTAAGAGCATGAATTATGTAACCATGTTAACTTTTCTAAAAAATAAATATTAATAAATGTTTAAAAAAAACTGAGAGGCTTTAGTCTTCCATGGCATGCTTTTGGGCTATTCCCTTGGCTGGGCACAGGAGTAGCAGAGCAGATGGCAGATGGCCAGGGTAGAAAATGGGCAGATCTAGGGTTCTCATCAATCAGAATAGCTTGACCAATAAAGAAGGCCTAGATTCACATCTCTGGGGCCAAATTTGGCCATTTATAATGTCACAACATTCAACTTTGTTTATAATCTTCTTCTCATTTACATAGTTCTACACATTGTGTATACTGTTTTCTTGCGTCTACTTACCTTACTCTGCGTTAGTCAATATAAATCTTTCCATGCTTCTCTGTATCCATCATGTTCATTACTATTGAAAGCAGAGTAATATTCCATTCTACAACCTCACTAGCCACCTTTCCCTTACTTAATTTAATAATTCAGTCAACATTTATTAAGCATCAGCTATGTGTCAGGCATTGTGCTATGTGCCAGGCAAAAAGAGGCAAAAGATCGTCCCTTCCCTCAAGGAGCTTACAATCCAACGGGGGAGGCAGATATATATAGGAAAAATAGGAAATATTAAAAGAGGGAAAGCTCTGTAATTAAGAGTGATTAGGGGAAATTTCCTGGAAAAGGTGGGATTTTAGTAGGAGCTTAAAGGAATATAGAGAGATTTGAACACTTTCATTTCTGAAATTTCTACCCTGGGACCTCACTCTTCTCATTGGTCCAATATTTTGAGTAAACCTCAGCTTTGCTTTATGTCATTCCTTATTCACCAACCATCTTCTCAATCACCTCACTAGTTGCCTTTCTGTCTTTCTTCTTTAGTTCTGGAAATATGATCATTTCAGTTCTGACTTTGTTCCTGGATGGAATGTGTGTCAATATACCTATGACCTCCCTTACCATCCTTATAATTTTAGTCTCCAAGGTGCTGCCTCTTCTCCTACCACTATCCAGTCTCTTACCTTATACTGTGGGGATCGAAACATCTTAATGGCAGAGACTGTCTTTGATTTTGTATTTTTAGTCCCAGGAATTATTACAGTGGTTGGCATATAGGAAAAAAATGTTTGTTTTTTTTTCATGTTTCTAGTTCTTTACTTCTATTAAAAAAAAAAAAAAACTAGGACTATGTGTCCTTATTGTCTTGTTCATCACAGACTGGTTTGACTACCATCAACAAACCCCAGAGTTTGATTAACTGTGTCCATCAGCTTTAAAAATCCCTGACCAGATAAATACAATGTACTGCTACGTTTCAAATCTTTTTAGACACTGCTGTGATTATTGAAATAGAAATAA
Organism: Gracilinanus agilis; assembly: GCF_016433145.1. Classification (NCBI taxonomy): domain Eukaryota; kingdom Metazoa; phylum Chordata; class Mammalia; order Didelphimorphia; family Didelphidae; genus Gracilinanus; species Gracilinanus agilis. Next base: position 16,887,543 of record NC_058131.1, on the reverse strand, counting down.
GATTTAAAGTGTCACAAAATTTATGGTAGTTTTTTTGCTATTATGTAGCACATTGTAGCAGATGAAGCTCTCAACTAAGCATCAGGAAGACTAGGGTTCAAATCCCACTCTTGGCATTTCTTTGCTGTGTGTTCATGGATAAAACGCTTAAACTTTCTATGTGTTATTTTTTGTTGTTTATAAACTAGGTTCAATAAGATTGGCAGGAGGTCATGTAATGGGTACATGATTTAAATACAAAGGGCGATATTCTAAGGAAATTAGGGGAGCATGGAATGTCTATCCTGTCAAATCTATGAACAAGGGAAGAATTTATGACTGAATAAGAGACAGAATATAATATGGTGAGTAAAATCGTTAATTTTGGTTATGTTAAATAAAGAAGAGGTTGAACAAACAAATCCAAAATACAATTAGAAGGAAAGCAGAAAACTGGAGGGGAAAATTTATAGCAAATTTCTCTGATAAAGTCCTCATTTCTCAGCTATAAAGAGAACTGAGTCAATTCTATAGGAAAACAAGTCATTTCCCAGTTGATAATGGTTGATGGATATGAACAGGAAATTTTCATAAGAAAAAAATCAAAGCTATCTATAGTCACATGAAAATATGCTCTAAATCACCATTGATTAAAAAATTGCATAGTATAATAACTCTAAGGTATTGTCTCACATTTATCCATATCAGACAGACAAGGAAAATGACAGATGCTGGAAGGTATGTGGAAAAGCAGGGACACTGTTACACTGTTGGTGGAGTTGTAACCTGATGCATCCATTCTGGAGAGCAATTTGGAACTATGCTTTAAATTCTATAAAACTAAGCATACTCATTGACCCAGCAATACCTCTAATAGGCCCAAATCCCAAAGAGATTAAAAGAGAAGGGAAAGGACCAAATGGAGAGACAGACAGAAAACTAGAGACAGAGACAGAAACAGAAACAGAGAGAGAGAGAGAGAGAGAGAGAGAGAGGAGAGAGAGCAGCTCTTTTTGTGGTATCAGAGAACTGGAAATGAGGGGATGCCCCTCTACTGGAGAATGGCTTAACAAGAAGTAGCATATAACTGTGATTGAATACTATTGTATTAGAAGAAATGCCAAGCAAGATGGTTTCAGAAAAACCTGGAAAGACTTATATGAACTGATGCAAAGTGAAGTAAGCATAGTAACAGCAATAATTTACAATGATCAACTGGGAATGGCTTTGTTATAATCAACAAAACAAAGATTTAAAGCAGTATTGAAGGACTTTCGATGAAAAATGCTATCCACCTCTAGGGAAAGAACTAATAGAGTCTGAATTCAGATCTAAACATACTTTCCCCCCTCCCTCTGGAGTTTTTGCCTGATTTTTCTTTTACAGTATGGTTAATGTGGAAATGTTTTGTATGACTCCACATGTGTAATCTATGTCAAGTTGTTTGCTTCCTCAAGAAAGGGAGATAGGAGGGAGGGAGAATATTTAGAAGTCAAAATTTAAAAAACAAATATCCCAAAGTATGGGTAAATTGGGGATATGTATGTGTGTGTGTGTGTGTGTGTGTGTGTGTAATGCCCATAGGGCCTACCTCACTTTTTTTTTTTAACTCTTACCTCCTTTTGTCTTAGAATCAATACTATGCTCTAAGGCAGAAGAGCAGTAAGGGTTAGTTAATAGGGCTTAAGTGACTTGCTCAGGATCACACAGCCAGGAAGTGTCTGAGGTCAGATTTGAACCCAGGACCCCCTGTCTCTGGGCCTGACTCTCAATTCACTGAACCTACCTAGCTGCCCCCTCACATAGTTTTAATGAGGATCAAATAACATAAATTATTTAGAACACTTTGCAAAGGTCAAAGTGCTATATGGATAGCAATCATTGTCATCATCATCATAGTGAGAGGTGATGCTATTGTGAAATTAATTAGCACTAAAAAAATTAATTAGCACTTTTTTTGGGGGGAAAAAAACTGGCAACCACAGGGCTGGCCCATAAATCAAAGGGCATTTAAATATTCCAGGAAAGGAAAAAGTTGCAGGTGAGACAATGCCATACCGTGTCATATGCTAAATGGTCCAATCCATTCCACAAAAGGAATTCCATAGTTATATTCAGGAAGGAAATTATACTGAGAACTTCAGAACTCCCTGATTTCCAGGTTGGCATCACTCAGTGGAATGGGCAGTATGGAGGCTCTTCAGAGAGTACAGAACTCTTCTGAGGCCAAATGTTTGATATAGTAATTAGGAATTCTAGTCACTCCCAACCAGTTCATTGTGCGGGGTGTCCCCAAATAGGAAAATGGGAAATCAAGTAAAGCTGTACCATATGTAAATAAGAAAAGAAGTGAAATTCATTGAACTCCTACTATGTGCCAGACACTACAATAAAAGCTTTACAAACATTACCTTGTTTGATCCTCACAACAATCCTGGGAGGTAGGTGTCATTATTATTCCCATTTTATAAATGAGAAAATTAAGACAAATAGTGACTTGCCCTGGGTCACCCAGTTAGTTAAGAGTCTTAGGAAAAGTTTGAATTCATGTCTTTGGAACTCTAGACCTGCTATTCTAGAGACTGGGCAAGTCACTTAACCTCTATTTCAATTTCCTTCACAGTAAAATGGGGATAATAATAGCACCTACTTCCCAATATTGTTGTAAGGATCTACTGAGGTAATATTTATTAAGTCCGCCCATCACCATAAAGTAATAATTATAAAGTCTAGTGCCTCCAACATCGTAGGTGCTTATTAAATACCTATTCTCTTCTCCTTTCCCACTGGGCATAAAAAGGTAAAAATATGGCCTTAAAGTAAATGTTTGTAGGTCAATTATTGACATTGGAGTATGTAATTCAAGTGCAGGAATCAGACTGGGAGTGAACCAATACCTTATTGGAATAAGGAAATTCCAAGGGAAGAGTCACCCAGAGCATTGTGGTTAGTGAACAAGGAATCTAGACCAAGAAGAACAGGAAAGGACCTTGTTTTTCACTCATTTCTGACTGTTCATGACCCTATTTTGTTGTTTGTTTATTGTTGTTTTGTTTTATTTTTGGGGCAAAGATACTGGAGTAGTTTACCATTTCCTTTCCTTTTTTTTTTTTTTAAATCCTTACCTTCTACATTAGAATGAATACTGTATATTGGTTCTGAGGCAGAAGAGCAGTAAGAGCTACGCAATGGAAGTTAAGGGACTTGTCCAGGGTCACACAGATAAAAAATGTCTGAGGCCAGTTTTAAACCCAGGACCTCCCATTTCTGGGCCTGACTCTCAATCCACTGAGCCACTTAGCTGCCCCCTGCAATTTCTTTTTCCAGCCTATTTTACAGATAAGGAAAGTGAGGCAAACAGGGTTAAGTGACTTACCCAGGGTCACACAGTTAGTAAGTATCTAAGGCCAGATTTGAACTCATAAAGATGAGTCTTCCTAATTCCAGGACTGGTACTCTATGCACTATGGTGCCTCCTAACTGCCCCTCATCCCAGAAGAGTCTTTGATTAGATGGATTTTACTCTTGAAAAAAGTTTTTAAAAAAATCTGGACTTGGAGCCAGAAGAACGATGTCTAAAACCTACTACCAGAAGGACCTTGGACAATTCATTTAATTTTTCCAAGTCTTAGTTCCTTCATCTGTAAAGGACCAGTAATGCCCAACCTCTGAACAACCTAATTACAAAATCGTAGTGAGGCTAGAAAGATATAATGCATCTTAGAAGCTTTGGAATCCATCATAAAATGCCAGCTAATTTAAAACTTTATTATGATTATTCTAAAAAACCCTGACCAAGTTCACTGGTTAATTCTGAAATCTCTCACTTACTCTGAGCCAATCAGAAAGCCTCTGGATAGTATGGGAGAATGGTTGATTTGTTTTTAATGGGAGCGATTTTTTTTAATAGTATTTCTCTATAATGACTTCTATCCGACTCTCTCTTCCCCACCATGAGAAAGACAAATAGATACAGCCAGTCAGATAAAAATAAACTAGGACGCACCTTCACTCTGAAAGCCCACAAAGACAAAGCCATCCATCATAAAGCCAATTACCAACCAGTACATGGTAATCCAGCTGGTTGTTTCCCCCGGTCTGTGGGAGAAGAAAAGGTTTTTCTTTCCTATTGCTCATTTGATAGTAGTATCACAGATGATCAAAATGTAACCCCAAAAGTTTTTAGTCACTCTTTTCGAAGATGAATAGGGGGCAGCCAGGTGACTCAGTGGATGAAGAGCCAGGCCTCCAATCTGGCCTCAGACAGATTTTAACCCCCATTGCCTGGCCTTTACCACTCTTCTGTCTTCAAGTATTATTTTAGTGTTATTTTAAGTGCTATTTTAATTAATTAATTAAGGATTATTTTAAGACAGAAGATAAAGGTTTAAAAAATACTCTGAATATCTGTCTTGAAGTATTATTTTAGTATTATTTTAAGTACTATTTTAATTAATTAATTAAGGATTATTTTAAGACAGAAGGTAAAGGTTTAAAAAATACTATGAATATCTGTCTTGAAGTATTATTTTAGTATTATTTTTAAGTATTATTTTAATTAAGTATTATTTTAAGACAGAAGGTAAAGGTTTAAAAAAAAATACTCTGAATATCCAGGGGGAGATAGAGATGGTCAACAGTATAAAATGCTGAGGAGAGGATGAGAACAATGAGGGTTGTAAAAAAATAAACAGTAAAAGGGGAGCAATTGGGGGCTCAGTGAACTGAGAGTCAGCTCTAGAGACTGAGAGGTGCTGGATTCAAATCCTCACTGTATAATCCTGGGCAAATCACTTAACTCCCAATCCTTATCTCTCTTCTGCCTTGGAACCAATACACAGTATTGATTCTAAGACAGAAGGTGAGGGTTTAAAAAGTGACCCATTCATCTTTTTTTTTCCCACCTTTCCCTTTTGTTTTAGAAAAATAGTGTATCTTGGTTTCCAGTGAGAAAGCTCATAAAAGTTGAGCTTAAACAATGGCGATTTCTAACTTTGATATAGTGTTTTGTATTCATTAATAACTGAGCTTTGCAAAGGGCTTTCTCATATATATTATCTCATTTGAGCCTCACAACAAGCCTCTGAGGTAGGCACAAGTAATAGTCCCATTTAACAGATAAGAAAGCTGAGGCTCAAAGGAGTAAAGAGAGTGATCATGAACATGATCAAACAAACCAGATCTCATCCTTCTTTCATTCTCTCTCACTGATCCAAGCATGGTCGTTCGTCCCTTAGCCACAGCTTTGGTGGATTTATTATGTTAACCTTCCAAATAGGCTCATTCATCAGGTAGAATCTGTGTTAGCATTTTAATAATGAGTGTGATTTGGGCAGAAAGAATCGATATGAGTATTTTAATAATGTTAAATGAGGCTGCAGGTGACATTCCAACCCCCAGGGGGAAAGGAAAGCAGAGCTTTGGAGTTGGTTTGGTTTTCATCCATTTGACATTTGTGACAGGTAGTTTATTGAATTTTCAGACAGGACTGAAAACGACTGAAGAACAAGAAAACTTTGTAGGATGGGAGAAAAGACATGCAGGAATGAAGGTTTACTACCCAGGCATGCAACCAACCAAACAACAGAATATGTTTCAAATATTCACTTACTAATTGGATACATTCATCCAGAATTTACTATAGATTTTGTAAAATACTTGTAGGGTAAATAGATGACTCAAGAGACAGAGGGCCAGACCAGGAGATGGGAGGTTCTGGCCTCACACACTTCCTAGCTTGGTGACCCTGGGCAAGTCATTTAGCCCCAATTGTCTAGCCCACTGATTCCCAAAGTGGGTGCCATCGCCCCCTGGTGGGTGCTGCAGCAATCCAGGGAGCAGTGATGGCCACAGGTGCATTTATCTTTCCTATTAATTGCTATTAAAAATTTTTAGAAATTAATTTCCAGGGGGCTAAGTCATATTTTTTCTGGAAAGGGGGCGGGAAGCCAAAAAAGTTTGGGAACCACTGGTATAGACCATGTAGCATAATATATAGAGTAGAGGGCTTAGAGTAGGGAATTTTTAACTAAAAAGCAGATAGAAGAACTCACAAAAGATAAGATGATAATCAGAAATTCAGTTACACGGAATTGAAAACTTTTTGCATTAACAACGTCATTGCAGGAAGGACAAGAAGGAAACTGTTCATCATTTTAAAAATATCTTTGCATAGAAATATTTCTGGTAAGAATCTAGTATCCAAAATATACAGAAATTTAGTAAAAATTTGTAAGACCAAAAGTTAATTGCCCAAAACAAAAGTAATCCAAGGTTAATAAAAAGTAATAATTCTAAGAAGAAATGCAAAGTATCAACTAATAAGTGAAGATATCCAGCAAAATAACCCTGAGGTTTCACCTCATGCCCAGAAAACTGGCAAAGATGATAAAGGAGAGAAATAAAGGATACTTGGGGGAACTATAGAAAGAGTGGTACCCTCCCTGAGACCTGCCTCCATCCTGCTCTAACTATACCTCTAGTCATACCTTTTAGGTATCACTCATAATGCCCTCCCCCAGCCTTGCACACTAGTCATGACGGAGCATTCAAATGTTTCTTGCTCCCCGTAGCCCAGTGATGGGCAACCTTTCGAGCTTGGTGTGTCAAAATTTGCCAAAAAACTGAGCATAATTCGGGTGGTGTGTCACTTTGAGAAAAAAAACATAATTTCATGATATTTATAGTTTAAATTACAAAAATGTATAATTGTACTATATAACTGTATTTTATAAACCAAAATAGGTAAATTAATATAGGTAGAAATGTCATCTATAATACACAGAGTATCTACACTACAGCAAATGTTTCATCCTCAGCATGCGGCCCCGTGTCATCGAAAATGGCTACGCATGTCAGTGCTGACATGTGTTGTAGGTTTGCCATCACCGCCCATAGCCACTTCCATTCTCTTTCACTATCACTATCAAATGATGCCTTCTCTAATGCAGAGAGGGAAGAGGAGGAGTTAAACAGCCATTTTAACATAACAAGTAAACAAACAAATTAATTTAAATAAAAATAAATAGAATTTATATCTCTCCCCCCATCTCTTCTATACTTTCTTTTTTTTGTTTTTTTTTTTAAACCCTTGTACTTCGGTGTATTGGCTCCTAGGTGGAAGAGTGGTAAGGGTGGGCAATGGGGGTCAAGTGACTTGCCCAGGGTCACACAGCTGGGAAGTGGCTGAGGCCGGGTTTGAACCCAGGACCTCCCATCTCTAGGCCTGACTCTCACTCCACTGAGCTACCCAGCTGCCCCTATACTTTCTTTTTAAAAATAATCTTAAACCCTCACCTTCCATCTTAGAATCAATACAAAGTATTGATTCCAAGGCAGAAGAGTGGTAAGGGTAGGCAATGGGGGTTAAGTGACTGGCCCAGGGTCACACAGCTGGGAAGTGTCTGAGGCCAGGTTTGAACCCAGGACCTCCCATCTCTGGGCCTGGCTCTCTGTCCACTGAGCCATGTTGCTGTCCTTATACTTTCTTATTCCTTTTAGGACATCTCCCTCTCTTCTGCCACCTGTGCTCTCCATCTCAGCATCATTATTGGTTCGTTGCACACTCACATCACCTATCCAGTCTGTTGTTAAGTCTTGTTATTTCTATTTTCTCATTTCTCATGTATTTCCCCTTTTGTCCACTTCTGATGCCACCACCCAACTTTGGTGTCCCCACAGCTAACGCCTAGACTATTGTTATAATGTAGGATGGTGCTCCCTGCCTCATGCGTGCTCCCTCTCCAATTCATCCTTAACTCATTTGCCAGACTGACATTCAAAAAGCTCAAGGCTGACCACGCCATGGCTATTCCATAAACTCTAACAGTTCTCTGTCATCTCCAGCATCAAATACAAGAATTCCTGCGTGGCTTTTGGAGTGATTCACTCCCAGGGCCCCTCCTAGAAGTCTCCTTAGACCTTACGGTCTTCCCCATCCTCTAGAGCAGGGGTCGGCAACCTTTTTGGCCGTGAGAGCCATAAACGCCACATTTTTTTAAATGTCATTTCGTGAGAGCCGTACAGTGCTCATAGAGCGGCTCCTGTAACAGCGCCTGAAAAAAATGGACTTTATGGCTCCTGCAGAAAGAGCCAGATCTGGCCCTCGAAAGAGCCGTACATTGCTGACCCCTGATCTATGATCTACCAATATGGCCTTCTTGCTCCTAATCAGCTCTAATCGGCTCCAGTTCCTGAATTCTGAACACATTTTCTCCGACTGTGCCCTGTGTCTGGAATGAGTTTCATCCTCATTGCTGCCTCCTGGCTTCCTTCAAATCTCACCTAAAAATTCACCTTCTGCAAGAAGACTTTCCCAGTGCGAATGCCTCCCTTCTGATATTATCTCCCATTTATGGAGTGTGGAATATCCTATTTATATAGAGTCGTTTTCGTGTTAATCGTCCCCTTTAGACCATGAGCACCTTGAGAGCAGGACCTGGTTTTTTGCCTTTACTTATATTGCCAGCTCTTGTCTCAGTGCCTGATGGGTAACCAGGGCTTGCTGAAGGATTCTTGCCTGACCTACTAAAGCTACTGTAGGGGAGAAGGAAATCGATCCAACAATTCTGGAAAGTCATTTGTAATCCAACTGATATAACAGCCCCACAAGGGACAATGCTTGGCCCAGGTGCCTCCAGAGGCAGCCGCTGGCACAGCAGCAAGAGCGCTGGGCCTGGAATGATGCAGACCTGAATTCAAATCCTGAGGGAGACCCTTTTCAGCTATAGGAACATAAGTAGACCACCTCACCTCTGTTTCTCTCAGATTCCTCAACTATAAAATGGGGATAATAAAATAATAGTACCTACTTCATAGAGTATGAGGATCCAATATGATGTTTGTAAAAAGTGCTTAGCATGACACTTGGCATAGGATAGATGCTTAACCAAGGTTTCTTCTCTCTATTAGGGGAAAGGAGGATACATTTAAGACTAGAGAGAAGAGTTTTAAAAAACTTTTTATATTTTTTTCATTACACGTGGAAACAATTTTTGACAATCGTTATTTGATATTTTGTGTTTCAGATTCTCTCCCTTCCTTCCTCCGTCCCTCCTCAAGGCAGTAAGTAGTTTGACATAGGCTATGCCAGTGCTATCATGCAATAAGTATTTCCATATTCCTTGTGCTGTGAGAAAAGACACATATCACAAATACAATTTTAAAAACTCATGAAGGAAATACAGTGAAAAATGATGTGCTTTGATCTGCACTCAGACTCCAACAATTCCTTCTCTGACTGTGGATATATTTTCATCAGGAGTCCCTTGGGATTATCTTGGAACTTTGCTTTGCCAATAAGAGTTTAGTCTATTCCTGTTTACAGTGTTCGCCTGGTTCTGCTCACTTCACTTTGCATCAGTTCATACAAGTCTTTCCAGGTTTTTTCTAAACTCATGTTTGTCATTTCTTATGGCACAATAGTATTCCATTACAACTATGTACCACAACTTGTTCAGCTATTCCCTAATTGGTGGACATTTCCTCACTTTCCAGGTTTTTGCCACTACAGAAAGAGCTACTATAAATATAAATCCTTAGCCTTATCTCTGTTACCTTTTGTGACCCAGTAGTGTATTACTAGGTCAAAAGGTATTCATTCCTACTTAAGGCCTTTGGGTGTGGTTCAAACCAAAGGAAAACACTGCAGCTGACAGAGTCTGACACAGTCAGGAAGTGATTAAGTAAACTGAAGAAAACACTAACCACTTGCAAAAATTATTATAAATGTAAAAATTTCCCCCAAAAGAAAGCAGGAGCAACTTTCTAACATATGCAAGCAGAAACTCAAAAATAAAAATGGATTTTGTACAAGGACCATATAAATAACTAGAAGAAATGAAGCTCAGTTTTGTTTCATTGTTGTTTTTTTTTTTTTTTAAGAAATAAAAGCCCTAAAGAAAGAATGGAGAGAACAGTTTAGAATATAAAATGTTTTTACCTAAATAACAAGTCTCTGAAAACTAGAAGATTCCACCTCCCCAACTTGTTAGTTCATTCTCTCTGTCTGTCTCTGTATCTCTCTGACTTTCTCTCTGTCTCTCTCTCTGTCCATCTCTCTCTCTTCAGCTCTTCACTGCCTGGAACATAAGGCATAAAGCTGCCTGATGAAAGCCCCTGGACGGCACAGTTGATAGAGCACTAGGCTTGGAATCAGGAAAACTCATCTCCCTGAGTTCACATTTAGCCTCGACACTAGCTGTGTGATTCTGGGAAAGTCATCTCACCCTGTTGTCCTCTGTTTCCTCATCTATAAAACAAGCTACAGAAGGAATGGCAAACCACTCCAGTATCTTTGGCAAGAAAACCCCAAATGAGGTTGTGAAAAATTGTACATGACTAAACAACAACAACAAAGGCTTCTCTTGCTCTTTATAGTAACTTGGTTTTTGCCTGTATTTTTTTTAAAGTGTTGAAAATGGTGAAATTGCACAACACAGCATTTTCCTGGAGAATACGTAAAGGTTGGCCCTCACATCTTGAGTAAGGTCCCTGAGAATATATCTAAAAATAATTATTAATGGGCAGCTGGGTGCCTCAGTGGATTGAGAGCCAGGCCTAGAGACAGGAGGTCCTAGGCTCAAATCCAGCCTCAGACACTTCCCAACTGTGTGACCCTGGGCAAGTCATTTGACCCCCATTGCCTAAAAAAAAAAAATGAACAAAAAATAAAAATAATTATTAAAAGATATCTTCGGTACATTTTTACATGAGTCAAACTTAATTAACTCGACTGAGTAGAAAGAGAATTGGACCCAGAGGCAGGGTCTTTTACAAATATTCAAAAGGAGTGCTTTAATATGAGGTCCTCTCATGAAATGATAGGTCGTGTTGTATTTGGATGCAGCATGACATATATGCCTTTGGTTAAATCAAAGATGAAGATGTTAAACAGCCCAGATTCTATGCAAAGATCCCTGAGACAACCCATTGAAGACCACCTTCCAAATTGGTGTGGAGCCATTGATTGCTTTTAGAGTTTGATTATTCAGGTAATACCAAATCCATCTTCCTGCAGTTATCTCCAACCCATATCTCTGTCTTGAAAACATAAATATCATGAGACTTCTTTAAATGATGCTAAAATCTATGTAGATTACATGTATGAAACTCATTTCTTCTACCAGTCTAGGAATCCTGCCAAATAAAGAATGGACTTTACTTTGGCATGGATTTTTCTGGATATAGCCTAAAGGGCCCTTTATATATTCTCAGTTCTTTTTTTCTAAAATTTCATCATGAACTGAAGTTGAGCTCATTGGTTTAGCATCTGAAGATTACTTTTTTTTCCCCCCTATTTTTCAGATGGGAATAATATTGGCCTCTTTCACTCCTCTAATACATTTGCTTTCTAAATGATTTTTTTTTTTAAAACCCTTGTACTTCGGTGTATTGTCTCATAGGTGGAAGATTGGTAAGGGTGGGCAATGGGGGTCAAGTGACTTGCCCAGGGTCACACAGCTGGGAAGTGGCTGAGGCTGGGTTTGAACCTAGGACCTCCTATCTCTAGGCCCAACTCTCACTCCACTGAGCTACCCAGCTGCCCCCCTAAATGATCTTTTAAAGAGAACTGGCAGTAACTTAGCAGTCAGATTTGACATTACCCAAGGATGTAATTCACCTGAATTTGGTAACTTGAAATCTCTTGTGGTCTCCCATCTTATGTAGGGTTTTAACTTCCCATTAATCATTTTTGTTATCTCTTCCAGTTCAAAGATTATTCTCTTTGTGCCCTTCAATTTGGGAATGGCTGAACAAATTGTGGTATATGCTGGTGATGGAATACTATTGTGCTCAAAGGAATAAAGAACTGGAGGAATTCCATGTGAACTAGAAAGACCTCCAGGAACTGATGCAGAGTGAAAGGAGCAGAGCCAGAAGAACATTGTACACAGAGACGGATACACTGTGGTAAAATCGAATGAAATGGACTTCTCTACTAGCAGCAATGCAATGACCCAGGACGATTCTGAGGGATTTATGGAAAAGATGCTACCCACATTCAGAGGAAGAACTGCAGGAGTGGAAACACAGAAGAAAAGCAGCTGCTTAAACACATGGGTTGAGGCGGACATGATTGGGGATGTAGACTCGAAACTACCACACCATTGCAACGATCAACAATTTGGAAATAGGTCTTGATCAATAACACATATTAAAACCAGGGGAAATGCGCATCAGCCATGGGAGGGGGGGGCGCGGCGGAGCTCAGGGGGAGAAGGGAAAAGTAAGAGCATTATGTAACCATGTTAACTTTTCTAAAAAATAAATATTAATAAATGTTTAAAAAAAGATTATTCTCTTTGGAAAAGAAAACAAGCAAAATTAAAGTTGAGTAGTTCTGTCTTCTTTCTGTCATCTGTAATGATGGTCCCATCCATACTCAAGAGGAGTTCTCTCTTCTTTCACCCTCTCTTTTCCAACCCAATTTTTATAAAAACACCCTTTTTTAAATCCATTTTTGGTTTTCTTTACCAGCCATACTTCATTCTGAGTTTTAGTTCTCATGTTGTTATTTTTATGTGATCATCTCATGCTTTTATCTCCACCCTCTGATACTTGCCCTTCCTTCTCTCTTCAAAATATACCATTTCAAAATTAATTAGTTGAGCCAGCTAGGAAGCACTAGTGGATAGAACACCAGACCGGGAGGCAGGAGGCCCTGGGTTTAAATCTGGCCCCAGATTCTTCCCAGCTGTGTGATCCTGGGCAAGTCAATTAAGCCCCATTGCCTATCCCTTACCACTCTTCTGCTTTGGGACCAATACACAGTATTGATTCTAAGATAGAAGGTAAGGGTTTTTAAATAAATAAATATTTTTTTAAAAAAACAAATGATATTAAGGCAAAAGGTAAGGGTTATTAAAAAATCCTAAATTGATTGATGAGTTTCCTGTGCATTCATACCAATGTTTTCTGACATTTTGTGATCCATTTTCTCTCTCTCCATCCCATCCCTGTCCTCTCCGTGGGATCGTAGGTAATATGTTAAGTTATACATATGTTATCATGTAATACATATTTTCATGTTCATCATACTCTAAAAGAAGACACATATTGCTTATTCTAGAGATAACTTCATGAATAAAGGGGAAAATGATATGCAATTCAGACTATGCCAATTCCTTCTATGGCACTGGATAGCCTTTTTCATGAGTCCCTTGAAATTGTCTTAGATTGGGGGCATCTGGGTAGCTCAGTGGATTGAAAGTTAGGCCTAGAGACGGGAGGTCCTGGGTTCAAATCTGGCCTCAGACACTTCTCAGCTGGGTGACCCTGGGGAAGTCACTTGACCCCCATTGCCCACCCTTACCACTCTTCCACCAAGGGGCCAATACACAGAAGTTAAGGGTTTAAAAAAAAAATTGTCTTAGATCCTTTCTTTGCTTCTAGTAGTTAAGTTATTCACAGTTGATCATAATGTATTATTATTTCATCACAATGTTCTCCTGGTTCTGCTCACTTCACTTTGCATCACTTCATATAAGTCTTTCCAGGTATGTTTGTAATAATCCTCTTCATCATTTCTTATGTCACAAAAGTTTTCCATTACAATCGTATGCCACATTGTTCAGCCATTCCCCAATTGATGGACATCCCTTCAGTTTCTAATTCTTTGCCACCACAAGAAGAGCTACTATAAATATTTTTGTATGAGTAGATCCTTTTCATGTATCTTTGACCTTTCTGGGATATAGATCTAGAAGTGTTATTACTGGGTGAAAGGGTATACCCATTTTTATGGGTATACCCTTTGGGCTTGGTTCCAAATGGCTCTCCAGAATGATTGTCTCAGTACGCAGCTCCACCAATAGTGTATCAGTGTCCCAGTTTTCCCACATTCCCTCCAACATTTATCACTTTCCCTTTTTGTCATATTAGCCAATTGCATAGGAATGAGATGGTACTCAGAGTTAATTTAATTTGCATTTCTCTAACAGTCATTTGAAGCATTTTTTTCATGTTTCCAAAGACAGTTTTGATGTCTTCATCTGAGAACTGTCTGTTCATATCCTTTGACCATTGGTCAATTGGGGAATGCCATACTGGTGTTTTAGACAACCTACCCTCTTCCCCTTCAATGAAGTTGTTTCTCTTTGTGTCTTCAGAATGTCAATCTTGAGAATATTTCATTTCTACTGGGCTGAACCTCTCCTCTAGAATTTTAGTCTATGAACTCTCCTACCTCCCCTTTCTCCAAATCCTTTGAAATGAGAGTCCCTCACCACCCATACCAGATGCATGCCAGGCTAGACCTGGATTTCTTCTCCTTCATCATAAATTCTAATGTGGGCAGATCACTTCCCTGAAAGGTTCCCAACATTTCTACTTTAGGGATCAGTTCTGCTTTCAGAAGAGAAGTTACCACCATTTCTTCTACCTTGTTCTCAGGGAACGTGGAGAGAGGATGTTTCACATACTCCTACCTTCATGTTTCAAGCCTGATATTCTTGGCTAAAAAGCTAGAGATCCAGAAATATGTGTTTGTGCCTGAGCTACATATTGCCTGATGAGCAGGAATTCAACAAATATTTGTTCAATTAGTATTATGAAGGAGCCAAGTTCAAGTGACTGACCCAAAGTCATCCAGACCTTAGAGCTCAACTTGTGATAATGAAGTTGGAAGGGACCTGGGAGGTAATCTAGGCCTACGCCCTCATTTTACAGATGAAGAAACCAGTCGTGCACAGGTCAAGTGCCTCGGCTGTGGTCCCTAGAGCTTGGATTTGAACTCATCTTCTCATTCCAAGTGCCATGTACATCCATACTGCATTAGCCATGTCTCTTGTACACCAAACTACTGGAGGGAAAAAAACTGCACAACTTATCTTAAACTCTGACTTCCAATTAAATAGAAATACATTTCCTGGCAAGTAAACATCCCAATTCTTCATTTAGAAACATCTTGCATTACAATAGAAGCCCCTCGGCATGATTACGTGCTGCTGTATTTATAATTTCATTTCCTGAAGACATTTTTCATGAAAACAAGCAGGTGCAAAACAAAAGCCAATCAACACAAATCCACAGGCGAGCAAGCATGAGGAATAAAAGAATGTTTTACAGGGTTTGATTGTTCTTTGATATAATAGTAATTAAAATAGCTAGCATTTATATAGTATTTTATGGTTTGCAAAGCAATCTACAGATATTATCTCATTTGATCCTCATAGCACTGGGAAGTAGGTGCTATTATTTTCCCCATTTTACAGATAAGGAAACTGAGGCAGAGAGGTTTAGTGACTTGCTCAGGGGCAATAGCCACCAATTCTCTAAGCCACTGATGGGCAAACTTTTTAAAGAGGGAGCCAAAGGAAAGGAAATTCTCATCTCTCAGTCTATTTCTAAGGCAGCTCTTTCAAAGTTTCATTGTATTGTATCCTACTCATTGTATTCATCAGATTAGGAATAATATCTCCCAGCTGGATAGAACATTTTAGGGGGGCACATCTGGCCCGCAGGCCATAGTTTGCCCATCACTGTTCTAAGCAGTATTTGAACTCAGGTCTTTCAGATTGCAAACCTATATTCTCTCCACTGCATGGAGAGTTGCCTCTCTCTCCAAATCATGTACAAATGGAAAAGGAATTAGGCTGATTATGTGCTATAAATAAGAGGCAATGAATGGCTCAGAGTCTACCATGATATCCTCGAACTACCTAAAGAACTAGAAATACTTCCTATGGTATGATGGGCAACTCCTTTAACCTCTTTGCATCTCAGCTTCACCTGTAAAATAGGGAGGGCGGATTCCACGGCCCCTGACATCCTGGCTAGCTCTAGTTCAGTAGTGGCTGGATTCCATGGTCTCCAGCCTTTAGGTAAGAGGCACAGACAGGATTACACAAGATTTGTGGAGGGATCAAAACCTGCCTTGATGGAGGCCTAGTTACTCCCTGCCTTAGATCAGGCACTCGGTGCTCCCCAGACATGCTCCTTTTTAAAACAGAAACCAAGGAGATCGCAGAAGCACATCATTAACATGGTCCATACTAGAGAGAAGCTGATCTAAGACATTCTTATCCTGGTTCCTTCCACTCTAGTTTATGTTGCTGGAAGAAAATACGAAGAGGAGAACAGAATTCATGGGTCCCACCTCTACACCCAAGCTCACTTACTCTTCGGTCACTCCCACTGTTCTCACACCAGGTCACAAATGCAGCATGCTAGGGGCAGCTGGGTGGCTCAGTGGATAGAGTCAGGCCTAAAGACGGGCTCCAGTCTGACCTCAGACACTTTCTAGCTGTGTGACCCTGGGCAAGTCACTTAACCCCCATTGCCTAGCCCTTACTTTTCTTCTGCCTTAAGAAAAAAAAAAATACAAAATGCTTAAGCTCTGTACTTATACTTACCAACACTGACCTTCTTCCTCTTGAAATCCATTCACCCTCCACACAGAATACATTCTCCCTATAATGACTGACTCAGTGTTGTGAACCAGGAGACTAGTGGAACTGGGCCAGCTGAGTTAGCCCCCAAATTCCCACACCATTAACCAGGGCTGGCATGAATCATGATGCCATGGAGCAAGCCTTGCGGAGTTCCAAGTATGCTCCTGCCCTCCAGGGTTTGATCAGATACCTGGTTTTGGAACCTCTGAGTAAAAGAATGCAAAGACAGTGAAAAAAATAGGTAGGAGTGAACCTGAGATCCTGGAGAACTGCCTTGAAGACTGCTTATAAGTGTCTCCCAGGGCTTTTTATTCTGCTTGGACACTGGGAGCTGTTTTGCTACCATATTGAGCAATGTTTTCACCTGGAAGGTATTGAATACATTCAAAATGGAGATTTTATTTTTAATTTTTTTTAATTGTTTATTGTCATGCAAAGCACACTTCCATATTATTCAGTGTTGTAAGAACACACTCATACGTAACCAAACCCCCAAAATAAAACCATAAACACGCTGATGTGAAATATGATTCCAACAGCTCTTCCTCTGGAGGGAGAGAACATTCCCCGTCAGAAGTCTTTCAGGATTGTCCCAGATCAGTGCATTGCTGAGACGAGCCAAGTTTTCACAGATAATCATCATCCAATATTGCTGTTACTATGTACAATGTTCTCCTGGTTCTACTTGTTTCACTCTGCATCAGTTCCCACAGATCTTTCTAGCTTTTTCTGAAATCATTTTGTTTCTTATGGCACAATAATATTCCATTACCAAAATGTGCCACAATTTGTTCAGCCATTCCCCAAGTGATGGACATCCCTTCCATTTCCAATTCTTTGCCACAAAAAGAGAAGCTATAAATATTTTTGTACAAGTGGGTACAAAAATTTATTATCTCTTTGGGATACAGACCCAGTAGTGGTAATATCAGATCAAAGGGAATGCACAGTTTTATAGTCCTTTGGATATAGTTGCAAATTGCCCTCCAGAATGGTTGAATCAGTTCACAACTCCACCAACATTATGCATTAGTGTTGTTTTTATTCCCAATTTTACCACATCCTTTCCAACATTTACCACTTTCCTTTACTGCCATATTGGCCAGCAATCTGATAGGTGTGAGATGGTAACGCAGCATTGTTTTAATTTGCATTTCTCTAATTGAGTGATTTAGAATATTTTCATATGATCAATCCTTAGGCTCTGAGTGGTCCATTACATTAGATGGAGAAGAATGTCTGGGATAATCCTTCCATGATATCTACATACATATGTCCCAGATTGGAAAGGTTCAATCCACTCATCAAACCACCCCAACCTTGCAGCTATTTTTTGATTCTTCATGTTTCTTATCTCTCTATTTTTATACCTACCCATACCTATGTGTACATTATATCTAAATCACCTTCTGTATTTCTATATTCATTTCTACATTCATATCTAAGTTGAAATATCTCTATATTTATATGGATATGCCCATATTCTTATATCAATATCTAAATGGAAATATCTATACCTATATCTAGATTTCTATATAAATCTATATTGATTTAAATATAGTTATAGGTGTAATCAGAGATTGATATTAAGAGAGATTAAGAAAAATAGATAATTGATGTAGTTATAAATATATCCATAAAGAGATGGAGCAACAGAAAGGGAGAAATTGGAATTGGGAGGGATCAAGGGAGGAAGAAAGGGAGAGAAAGAAAATATATATTATACATATATATGTTTATATACAGAGATCACATAGATATAAATATATCCATGGAGAGATGGACAGAGAGAGAATGATATTGAGATGGAGAGATAGAGATTGAAGTAAAGAGAGAGATTATAGACAGATGATATAAATATAAATATATCCATATTTATCTCTAGATAAAAGGACAGAAAAATAGATTGAGAAAGAAAAAGGGGAGAGGGAGACATAATAATATTTAACAAAAGTATGTTTTTACCTAGTTCTGACCAGGACTGACCTTAAGCAAAGTTGTACTCCCACATTAGAATTCCAGATCAAAGCCAGAACTAGGAATTTTTGAGCCTATACATAGTACAACAAATCACTGCCAAAGTCATCCCTTTCTTGGTGTAGGGCTCAGGACTGGGGAGGGAGGAATCAGAGATCCCAAGATAACTATGGAGCTATTGGGAAAAGATAAAAGGGAGAAATAAAGAAGGAGTTACCCAACCAAGGCCACCAATTGCTAGCTTTTGTAGTAACTAGCTATTCCTGCTAACTATGAATTAACATCTATTTTCATAAGGACTGTAAGTACTTCAACATCTTGGGACAACAGGTATCTACTCCTCATATCTACTCCAGTGTTGTTGGTTCCATCACTTCTGGGCTATCACTTGGACCGGTTTCTTAACCTTCAAATAGAAATAAAAGGATAGGGCTGAGTGGCTATGAAAGTCCATTTCATCACCAGTCTGTAATTATCTATGATTCTATCATCCCCTGCAGCACCCCAGTTGCCAGACTGTCCTGAAGCAAGTCTGCAAGGTCATATAACAATAACTACAACAATAACAATGAGAGTGATGATCATGAAGAGGGAGAGGATAATGATAGCAGATAGCATTTACATAACTCTTTAACTGGAGGAATTCCATGTGAACTGGAATGACCTCTAGGAATTGATGCAGAGTGAAAGGAGCAGAGCCAGAAGAACATTGTACACAGAGACTGATACACTGTGGTAAAATAGAATGTAATGGACTTCTGTACCAGCAGCAATGCAATGACCCAGGACAGTTCTGAGGGATTTATGGAAAAGATGCTACCCACATTCAGAGGAAGAACTACAGGAGTGTAAACCCAGAAGAAAAACAACTGCTTGAACACATGGATTGATGCGGACATGATTGGTGATGTAGACTTAAAACGAACACACCAATGCAACTATGAATAATATGGAAATAGGTCTTGATCAATGACACATGTTAAAACCAGTGGAAATGCATGTCGACTATGTGGGGTGGAGTTGGGGGGTGAAAGGGAAAGTAAGAACATGAATCATGTAACCATGGAAAATTTTTCTAAAAAATAAAAATAATAAAATAAAATATATAATAACTCTTTAACATTTGAAAAGTACCTTACATTTATACCCCAAAGAGATAATAAGGAAAAAGACTTGTACAAAAATATTTATAGCCATGCTCTTTGTGGTGGCAAAAAAAAAAATTGGAAAATGAGGGACTATCCTTCAATTGGGGAATGGCTGAACAAATTGTGGTATCTGCTGGTAATGGAATACTATTGTGCTCAAAGGAATAATGAACTGGAGAAATTCCACGTGAACAGGAATGACCTCTAGGAATTGATGTAGAGTGAAAGGAGCAGATCCAGGAGAATATTGTACACAGAGACTGATACACTGTGGTACAATAGAACATAACAGACTTCTCTACTAGCAGCAATGCAAGGATCCAGAGCAATTCTGAGAGACTTATGAGAAAGAACACCATCCACATTCAGAGGAAGAACTGTGGGAGTAGAAACATAGAGGAAAAACAACTGCTTGAATACATGGGCTTATGGGGATATTATTGGGGATGTAGACACTAAAGAATAACTCTAGACCAACTATCAATAGTATGGAATTAGGTCTTCTTCAATGATATATGTAAAACCCAGTGGAATTGTGCATTGGCTATGGGGGGTGGAGGGGTTTGGGGAAGAGGGAAAGAATATGAAACATGTAACTATGGAAAAATATTCAAAATAAAAAATTTAAATTAAAAAAAAGAAAAAAGAAAAGTACCTTACAAATATTATCTCTTTTGATACCCTCAACATCTCTAGGAAGTAAGTGTATTATTAGTCTTATTTTATAGGAGAGCAAACAGACTTAGAGAAGTGACCTGCCTAGGAACACAAATAATAAGTATCTGAGGCAAGATTTGAACTCAGGTCTTACTGATTCCAACTGTAGCACCTTAACCACTGTAACACTTAGGTGACTAGACATCATTTACTCTCACCCCTATAAAAAAAAGTCCATGACCACTTGTGGGTAAGAGGTTGGGGAGATACAAAGGTGAGGTTTGTAAGGTTTTCTTCCAAGAATTTATTTTATACTTTCATTCATTAAGTTCCTGGAAATAAAGGCTTGATTCATTCTTTGTAGTGTATCCCCAGTACCTAAGTGCCTGGCACGTTGTAGTTGCTTAATAAATGCTTATAAATTAATTATATTCCTTCATTCAATATTCAATGAATATTTATTCATTACATATAAGATGCTGAGGAATATATAGATTCCATGATCCTCAGGGAATATCCTCTTAGATCAAATGATAATAATGTCATATTTCTCTAAGTACTGAGGCAGAAATATAGATTCCATGATTGGGGACAGTTGGGTGGTTCAATGGATTAAGAGTCAGGGGGGCAGCTGGGTAGCTCAGCGGATTGAAAAGCAGACCTAGAGACAGGAGGTCCTGGGTTCAAATCTGGCCTCAGACACTTCCCAGCTGTTTGACCCTGGGCAAGTCACTTGACCCCCATTGCCTACCCTTACCCCTCTTCTGCCTAGGAGCCAATACATGGTATTGACTCCAAGATGGAAGGTGAGGGTTTAAAAAAAAAAAAAGAGTCAGGCCCAGAAATGGAAGGTCCTGTGTTCAAATCTAACCTCAGACACTTCCTAGCTGTGTGAACCTGGGAAAGTCGCTTAACTCCCATTGTCCAGCCCTTACTACACTTCTGCCTTAGAACCAATACACAGTATTGATTCTAAGATGTAAAATAAAGGTTTAAAAAAAAAAGGCTCTTTGATTCTCAGGGAATGTTCTCTTAGATTAAAATAATAATAATAATAATAGTAACACATTTCTGTGGATTCTGAGAGAGATATAAAGATTCTCTGATCCTCAGAGGATATCCTCTTGGATAAAAAAACAAACTTACTTTTCTACCGATAAAATGTGTATGTGTATATTTCTGTAGCACTATGACATAGTATTATTATATTATTATTATTATACCCATGAGACAATTGAGGATCATCGAAGTTGTTACTCTCTTGTGATTACCCAGCTAGTAAGGTGGGACTTCAGCTGGCGCCCCCTAATAGACCCATTCTCTCTATCACTACACATTGAATCTCTGTACTGTGGAATGGTTGGGAGGAGGGTAAACTGAAGTGAGGAAGTAGGGATCGTCTGTTGAATTTTCCACATTGAAGTGGTCAGTTCCATTTGAAAGGACCATCATTCACAGGGGACCACTGAGCCCCAAGGCCTCCCATGCACCTGGCCTAATCCATCCTGGGTCTGACAGCCCTGGATTCAGAGTTATACAAATTGCTGGTCACACTGTATCACTTTACAGGCAGCGACATTATTCCATTAAAAACAAAGATGAAAGGACTTTGCACTCTGTTGGCTGATGGAGAAAACATTAATTCATAGAGCACAACTTACTGATTCACTGAGTACTGGGGCAAAGGAAAATATTTCTTAAAGGGACAAAGTCAGAAGACATGCACTCTGCCTGATCACAAGGCAGTCCCTGTAAGGGAGTGTTACTCTTTGTTTTAGAGACTCACAAAATCATACATTCAACAGCTAGGCTGTGCCTTAAAGGTTATATGATCCAAGATAGTCATTTTGCAGAAAAGGAAACTGAGGCCCAGACAGACTGTCTTTCCTAAACTTCAGTCCCCATACCCAAATGCCTATTGGGCACCAACCATACGTATCTCAAATTCAATATGTAATTTGCCCTCTACAACTCACATCTCTTCCCAATTTTCATATTTTTTTGAGAGTATCTCATCCCTTCCAGTGAAGATCAGCAACTTCAGAGTCATCCTCTGTTCTTTCTCTCTATAACCCTACCCTATTGTCCAATGTTGCAACTTTTACACCCACAACCCATCTTTTATCTGTCTTGCTCTCTCCACCCACATGACCAGCACCCTAATTCAGGCACCATCACCTCTCCTTGGTCTGTTACAATAGCCTCCTACCTGGAGTCCTGGCCTCTACCTTCACTCCATTCCAATCCATTCTCCACAAGATCCCCAAATAATCTTTCCTCAGACAAAAGGGGGCGGCAGGCCAAAAAAGTTTGGGAACCACTGCTCTATATGAGGCCCTCCCTCCCCAAATTACCTTGTGCTAATTTTGTACATCCACATAAATTTTTTCACTTCCCTATAACTTTTTATGTATATTTATGTATATATTTCAGTTTTAGTAACTTCTACACATTTATGTAACATATAGAAAAATACACATTTATGAGCCCCTGCCCAGTAGGAGCTTATATTCTATTATGGCATGTGACATCCATAGAACAACAACAACAACCCAAGGTGATTTGTAGGATGAAGGAATGTTCACAGCTAAGAGACAAAGGAAGAGTTTCAAGGAATAGGTGACAGCCTGAGTAGAACCTTGGAAGATGATCAGGATACTCAGGTCCAAGATCACCTAGTGATCCAGTTATGACAAGAACTGAGAGCTCGGGATGTTCTATTTCATCCTAGTATTCACAATCCATCCCTCTGGAAGTGTTTAGGAGATTGCAAAGTGCCTTCAGTTACTGTGAATAATGAATACCCTGAAGGTTTCATGGATTCAAATTCTCATTTTTCAAAGTTTTAATTATGTAAAATATGGTAATTGGTTCCAGCCCAATGTAAATATGTAATGTGAATCCAGAAATATGCGATCACTTCAGGGGATTATAATCCTAGCTGTATATGAAGAGATCATCCCAACTGACTGCCCAAGATTCAGATGAAGGAGTCCTTGGAAGGATTAATAGGTCATTTCAGGACAGGACTCTTTAAATGTCACAGGGAAGCCTACAAATAAGATATAAAAATTTACTTTTCAAGATGTCAAAATGTATTTTGGGTTGAATTTAAAACCACCCCTACTTTGGATTAAGAGCTAGTTGTCTATCCACATCTTTGTTGTAATTATGGTTGTCATTTCAGTCACATTCAACTCTTTGTGGACTCACTTGGGGGTTTCTTTCTTCCTTCCTTCCTTTCTTTCTTTCTTTCTTTCTT
>NC_058131.1:16842081-16863826 GCF_016433145.1 Gracilinanus agilis | reverse complement strand
TTCTTTCTTTCTTTCTTTCTTTCTTTCTTTCTTTCTTTCTTTCTTTCTTTCTTTCTTTCTTTCTTTCTTTCTTTCTTTCTTTCTTTCTTTCTTTTTAATTTAAACCCTTACCTTCCATCTTGGAGTCAATACTGTGTATTAGCTCCAAGGCAGAAGAGCAGTAAGGGCTAGGCAATGGGGGTCAAGTGATTTGCCCAGGGTCACACAGCTGGGAAGTGTCTGAGGCCAGATTTGAACCTAGGACCTCCTGTCTCTAGGCCTGGCTCTCAATCCACTGACTACCCAGCTTCTCCAGACTTGGGGGTTTCTTGGCAAAGATCTTGGAGTGATTTGTCATTTTCTTCTCCAGTTCATTTTCCAGATGGGGAAACCAAGGCCAATAGAGTTGCCTTGCCCAGGGTCACACAGCTAGTAAGTGTCTGAGGCCAGATTCAAACTCATGAAAGATGAGTCTTCTTGATTCCCAGGTCAGTGCTCTATTCACTCCACCAATTATTAATCACTTGCATACTGAGGAAATTCTCTTTGTTCTTTTAGAGCAGGGGTCGGCAACCTTTTTGGCCATGAGAGCCATAAACGCCACAATTCTAAAATGTAATTTTGTGAGAGCCGTTCAGTGCTCACAATGCCACTCCTGTAACAGCACCTGAAAAAAAATGGACTTTATGGCTCCTGCAGAAAGAGCCATATCTGGCCCTCAAAAGAACTCGAGAGCCATACGTTGCCAACTCTTGTTTTAGAGCCTGGAGTGGAAATATGGGTTATTTGGCAAAAGTTCTTATTCTTTTCCCACCGTTTAAAAGTTCTTTCCCTCTAGAATCTAAAAATAAAGTAGTCTGTATTTCTGTGTTTTATCCGGCAAACAGTGGCTGAATTCCCTCCCAGAAAACATGGGAGGTGGTGAAATCAGGCTGGTGAATCCTTCTCATCTTGTACTTCTTAAGATATCTCTGTGTTGAGCAAGGCTGAGGGACTTATGAGAAAGACAACTAGCCACATTCAGAGAAAGAACCGTGGGAGAAGAAACACAGAGGAAAAACAACTGCTTGAACACATGGGCTGATGGGGATATTATTGGGGATGAAGACGCTAAACGATAACTCTAGTTGAACTATCAATAATATGGAATTAGGTCTTGATCAATGATACATGTAAATCCCAGTGGAATTGTGCGTCAGCTATGGGGGGTTAGGGGGAGTTGGAGGAGAGGGAAAGAACATGAAACATGTAGCTATGGGAAAATATTCAGAATAAAAATAAAAAAGATATTTCTGTGTTCTGGGATGCTTACAATAATTGAAATAACATCTTCAGAAGCCATCATTTAGTCCATTAAAAGATGTTATGTGTGCATGCACAAACACACAGATGCATGTATACACACACACACACACACACACACACACATACACACAAACTGTAGAGTAATTAGAGCCTGTTTCTCCAGATTTGAGACAAAGGAGAAATAACAGCTTGGCGATATCATGCCCCATTTCTTTTATTCCTTGCATGCTATGGTGACTGAAAGCCTGCTCTCCACTAGTGTGGCTTGAGAGCTGGAGTTTCCTTCAGGGTTTAATTAAAGTAGCTTAAAGTCTAGCTATTAGTATTTGGGTGTAGAAATAGGAAAGAGGAATGGGGAAGAGAAACTGTGGGAGTCAGACCCACCTAAGTCATTTCCTAGAACACATTTACTTCTAGACCAAATCTCACTTGCTGAGTGTAGTCCACTTGACTTGAAAGTACCCAATATTTGACACATAGTAGATATTTAATTAAGCATTATGGAATTGATTTGAATTTATTAGAATGTTTTTTGTTCCGTTCTTCTGCAACTTATAGAACTTCTCGACCAATCCTGAAAACTTATGTGTGTATGTGTGTCTGTGTGTGTCTGTGTCTGTGTCTGTGTGTGTGTGTGAGAGGGAGGAGGCTGGATTAGAAACTACACCATGGAGCTCTCTGGGGTATGAGCCTGCAGTGGCATTAAAGAATCACCTCCTTGAATCGTCAGAAGTATTCCTAAAACCCTGAGAGGAAGTTAGAAGTAGCCATTAGAGACTTGAGAACCCAAGAATTTGGATGAGAATCTTAAAGACTTATATGGGCTACTGACAAAATTATTGGTAATGCTACATATGGTAGGCATCTGGAATTCAAATCTAGGACCTCTCATATTTCGGAGGATCCACTAAAAGAGCTTCTTTACCCATGAGAACTTTCATTATTGGATGCCTCATATTCTTTGTTTTTTATTTTATATGTCGATACAATTTTTAATAATCATTTTCAGACATTCTTCACTCCATGTCCTCTCCTTCCCTCCTACCCATGCAGGTGGAAAATTTCCCACAAATCTCCGTGATTCTAAACCCCTATAGGTCTCCATCCAAACTCCATTCTCCATCCCCCACAACCCAATTCTTTATTTCCATCCCCCTCAATTCTTCCACCCCTAAGTCCCAACCAAATACTGCCCCTTCTACTGTATCCTTTGGAATACCTGTTCCATAGGCAACAAGCATCCCTTTATCCTAAATCCCTTCCTCTCCCACTCCATCCATCTTCTAGTTATCACTACTTATAGGAGTAATAACAAGTAGTTATCACATACCCCTCCAATTTCCTCAAGATGGCAGGTAATATTATATCAGTTATATATGTGTTATCATACAATATATATTTCCATGTTCATCGTGTTGTGAAATAAGCCATATACCTTACACTAGAGAAAAATTCATGGAGGAAATAAAGTGAAGAATCTGCATTTTAAGACTCCATCAGTTCTTTTATTTTATAAATCCATTCAAGTTGTCTTGGATCCTTGCATTGCTGATAATGGTTAGATAGATCATTCACAGTTGTCATCATATATCATTATTGTTCCTGTGTACATTGTTCTCCTAGTTCTGCTCACTTCACTTTGTATCATTTTATATGTCTTTCCAGGTATGTGTGTGTGTGTGTGTGTGTGTATGTGATTATCTTGTTTGTCATTTCTTAGGGCATGATAGTATTCCATTACAATCATATACCACAACTTGTTCAGTCATTCCCCAATGGATGGACATCCCTCTATTTTCCAATTCTTTGCCACTACAAAAAAAAAAAGTTGCTATAGTTGTGTACAAGTAGGTCCTTCCCCATCCCCCATCTTTGATCTCTCTGAAATATAGACCTAGTTGTAGTATTTCTAAGTCAAAAGGTAGAAATATTTTTATGATGCTTTGAACATGGTTCCAAATTGCTCTTCAGAATGGTTGTATCAGTTCACAGTTCCACCAAAAACGTATGTGTTCTAGTTTTTCCACATTCCCACCAACATTTATCATTTTCCTTTTTTTTTTTATCATATTAGCCAGCCTGATAGGTTGTATCTCAGAGTTGTTTTGATTTTCATTTCTCTAATTAATAGTGATTTGGAACATTGTTGTATATGACTAAAGATAGCTTCAGTTTCTTCATCTGAGAATTGTCTATTCATATCCTTTGACCATTTGCCAACTGGAGATCATATTCATTTCTTTTAAATGGCAATTTGTTTTCTCTCTTATTTTAGACATCAATTGTATAGCAGCTTTTCCAGCATATTTCTTCAAACATAAAACCAGTTCCTGCTACAATTTTTGCAATCTTTTGCATTGGCTGATTTATTGAATGTTTAAGTACTGAAACTTTCTGTATGACCCAGTATTGTATGTGTTGATATTAAGGCTAATAGGAAAAGCTTGGATTTTGTATCATGAAAATATTATTGGATCTTATTTTCTCTTGTCTTTAACTGATGCCACTTTTCCAGTCATTGGTCAATTTTGACATTTCAGCAGGAATGCTTTTGCAACAACTAGGATATATTGAGGGAATTTTGAAGTGTAATGATGGAATTTGTGCAAAGTGGGATGGGACAGAAGGAGCCAGAGAAGGAGTGACTGACAGTTGGTGACAGTTAAGACCAGAGGAGATTCTGGGCAATTCTCTGGAGGGAGGAGGAGGAAGGAGAGAACTTCCCACAGAGGACTGAGAGAGGGAGGAGGAGAACATCTCAGCTCGAATCCAGTCCTGAGAGCTTCCTTAGGATTTTTCTTTGGACATTGAAAACCCAATTCCCTGGTCAAAGGCCTCCCATTGCATCTCACCCAGCAAGACTTCAATCATCAAGTCAGCTAAGTTTGGGACTCCATTTTGGGAGCGATCTCTTAGGCTCCTTCTCCCATTACCCAACCTTGTGAGAGACCCTTTCTGGATTAAGTTGAAATTACAGAAAAGGATAGAAATAGAAACAGAAGGAGAAGGGACAAGGGGGGAGATGCTTAGGAGTGTGAACCCCAAAGGTTCCCACCCGAGTGACAGACCCCATAGAAATAGAGAAGAGGGCACCCCCAAATCCCTCTGCCCTTCACCCCTTTATCCAGTCCCTATATTGATATTAATAAAAGACATTCATTAGTCAGATAGCGTTCCAGAGTGCCTGAGAGACAAGGGGAAGGGGAATCACAGCTTGGTCTGACTGTCTCCAACTTGAAGCCAGACCACCCACTGTGAAGTTGGCTGACCTGGGGGGGGGGGGGGAGGCTTGCATGAACCCCACCCTCATTCAGAATTGGATTGGGGTCCCCATACCTCATCTTATAGGGAAGCCATGCCCCCAACTCCTGTGGGGTGGCACAACCATCCAGGTCACCCAGTTTCGGAGTGACACCCTCCTCCAAGTCTAGCCAGTATATAATTGGTGGGAGGGGAGAGCTAGAAGAGAGTCTCACCTCATAGACTCTCTCTATCTCCCTTCTTCATAACTTTGGTGACTGGCTTTCATTATTATTACAGAAGTGCCCTTTGTAATAAGGACCCAGAGGAAATTTGTCTTCAAAAAGGATCATCTATGGTACTGTAACTCCTAGGGAAATCCTACTTTTTCCTATGAATAAAAGGATATCTAGAAAAATGTTTTGTCTCAGTTTCCTCATCTATAAAATGAGCTGGAGAAAAAAGTGGCAAAGTGTTCTAGTATCCTAGTCAAGAAAACCCCAAATGGGATCACAAAGAATGACCATGACTGAAAGAACTGAACAACAAAAGAAAATTTTGTCCAGATTCCAATTAGATGTTCTTATGTGTCGATGGAATCATGGAAATATTTTTATTTATTTAAAGTTGAGGGGATGATTTCCACTGTCCCAGGTTCAAATCCCTGCAGGGAGTTGGTCTGGAAAACTCTGTATCCTATCTTGTTTTCCTTTTCCTTTTCATGTTAGTCAGTTATTAAACCTGGTTGGGAGGGGGTACAGAGTAGAGGAGAAAGAATAAAGTACTTTAAGCTCTATGGAAAAGGTGCCAATTTCATTTTAGCATTTTGTACTCATCTGAGCTAGAGCAGAGGGAAAGAGACCTCCATGAGAGGAGAAGGTGAAGCTCCCAGACCCCTAGAGGCTTTAGACAAATATTAGTCATATTTTTTTTTTCATTTGAAGGGTGCAAGGGTGACTTACAGTTGACTCCAGGACTTGAATCCTTGTGAAGAAAACCCCAAGTGCTGAGGGGACACTGTAAGGGAGCAAGTTTCCTTTCCAAGTAGGGATTTTTTCTTTTCCTTTTATGTATTGCTTTGGGATTGGGGAACACCTTTTTGGCTTGCAACAAGACAGAAAGTAATCCAAGTCTACTTTTTCTCAATAAATACTTTATCAGGGACATCTTCAACTTTCCTATAGACTATATTGATAAAGATTTTTTATAGATAGGTACAGAAGTAAAGGACTCCCACAGGTCTAGGAAAATCTTGGTGGCAAGACAGCATTGGCATGAATGAGATGAATGAGAGACAGTTTGAATTTCAGCCAGTCTGGCAGGCATCATGAATACTGCTCTGCTTTGCCTTGGTTAACGTTTATTTTATACGCTTTGAGATCACACAAAATCTCACCATACATCTTTTCTTAGAGACAATGTGTTAGCTATCTTTGACGTATCTCTTGGGCCACAGTGGTGGGAAAGTACAAGTTTTTTCATGGAAGATGATTTCTCCATATTTCATTTCATTGTTCTTTTATGTGTACTATCCGGGGGGTGGGAGGAGAGAAACTTGGAGACTATTCTGGCCTGTTTTTGCAGGTACCTGTGTATGGGAATCTAAGTTAGGGTTTTTAAATCTTTAACATTAACTCACTATTTGCTGGTTTGTTGTGAAGTGACTTCTAGGGGAATTTCTGTATTACTGCATGTAAAGGTGGGAATTTCCTAGGAGTTTGTAGGGGGCCTGTAAGGGTTCTAACAATAGCCTATAATGTTCTTCTGTATTTCCCTGGGGCTGAGTAAGGATATTTATTACAATAATTCTAATAAAAGGGTATGTTAGTGACAAAAGAGCCACAAAGGGAAATCTGAGTGGAATTACCATCCTTCTGTCACCTACTGTGTGGGTTCCAGAGTCTGTGTGGAGCTGTGCGAACGGCATGAGCTTTGATGGCTTCCCACAGAGAGGAGTTAGGAGCAGTTGGGTAGCTCAGTGGATTAAAAGCTAGGCCTAGAGAAGGGATGTCCTAGGTTCAAATCTGGGATTAGACACTTCCCAGCTATGTGACCCTGGGCAAGTCACTTAATTGCCTAGACCTCACCCCTCTTCTACCTTGGAATGAATACATAATATTGATTCTAAGACCTTAGAAGGTAAAGGTTTAAAATTTTTTTCTAGCAAGGGTTTAAAAATAAAAAATAAAACAAAAAACTAGATAGGAGCTAGATGGCACAGAGGATAGAGCTTTGAACCAGGAGTCAGACACTACAATTTCTTGGAGTCACAGGTGAGAGCTAGGTGAGAGATGGACACCAGTGGTGGATAAGCCCTAAATAGAGCTCAAAAAGCCCTCACAACAGAAGTGCTAATCCTCCCTGCATAACAAGAGAGAAAGGGGTGGGATGGAGAGAGAGAGAAAGAGACAGACAGACAGACACAGACACAGAGAGACAGAGAAAGATGAATGCTTCATCTAATCAATTTTTGCCTCTCTTTGGTTTCTTTAGTTTCATTTCTCCCTCCTGTCTAACCACCAAAGGGATTATGGTGTTCGGGTCCAAGGGAGATGGTTCCATTTTCTTTGCTGGAGAACAATGCAGTTTATTGAAATATTTTTTGAAAACCTTTGCTATTTTAGTTCTGCTCATTCTGCTCTTTCTGTATTCAACCTTGAATGCCCTTGCAATGACTAAACTTATCCTATCCATCTTGATTTCGATTGGCATTACCTTGCTCTGCTTCTCTCTGCTTCAGGAGATATGACACTGCTCATAATTACCCATCATTCTTCTTTGAAAAAATATATAGTAAAGTTTCTCTTCTGACCTTGTGTTACCTCTGGCAGCCGTGACTCTAAATCTGGCAAGTGATAATGATGGTGGTGGTAGTGGTGGTGATGATGATGCACCTGGGAATTACAAAACATTTCACATTTGATGTCGGTGCTAACTAAGATGCTTTCTGGAATCTTTCCGTCTCCTTGTCGCAATTAGCTTACATTGGTTAAACTTCTAATTGAAATGATTCTTATTTAATCTTTTTTATTTAACCCTTCTTTATTTAACCTTTCTTATTTAACCCTTACCTTTCATCATAGAATCATTGCCTCACTGTGTGATCCTGGGCAAATCACCTAACCTCAATTGCCTTGCCCTTGCTGCTCTTCTACCTTGGAACTGATACTATTGATTCTAAGAGAGAATGGAAGGGTTTTTTAAAACATCAGATGGCACAGTGGGTCACATGACTTGGGGGGGTGGGGACAAGATCTGAGTTATTGTATAAAGTTAATTTATTGGGGGCAGCTGGGTAGGTCAGTGGATTGAGAGTCTGGCCTAGAGACACGAGGTCCTAGGTTGAAATCTGGCCTCAGACACTTCCTAGCTGTGTGACCCTGGGCAAGTCACTTAACCCCCATTGCCCACCCTTACCAATCTTCCACCTAGGAGCCAATACACAGAAGTTAAGGGTTTGAAAAAAAAAAGAAAAAAGAATTTAAAAAATAAAGTTAATTTATTTTCATTCCTTGGAAGACTGAAGGTTGACCATTTTCCCTATCTTCTGCCCTGATCAAATCACACCTGCTGTCTTGCAACCAGGGCTGGGTTCCACTGTTTAGGAAGGACAGGGAGACATTGGAGAGCATCTAGAGAGGACAAACAGAATGCTAACAAGTCTTGAGATCAGGTCATGGAGGATCAGTGAAAAAGCCCAGGATTTTTAGCCTGAAGAAGAGAATACTCAGCTTAGAGATGAGGACTGTCTTCAGGTAGCTAAAAGCCTGTCATGCCAAAAGAGGGAGCAACCTTGTTCTGCTTGACTTCACAAGGTAGAAGGAAGCACAATGGTTCAAATCACTAAGAGGCAATCATCAGAAAAAGAAGAAAAACTTCCTTCACCCCTCGAGCTGTCCCAAAATGAAATGGAAAGAGAGGGAAGGGAATTAGCATTTACCAAGTACCTACTATATGCCAGGTACAAGGCTAAACACTTGACAAATATTCTCTTAGTTGATTCTCTTATTGTTTTTGTTTTTAAATCCTTCCCTTCTATCTTAAAATCAATACTAAATATTGAATCCAAGGGAGAAAAACAGTAAGGATTTAGCAATGGAAGTTGAGTGACTTGCCCAAGGTCACACAAGTAGGAAGTATCTGAGGCCAAACTTGAACTCAGGACCTCTCAACTTCAAGTCTGGCACTCTATCTACTGAGTCACCTGGCTATGCCTGATAGGTGTTATTAATGTCCCCATTTTTACAAATGAGGAAACTGAGGCTCTTATAGGTTAAGGGATTTGTCCACTTGATCTATGACAACCATCAGCAATTCCCCAGCAGCCTCAAGTACACAATGATAATGAAATGAAAACATTAACAATTTTGCCACAAGGAGAAACCCTGATGCTTTTTTTTTTTTTTTCTATCTAATTCTAGGGTCCTACAAGTTTCTGAGCCTGGAATTGAACTCAGGACTTCCCGACTCTGAGCCCAGAGCTCTACCCACTGGACCCCCTTACTAGAGAGGTGGCAGAAGTCATGAAGCAGTAATTTCAGGAGTGGCCCCTGTCTGGTCTGCTGGAGAGGCTACTGGCATCCATGTAGGAGCGGGGCGCTGAGTTGCAGGAGGGCTTTGGGGAGGCTTTCCAAGATCCCATGTATGACTCTTGCAGCTTAGACTTTCGCCAGTTGGTGTCACTAGAAGCCCAGCCCTCAGACTGCTCCTGGAGCCCTGCTAAGAACCTGGAGGGCCAGCATTCCTTCCCCAGACCAGTAGCAACTTTTCCCCTGAGCTGCGGGTTTTTTTAAGAAGTTGCTTTGCATGGTTCCAAGGTATTTTTAGAAGCATGACGGGAAAGTTGCTATTTTAAATGGGCACATAACTTGGGTTTCCAATCGATGTCTTTATTTGTCTTGAAGGCTCGCCCATTCCTTCAATGGCATGCGTTTCCCTCTATGGACTAGCGTCGCCAGTCCCTGCACAATGCCCCCAATCCAGGGACCTAAGAGAGGATGGGAACACCAGGCGCAGAATCCCAGAATCGCAGAGTCTTCCATTTGAAAGGGATTTCTAAGACCACATAATCCGATCCCAGCATCCAAACAGATTCCTCATTAGAACCTGAATTCTGAGAGGGCAAGGATGGTGTTTGTGCTTCTTTGGCATTCAGCACAGTGCCTGGCATAGAAGCTCTTAATGCATGCTTGTTCAGGGGCAGTTAGATGGTACAATGGCTAGAGAGCCTGGCCTCAGATAATTCCTAGCTGTGTGACCCTGGGCAAGTCATTTAACTCCAATTACCTAACCCCTCCGTCTTTTGTCTTGAAGTTGTTACTAAGACAGAAAGTTGGGTTTCTAAAATAATAATAATAAATGCTTATTGACTAACTAGACTAGAGCAAACACACCCAACAAATGGTTATCCACCTGGTCTTAAAAGGAGGAACCCAGTACCTTCCAGGGGATTAAACCCATAGTGATTAAATCCCACATTCTCAAAGTTAGATGTATCCTCAAGAGCCATCAAGCTCAAATAGCACTTGAAGCAGTCACTTCCATGATAACAGCAACAAGTACTCGTTCAACCCCAGCAGTCATTGGCCCCCAAAGTCAAGTCATACAATGGCACAGGAAGAAAGGAACCATGCCATGGAGGGCCAGTGAGGGAGCAGGGAATGTTTAGCCTGTAGAAGAGAAGACTCAGGTGGGACATGATGGTGCCCAAACCAGAAGAATCCCTTAAACCACATCTTCCTGTCTCCACACTATGCTGTCCATCCACCCCACATCATCCCACCTTCCCACCTTGAGAAACTTGGTTTCTATCCCCGATGAGGAGGGCAAAAGGGGAGGGGTGATTTCTGAGAGTGAGCCCACAAGATGAACAGCGCCTCTTTATGCAAATGTGGGCCCCCATAGGAGCAAGAGGGCAGCAAGGTGCCATAATGGATAGAATCCTGGAGTCAGAAAGATTCATTTTCGTGAGTTCAAATCTGGCCTCAGACTCTTACTAGCTGGGTGACCCTGAGCAAGTCACTTAACCCTGTTTGCCTCAGTTTCCTCATCTGTAAAATAAGCTACAGAAGGGAATTGCAAACCAGTCAAAAAACAAAAACAAAAACAGGGTCACGACCAGTCAGGCAACAGCAGGAGGTGCAACAAACACTTGAAACCTTCTTGCCTCTCCTAGAAACCATAGACCTCTGGTTGAAGAAGGGGTAATGTTTCCAGTAACCTCCCCTCATTCATAACCACAGAGTCTGGGTGGAAATCACACTTGGTGGGTGAGGTTTCATACTCAGTAGAAGCAACCCTTGGGCAGGGGAGCCCCAATTCCCCTCAGTTGAGGTTTCCTCTGCCATCGCTTGAGCAATCTGCTGGCCCAGAGATCGGGGACCTACAGAGGCAGCAGGAAGCCAGCTGACCAATTGAAGGGTTCTCCATCTTTCATTTTATGAAAGGGAACCTGTCCTAGTGGGTAGAGAGCTGACCTCAAGGCTGAGAAGAGCCACCTCTGACACATACTGGCTGTGGGACCTGGGGGGGGGGGAATGTCTTTTCAGGGCTCTAAACAATTATTTAAGACTAAGCTGCAAAGAAGGTGCCAACACACATGGGTAGATGGTGTTTCCTCACCTGGGAGTTCCCTGTAACAGAAGTCATAAATCCAGCCTTGCCCTATCTTGAATTTGAGCCAGAAATCTCTGGGCCAGCTCTCTATCCACTGTGCCACCTTGCTAGCCCAGGGTGTTGGTGATAGTAGATATAAAATAACATTGGGTGAGACACTAGAACATATAATTCCAGAGCTTTTAGGGCTCTTGGAGTAGAAAATGTCAGAAGAGGGAGAACTCTTAGACCACTGCTTAGCACGCTGCCCCAAACAGAGTAATTATTTGGCTAATATGTGTTTGCTTTTTTCTTTCCTTAGTCTGTATAAAAGAGTGAGAGACAGACAGGCAGACAGACAGAGACAGTGAGAGAGGGACAAGGGAGAGACAGAGAGAGATAGAGACAGAGAGAGACAGAAACAGAAACAGAGAGATGGATAGATGGATAAATGGGTAGAGAGATGATGCTATTTTGTAATTTGTAATCCTACATATTTTATTTTAAGCATGTAAAAAACAGTATTCTGAAGAGTCCAGAAGCTTCACCAGACTGACTCCCAAAGAAGATCACAACATAACAAAAGGATTACGAATTCTTGCCTTAGAGCATCCCTGAGGAAGGGTCATCAGTGGCTATTTTGAATCCAACACATCTTTTGGATTAAAATACCAATTCTACTACTTGTTACTGCTGTGGTCCTAAGTAAGTCATTTACCTTCTCCGCACCTTAGATTTTCATCTGCAATTTGAGGGAGTTAGACTTGATCCCACACTTACACTTAGACACAGACTAAAGTTTCTTCCAGCTCTAAAGCGTGTGACACTATTATCCAAATAAAAGCATTGAAGCCAGGACTCCCCAGGGCTATAATATACAACAGTCCTTTGGCAAGTTCCAGCCAAGATCTGAATCCATCTCTCAACTCAGTCTTCTTTTGCCTGGTTGAAGTCTGAGCCTGGAATGCAGCTCACCAGGGCTCAAATGAAACATTAGATCATTTCTGTGTGAGTTTGCGTCCAAATAAAGTGCTTTGGTCGGTTTTTCGTCTGAGTGCCAGGTATGTAAGGTTCTAGGGAACAGACATGGAGGGAGGTATCATTTCAGCTGAAGAAGGGCTGGGCTGTTTAAGTGGGAACATTCCACCCCAAGAACATGACTAAGCAGCTGTGTGAGGAATGAAGCTCAAGGCTGTGTCTTCCCAGGCCAGAAGAGCCAGGTGATTGCTGCATTGTGCTTAGAGGCACCAGCATGGCTTCCTAATGTGATTGGTGAATCCATCTCCTAAAAATGGTGCATGACTGAGCTGGGCTGAGTTCATAGCCTGATGCAGAGAAGCCCCAAGTTCAAAGTCACCTGCATAAGATGGAGTCAATGAGAGGATCCTAAAATTTTCATCCATTTAGAACTGCAGGTCTTGTTATCAACAGACTCCAGAAGAGAACAATTCAACAGTCTTTAAGAAAGACTGATAAAATGTCTTCCCTTTAAGATTCTGCCTTGTTTACATGCTATAATTCTTGTATGTGCCTACTAGCTCTTGGCATGTTGTCTTCCTTATTAAACTGTGAGCTCCTGGAGGGCATGATTTGTTTGTTTGAACCCTTACCTTCTGTCTTAGAATCAGTATCAGTTCCAAAGCAGAAGAGTAGTAAGGGCTAGGCAACTGGAGTTAAGTGACTTGCCCAGGGTCACACAGCTAGGAAGGGTCTGAGATCAAATTTGAACTCAGGTCCTTCTGACTCTAGGCTTACTGCCCTAAACACTGTCCTCCATACCTTCCTCTGGACTATGTTTTGTCATCTTTTGTAGCCTTATCACTTAGCACTGTGAAAGGAAATTCTTGGTTCTCTTTGTCTATTCTGAGTTTATACTCAGAATAGACAAAGGGAATCTTTTATTCTCTTTGCCTAGTTGGAGTTAACAATTTGGTTAACAACAACTTAAGTATCTCTGCTTAGTACCTCACTAGAGACTGAAGACAGGATTAACTCTTCCTTTTTCTACCTTTTGTTTGAATCAACACAAGCTTGAACTAGATGGAAGAGCTGCAAACCATTTAGTGAATTCACACCCTCAAAAACTCAATCAGCCAGGAAACTGTGAACCCTTTTTTTTTTTTTTTTTTTTTTTTACATTTTTAAACCCTTAACTTCTGTGTATTGGCTCCTTGGTGGAAGAGTGATAAGGGTGGGCAATGGGGGTCAAGTGACTTGCCCAGGGTCACAGAGCTGGGAAATGTCTGAGGCTGGATTTGAACCTAGGACCTCCCATCTCTAGGCCTGGCTCTCAATCCACTGAGCTACCCAGCTGCCCCCATGTGAACCCTTTTGATGAGAATTCACACATCCAGAAAGTGAGAGGTGCATCCCACAGACACTGCCTCCCTGGGCAGTGTTGGGCAATTTGGAAGCTGTTATTGGCCCTTGTGAAGAAGGGAAGGGATAAGAAACCACTATAAAAGGCCCTGAATTTCTGGGACTGGGGAGTTCAACTTCAAGAAGGAAGTCAGCTTCAAGAAGGTTAGTTCAAAGAAGAAAGTCTGGCCTCAGGAGTCACCTTCAGCTCAAGTCATCTTCTTGACCTGCCTCTTGGATGGGAACTTGGGTGAGTGGATAGCTGGCTTTCCTTTCCTGTCTTCTGGAGAGAGTTTACTTAAATAGGTTAATGTCTTCTCTACTCTTTTGTATTTCTCTGCTTTCACTCTTTCCATCTCTTTTGTAAATAAAAGATATTAAAGTGATTTCGACTTTGAGCAATAATACTTTGAATTGGTGACCACCATTAAACCATTAATTTTTAATCCCTACAGCACAGCACTTATCAAGTTGCTGTCATTATTGTTCAGATGTTTTTCAGTTGTGTCCAACTCCCCATTTGGGGTTTTCTTGCTAGTGATACTAGAATGGCTTTCCATTTTACAGAAGAGGAACCTAAGGCAAATAGGTGAAGTGAGTTTTCCAGGGTCCCAGCATCTAGTAAGTGTCTGAGGATGTATGTGAACTCAGGAAGATGAGTCTTCCTGATTCCAAGTCCATTGCTCTATTTTTTATATGACCTAGCTGCCTTTATCAGGTCATGATAAACATTCATTATGTTGACTATGAGCCAGCCAGTGGAGGCTAGCAATGGAGACCCCCTATAGAGAGAGAGGGAGGGAGGGAGGGAGAGAAAGAGAGAATTAGCTAATAAGTTGGGGATGGTGAATTAGGAAAGGCTTCGTGTGTGTGTGTGTGTGTGTGTGTGTGTGTGTGTGTGTGTGTGTGTGTGTGTGTAAATGAACCTGCAGGGCAAGCGGGGTTGGTGCCAGGTTCAGGAAGACTTTTAGTGCCAACTTTAAAGAATCACTCTGAGAAAAGTGAAACTGTCAATTCAAGAAGTGATCAGCTAATATATCCACAGTAAACGTCTTCTACTGTAAACATCACTAAGCTCCATGTGCCAGGGCACTGTTTCTCATGGGAGAGAAGGGGATTGACATTCAGAGTGATCACTGAGAAGGCATAGAGGGTCAGTAAAATAAGCCCCTTGTTGGTTCCAATCTGAGTTAATGTTATCTTGTGCATGAAAATATTGACTACCAATACCAGATGACCCATTTAAGGACCATCCCTTTTTTGGGGGGGGTGGGGGGAGAAGCAATGGACTTTGAGTCAAATGGGAGTGATTCATTTAATATTAAACCAGGAAACATTCCAAATACGGTCTGTCACCAGAGAGCTAGCTGGACAATTTCCATCCTCCACACCCAAATACTGCTCTCAGGCACTATGAAGGTAAGTCTTCTGAATATCTAACCTTCATTTTATAAGGGAAAGACTAGAGGGGTGACCTTCAATCATTCATTTAGTCAGCAAACATTTATTTGGTCCCTACTATGTGCCTAGCACTGTGCTAGGTGCTTGAGATTCCTATTCATCCTGGAGAGTGTAGTAAGTTCCTTGAGATCAAGGAATATTGTTTCACTTTAGTTTATTTTAGTTTTATTTAGGCTTTTTAATACCAGCGAGGTCATTGTATGGTGTAGCTAGCTGGCTTTAGAACCCAGAAGATCTGGGTTCAAGTTCTGCCTTTAAAATACTCTGGTTATATGACTCTAGGCAGGTCACATAACCTCTCAATGCTTTGGGTAACTTTCTTTTTTAATTTTTTTATTGCCATGCAAAATACATTTCCATATTGGTCGTTGTTGTAAGAGTATATTCATACAAAACCAAAACCCCCAAATAAAGCCAAAAATAAACAGACGTGAAAGCCAACTTCAACAGCTCTTTTTCTGCAGGTGGAGAACATTCCCTGACATAAGTTTTTCAAGATTGACCCAGAACATTGCATTGCTGAGAGTAGCCAAATTTTCACAGATAATCATCATCCAATATTGTTGTTATTGTATACAATGTTCTCTTGGTTCTGCTTATTTCACTCTGCATCAGTTCCCATAGATCTTTTCAGTCTTTTCTGAGATCATCTTGCTGGTCATTTCTTCTAGCACAATAGTGTAATAATTAAAATTGTTTGCCAAATGTAATAGTTAAAAATTTAGTTTGACAAAAATAATAATGTGTTAAAAAAAAAAGAATTGTGGTCACCATATATAAAATTAACTTCTTAAGTCAAAATGTTGTTAGTAGCTCTGAATAATTTAATTTAATATAAATATAGTAAAAGGAGGGAAATGTATGAGGGAAGTAGAAAATATTTCCTAGCCTACCACCCCAGAGCTCCTATTTAAAGAAATACAGGTCACTCCCCAACAAGGTTATGGTCTCCACATGGAAGTCCAATAGCCTCTTCAAAAAGGGTCTCACCATAGTAAGCCTCTTCCTTCAGTTCAAGTCACAACACCGAATCTATGCAGTGCAAAATGCTTCTTCATCCCAACTCATCAATGCTGAATGTATCTTCTTAAAGTGCCTCACAGAATTAATTACACAAAAAGCCTCCTCTTCAGCCAAATTCCTTCTAAGGAGTCCTTGGACTGGCTTTTTTATAAGCAGGTTCTCCACATCACTTCCCTTCTCTCTCCCACTTCACAGGAACCGATCACAGCCTCCCAATTTTTTTTTTAATTTTAATTTTTTTATTTTCTAGAAAAATTTTTCCATGGTTCCATGATTCATATTCTTGTTCTCTCTCCCTCCACCCCCACCCCCTGTAGCCAATGCGCATTTCCACTGGTTTCTTCATGTGTCATCTATCAAGACCTATTTCCATATTATTGATAAATGCTCGAAGGTGGTCATTGTCCGCATTAACCCATGTGTTCAAGCAGTTGTTTTTCTTTTGTGTTTACACTCCTATAGTTCTTCCTCTGAATGTGGATAGTTTTCTTTTCCATAAGTCCCTCAGAATTGTCCTGGATCATTGCGTTGCTGTTAGTACAGAAGTCCATTACATTCGATTATACCACAGTGTATTAGTCTCTGTGTACAATGTTCTGGTTCTGCTCCTTTCGCTCTGCATCAATTCCTGGAGGTCATTCCAGTTCACATGGAATTCCTCCAGTTTATTATTCCTTTGAGCACATCCTCCCAATTTGCCTGGCACTGACTGGTCGGGGAATGGGGGGGGGGGGGGCAGTGCTTGTGGTGTTTTAGGGCATGAACTTTCTTTGTTAGTGACTTACTAAGGGTTAAGTTGAGGTACTTTAAGTTCTTGATTGATTAACTTAAAATAGACAAAGGGGAAAAAAATTCCTTTTCACAATAGTATTCCATCACCAACATGTACCATAATTTGTTCAGCCATTCACCCAATTGATGGACAACCCCTCAACAATCCTTTGCTACCACATAAAAAGACAGCTAGAAATATTTTTGTACAAGTAGGCTCTTTCCCCTTTTTGTTATCTCTTTGGGATACAGACCTAGTAGTGGCATTACCAGGTCAATGGGCATGCACAATTTTATAGCCCTTTGGGCATAGTTCCAAATCTAGGCAACTTTCTAATATAGTAAGTTGCCAAGAAGGTTTTGATATACAGTGATTAATGGAGTTGTCCCATCCTGGTTCCCCATACCAATGAAATCCCAAATTTAGTCTTTTATGACCATCCCTATGTGGTGGGTACCAGGGATATAAAGACAAAAAATAAGTAGCCCTTGCTTTCAGGAAGCTTACATTCCACCTGGAGAAATAATGGGGACATTAAAAAAGTAGATGCAGTACAAATGAAAATAAATACAAGGTATTAAGGAAGGGAGATCATTAGAAATTGGGGGAGAGGGAAGAGTCAGGAATTACTTCATGAGGAAGGTGGTGCTTGAGTTGAGGCCTGAAGGAAGAGAATAATTCTACATTATTCAATTCAATAAACATGTATTAAGTGCCTACCATGTTCTGGGCACATTATTAAGGCTTGGGGATATAAAGAGGCAAAAGACAGTTCCTGCCTTCAAGGAGTTCAGGCCTTTTGGGACCTAAGATCAATTCATATATTTTTTAGTGGCTTTGCATGTAGCCATTTTGACTTTGTTGTCTTCTTTTGAGTTTATATTTCGGCCTTCCCTGTCACCATAGTAATGTTTTATGGTCAGGATCTTTTTTTGTTTGTCCATTTCCCCAGCCTATTTCTTGCCTTTTAATTTTATGTTACAGTTGGATTCTGCTTCTGTAATGGAGGGGCATTATTCAAAGCATCAGTCTTTTAATACAAATGTTTTCATAGTTAGAATGGGAGTATTTAAGTTTTAGGTTATTCCAAGGTGGTATGATCTAAGGATATGTGTATTTACTACCCTCCTGGCCTATGAATAATCATGACCACTCATTTACATCATGGAACTGTGACCTAGAATAGGAACCTGGATCTGTGTGTGGGCAATGCAACAGAGCCCTGCATCCACTGCCAGCAATGTCCCCCATCAGTTGCCTGACCCCTTTACTTTCTGTGGGTTGAGTGCTCTGGAAGCTACTGCTGCTAATTGAGTTCTGGGGGGGAAAGCCAAAATGGTAAAGTAAAGCAGAGAAGCTCAGAGTTGCCACCAAAATCCTCTCCAACCAATATTAAAATAATGCCACAAAACAAATACAGGAGAGAAAGAACCAACTAGGAGAAAAAGTGAAACAACTTTTAAGAAAAGAAAAACCCAAAAGGTAGACAGAGAACATCTGGGGCACAGGGATGAGAGGGGAGCACAGTCAGCAGGAGTCTTTAGCAAGGAGTCAAGAGTAAGCCACACAACCCCATCCCATATCTGCTGTCCCAAGTTTGTAACCAAACTCAAATCAACATCCAGACCCTGAGAACCTGACTGGGCAAAAAGAGGCCCAATAAACCCACACCCCTTGAAATTCTAATCCTGTGGGGAAGATTGGAACCCCAGCTCAGGACAGTCTGTGGTGAAGTGTGCTGTTCTACATGGGCCCAAAGTGAAGCCAGGAGTCCTAGTCTGGGCTTGGGATGAGGATACAGATACCAATTTGGGGTAGTTGGTGGACTAGAAGTGGGTCCAGATCTTTTTGTGGAGGGCTCAGGGTGGAAATCCAGGACAGGACAATCAACTGTGTGCCCAATTAGATCAAGTACACAGTGAGACCAAAAAAAAAAAAAAAAATCTAAGCCTGTGGCTAGAATTTGAGCAGTTCCTGACCTAACCAAGCTCAGAGTAAGACCAAAAGCTTACACCCAAGCTTGAGGCAAGTCTTTAAGTTATCAGCATCTCAAGAGTTAATTGAATCAAAAGTGGGAGGTGGCTCTCAGAGCTCTCAGCCCTCAGGCAATCTTATTGGAAAAGGGTACCCTAACCTCCCAGCAACAAGCCTATCTATAAAAAGGTAGAGAAAATGAGCAAACAACAAAAAAAGCACCTAACTCTATAAAGAATTTTTATGGAGACAAAGAGCAAGGTACAGACACAGAAGGGGACAGTGAAAGCAAAGCAAACACACACAAAGTCCAGAAGGAAAATATGGATTGGACACAGATTCTGGAAGAGCTAAAAACAAAACAAACAAACAAACAAAAACTTCAAAAACCAATTAAGAGAAGCAGAGGAAAAGTGGGGAAGAGAAATGAAAGCAATGCAAGAAGAAATGTAAAAGGAGAACCAAAAGCTGACAGAGGAAAATCAGTATACTGCTGTTGCCCCCAAGGTCTGCTGATGGTATGTTCATGGAATTTCCTGTTCTGGACTGTATTTCACTCTCATCCTGGAATGACAGACCTTTCCAGCCAACTTTCTAAGTTATCTTGGGAAGGAAAATGTTTTCATCCCCGTCCTTTCATGGATTCATTTTGAGGCATTATTTTGAAGTTGATTGGAGGGGAGTTTGGGAGAACTTGGGTGAGTCCCTTGCCTTTTTCTCCCTGCCTTCTTGGTTTTTTCCTCTACAGGATAAATAGGAATTAATTAAGAAAAAGAAGGCACTAGAATTAAAAGGAGTTGAAGAAACCTTCCTATAGAAGGTGGAATTTTAGCCGGGGCTTAAAGGAAGCCAGAAAGGTCAGTAGTTGGAATAGAGGAGGAAGAGTGTTCTAGAGAAGGAGGACAGCCAGAAAAAATGTCCAGAGCTGAGGGTATCTTGTTTATAGAATAACCAGAAGACTGGTACTGCTGGAGGTGAGGAGGGAGAGCATTCCAGGCATGAGAAATAGCTCATTCAAAGTCACAAAGATGAAGTGCCTTAAGTAAGGACCAGAGAAGACAGTTTGGACAATAGAGAGCCGGAAGGCAACTGATATATGATGAGGCTGAAAAGAGAAGTTGTGGTCAAGTTGTGAAAGACTTTAAAAAGCCAAACAAGGAGTTTGTTTTATCTTAATGGCAACATGAAATTTCTCGAGAAAGGGAGTGACATGGTTAGATCTGTGAATCAATAAAATCCCCTTGGTTACCATGTGGAGAATATACTAGAGTTGGGAGAGAAGAGGCCTGGGGACCAGGGAGTCCATTGCAATAATCAGGGGGGGGGGGAAGGGGGGCTGGGAAGACAGACTGGCTCAGTACTGGCTCAGTAGATCAAAAGTCAGACATAGAGGTGAGAGGTCCTACATTCAAATCTGGTCTCAGAGATTTACTAGCTCTGTGACCCTGAGCAAATTATTTTAATTCCCATTTCCTTCTGCCTTGCAACCAATAACCTGTACTGA
The DNA here is from genome assembly GCF_016433145.1 of Gracilinanus agilis. Taxonomy (NCBI): domain Eukaryota; kingdom Metazoa; phylum Chordata; class Mammalia; order Didelphimorphia; family Didelphidae; genus Gracilinanus; species Gracilinanus agilis. Next base: position 16,843,616 of record NC_058131.1, on the reverse strand, counting down.
TTCTAAGAAGAAACGGAAGGGTTGTTTTTTGTTTTTGTTTTTTAAGAAGTGAAGCATGGGTCAATGGGGATAGGATTGGGGACGTAGACTCTAAACGATCACCCTAGTGCAAATATTAATAATATGGAAATAGGTCTTGATCAATGACACATGTAAAACCCAGTGGAATTGCTCATTGGCGAGGGTGGGAAGAAGGGAGGAAAAGAACATGATTCATATAACAATGGACAAGTATTCTAAATGAATTAATTAATTAAATGAACTTTAAAGGCCAAAAAAAAAAGGTGACAAAGGCCTTTCTCTGACCTCCATTAGAAATACGGAATTCTAGATTCTCAGTTGTAGAAGGAATCTAAGAAGTGATCAAGACCTCCAGAGGTCTTGAACACTTGATTTGGAGGCAAGGACCAGCCTTCAAATCCCACCTTTGCTGATTATGAGCTTGTAACCTTAGGGAAGTCATTTCTTCCTCTGTGCCTCAGTTTCCTCCTCTGTGAAATGTGAGGATAGGAATAGATGTGAAGTTAACTGTTTTTTCTTTTTCTTTTGAGTCCCAGCATTAGGCAGTTTGTCCAAGTTTATGGACTCCTACTCAGAAGAATGAGTTTAAATGTATAATGCAAAATACAAAAGAAACCAATTGCCTTGAGATAGCTGTGTAGTAATTTTTTTCTTTTTTTTTTTTCTTTTCCAAACCTTTGACTTCTGTGTATTGGCTCCTAGGTGGAAGATTGGTAAGGGTGGGCAATAGGGGTCAAGTGACTTGCCCAGGGTCACACAGCTGGGAAGTGGCTGAGGCCGGGTTTGAACCTAGGACCTCCTGTCTCTAGGCCTGACTCTCACTCCACTGAGCTACCCAGCTGCCCCCTCCTCCTTGTTTCTTATAGTGTTCTTACTGACATATCACTGGATTTCTCTGCAGAATGCTGCCTCTTGAATTCTGGGTCCTTATCCCTAGGGACTAGCACTCATTTGCTCATTCATCCCCCGACACTAGTGAAGGGAGTTCCCTGCACCAGCGTCCAGTCTCCGACCCCACCCAACACGGTGCCTTCCAAGGAGTCCTTGTCTAAGAACTGCCGGATGGCTTGGAAGGCTGAAGGCCACCCAGATCCAGGATTCAAACGGAGGCTCCCTCGCTCTCTCGCTCTCTGTCTTCCCTGGCCTGCCTCCTTCCTCCCTTGTTTACTTCTTTCCTTCTCCTCTGCGGCAGTCACCTCCCACCTGGGTCCCACAAGGCTTCCCACACCCTCTCCCCAGCTGGCACCTCTACAATGGGCTCCGTTGTTCAACAAAGAAAATCTCAGAATCAGACACTTGTTTTCTTGGCTGATCAAAGGGGCCGGGGGGCCGCCAGCTGAAGAGGACGGGTTCTGGGTCAAGGGTGCCAGGAGAGGAGCCTCACTCCGCCTCGAAGTCAAGGTCACAGCCCGGCATGCTACTTAGGGACCGCCTTGCCTTTCCCTTCCCGGCTGAGCTAGGCTTTCCCTAGTTTGGGGGCTCTCCCACCTGGGCTCCCCCCCCCACTGCAGAAG
>NC_058131.1:16836301-16842005 GCF_016433145.1 Gracilinanus agilis | reverse complement strand
TGTTCATCTCATCAACCCCCCCCCCCCCAGGGATCTCCGAGCACTTAGCCCCAACCACAATCAGCATCCTGAAAGGAACACTAAAAGCCCTTTGTCTGAGGGAGGGAAGTGCTGACCCAACGCAAATCTTGCCATGAATGGGAGTGATGAGTGAACGGCAAGGTCCTGGTGGGCACCGTGCCCACGTGCCCGAGAGTGCCCAGTCTGCCCAAAGCCGCAGAGAGAGCCCGAGCTGGCCACTGGCGAGGTGACCAGGAGGGTCAATTCGATTCAATTCTATTTAACCCACATTTACTAGAGGCCCATTCTTTGCCAAGCTAAGTGCCAAGCAGTGGAATTACACAGACCAAAGAGAAACACTCCCTCCCTCCCCATGCCTGACATTCTTGCATTTACAGATCAAGAGGGTCCTAATAGCCATCTCCTATTTTAATTTAATTTAATTTAATTTAATTTAATTTAATTTTTAAACCCTCACCTTCCATCTTGGAGTCAATACTGTGTATTGGTTCTAAGGCAGAAGAGCAGTAAGGGCTGGGCAATGGGGGTTAAGTGACTTGCCCAAGGTCACACAGCTAGGAAGTGTCTGAGGCCGGATTTGAACCCAGGACCTCCCGTCTCTAGGTCTAGCTCTCAATCCACTGAGCTACCCAGCTGCCCCCATTCCCTATTTTACAGATCAGGAAACCGAGGCCTAAGAAGCTCAATTGATTTTGCCTCAGGTCCAATAGACAAGAATCAAGAGCCTCAAATCCTAAAGTAAATGCTTTTTGCACTGAACCTTTTGTTTTATCTAGGTGACCCCAAGCCACCCTCCCCTATTATCCCTCTCCCAGCTCTCCTTTCTCTGTTGCCTTCCCAGCCCCTTAGAATGAAAACTTTTTCAGAGCAAATACAGTGTAACTCTTAGCACAGCCCCGGGCACACAGCGGTTATAAAACGTTCTATCAGGGCAGCTCAGTGACTCAATGGATAGACAGCCAGGCCTGGAGACAGGAAGACCTGTGTTCAAATGTGCCCCCAGACACTTCCTAGCTGTGTGACCCTGGGAAAGTCACTTTACTCCAAATGTTTACCACTCTTCTGCTTTGTAACTTTATCACTTTTCTGCTTCGTAACTTATACTCAGCATTGATGATTCTAAGACAGAAGATGGGGCAGCTGAGTAGCTCAGTGGATTGAGAGCCAGGCCTAGAGACGGGAGGTCCTAGGTTCAAACCCGGCCTCAGCCACTTCCCAGCTGTGTGACCCTGGGCAAGTCACTTGACCCCCATGGCCCACCCTTACCACTCTTCTGCCTTGGAGCCAATACACAGTATTGACTCCAAGACAGAAGGTGAGGGTTATTAAAAAATAATAATAAGACAGAAGATAAGGGTTAAAAAAAGTAATAAATTAACGTTCTATCTATCCATCCATCTAACACACTGCCTCCTACTAGGAATAGCACAACTCACTTTTAGGTTCTTTAAGTCTACTCAGCCTTTTCAAATGATCTTATACAAATTATTTGTGTACCCATTTTTTTCCACAATAGGATGTAACTTCCCCGAGGGCAAGGACTATTTGGGATTAGTCTTTGCTACCACCTAGCATTGTAGGGGCTCATTAAAATCTTGTCAAATTAGATTGAATTGAACTGCTTTGTTTTATTTGTTTTCTGATGTAATAGCCTGGTTTCTTTTAGCCTGGATTATGGAGAGAAGGGCTGACACAGTTGGGTAGCAGTCTATAGAGGCAGGAATTCCTGTGGTCTCTGACAGCCTCCTGATTTTATCTCTCTGAGCCTCAGTTTCCTCACTTGTCGAAAGGGGGATATTTATCTGTAGAATCATTTCCACAGGGCAACTGTGAGATGCCTAGAAGAAGATTATTAAAAGCTATTATTACTTTTTGTTTTGAAATCACCATCATTTCTGAATACAGATTCTGTTTCCCAACCATCCCTCGTAACAAAAAGGAAATGTCGACGTGGAATCTAGAGACCCCAAACTTGTGGCCTAGGGAGAGCTGATGATCCCCAAGTTTTAGGAATAGCTTGTAAGTTGGAGACCCCCAAAGCTTGTGCTTGTTCCCTGTTTCCTGTTCCCATGAGAATACACCCAGGCTAGCAGTTGTAGACTGAATAATGGACCCTAGGGTAGAAGCAAAGTGATTGTTTTGCCTTAGAAGCTTCTCCCACTATACCCCATCCCCCTTTCAGGAATCGAACTCAGGATCTTCAGCTTAAGAGACTGATGCGTTGCCTGCTGTGCTAAAAGGTCCATTATCCAGTCTGCAACTGCTAGCCTGAGATTCCCTTCTGAGTGGATTCTCACAGGAACAGGGAACAGGGAACAAGCACAAGCTTTGGGGGTCTCCAACTTACAAGCTATTCCTAAAACTTGGGGTTCAGGGGGCAGCTTGGTAGCTCAGTGGAGTGAGAGTCAGGCCTAGAGACAGGAGGTCCTAGGTTCAAACCCGGCCTCAGCCACTTCCCAGCTGTGTGACCCTGGGCAAGTCACTTGACCCCCATTGCCCACCCTTACCAATCTTCCACCTATGAGACAATACACCAAAGTACAAGGGTTAAAAAAAAAACTTGGGGTTCATCAGCTCTCACTAGGCCACAAGTTTGGGGTCTCTAGATTCCACATCAACAGAAAAGAAAGAGAAAGACAACAATAAAAATAAACCACCAACCTATCCATGGACTGTGCCATTATGTGCCACAATGAGACGATGTGTGTGAAGCCCTTGGCAAACATCCTTGTAAAACCTAGCTAAGGGGGCAGCTGGGTAGCTCAGTGGATTGAGAGCCAGGCCTAGAGACGGGAGGTTCCTGGGTTCTAATCTGACCTCAGACACTTCCCAGCTGTGTGACCCTGGGCAAGTCACTTGACTCCCATTTCCCACCCTTACCATTCTTCCAACTATGAGACAATACACAGAAGTTAAGAGTTTAAAATAAAAACAAAATCTAGCTAAATGTCACTTATGGGGGCAGGGTTGGGGCTCCCAAAGAAGAGGCATTTTCAAGGTACACAAGAAGACTCACTAGAGAGGGTGAGCTGAAAAGGTCAGGGTCCTGATCAAGTCTTGCTAATGGGCAAAGAATTTAAACCTATCTGCAGCTTCTGAATTTAAGTTATTCAAGTGCACAGCCCTATATTTAGTGGCCCGGCTGCCCACAAAAGAGAGGGCATCATGACTTAAGTTTAATATGAGGTCTCTGCCTTTTACTTTGGGGTTTTTTAAACCATCACCAAAATATCTCTGCTGTAAGAGGCTCTGACATTGGCCCCCCTCTTCTGTTGCTGAGGCTCCTTCTCTTGGGTGGGTGTCATAGAGTAGAATCAGAGAAAGTGTCTGAGAATGGGGTAGGGCCTGTCATTAGGTTCTGAGATGATCTCTGCCAGTGGAATATATTTAATTTTATTTTTTCCTGAAAAGAAAATTCTAGGATTTGAATGGGGAGACATCTTGTGTTGTTAAGTTGGTCCAACTCTCTGTGACTCCATTTGGAGTTTTCTTGGTAAAAGATATCAGAGTGGATTTTCCTTTTTTTCTTCCTTTTTTCCTTTCCATTTCCTTCTCCAGCTCATTTTCCAGATAGAGAACCAAAGCAAACAGGGTTAAGTGACTTACCCAGCATCATATAGCTAGAAAGTGTCTGAAACCAGTTTTGGACTCTAGAAATTGAGTCTTCTTTGCTCACTCCAGGTCTGGTATTCTAACCACTGTACCATCCAGAGGTCCCATAGAGATCATCTATTTTGCACCATTCATTTTATAGATGAGTAAACTGAGGCTCAGAGAGGGCAGGGGGCTTGCTTGAGGTCACACAGCTAACTAACTCCAGGTCAAGATTTAGAACCAGGTCCTATGATGCTAAATCTGTGTTGCCTCCCATGACACCATGCTGCCTCTCGTCATTGGCACTTCTGGAAATGATGCCGAAATGCCCAAACCATCTGTTTGACTCTCTAATTTGAAGCCTCATTTTAATAAGAGGCTTTGTACAGCTCGGCTTTTATGATTTAAATGGACTTTCAAATTGGGCTTTAACCATATGATATAACAAAATGGGCAAACCTCAGTCTGGGGAGACAAAGAAGAAGAGCCTAGAAAGTTGTAATTAAAATTCTCCCTTTCATCCCAAGCCTCTTAGGGCAATTATCAGCAACTTAAAATGCTCTGATTTTTATCCTCTAGTCCCAGAATGTTGGAAAGGAAAGCCAATGGCAGGGGAAAGGCAAGGGAGTCAGGCACAATAGAGGTGAAAAATATCTGGGTCCCCTGGAAATCATTTCAAAATAATATTTTGCACAATCATGATAAATGGTATTTACATAACACTTTAAGGATTTCAAAGCACTTGACAACAACTCAAGAAACTAAGTATGGATCACTTAAAAACTAACCTGTTTTACAGAAAATCTCCCTCAGTCCTTGGACCTTCAGTTTGAAATAACCTTATCATGGGGTAGTATAGAGGGAAAAGCATGGGATATATCATCATAATACCTGGGTTCAGGGCACCTAGATAGGACAGTGGATAGAGTACCAAGTCTTAAGTCAGGAGGACCTGGATTTAAATCTGTCATCAGAAACTTCCTAGCTGTGTGACCCTGGAAAAGTCACTTAACCTCAATTATCTAGCCCTAACCACTCTTGTATCTTAGAACTGATACTAAGACAGAAAGTAAGAGTTTAAAAAAACAAAACAAAACACTGGAGTTTGAATCTTGGCTCATTCCTTTACTACCTGTGGGATTTGTTGCAATTCCCTTCACTGCCCTGATTTCCTCATCTGCAAAATGAAGGGATTAAACTGGGCAGCTGGGTGGTATATTAGATAAGAGTACTGGGCTTGAAATCAGGAAGACTCACCTTTATGAGTTCAAATCCAGCCTCAGACACAAACAGACCCTGGGCAAGTCACTTCACCTTTGAGTGCCTCAGTTTCCTTATCTGTAAAATGAACTGGAGAAGGAAATGGTGGACCCCTTCAGTGTCATTGCAAAGAAAACCCCAAATGGGGTCATGGAGAGTCAGATATGATTGAAAATGACTAAACAATGATATTGTATGGAAAAATGCTAGAAAAGTAGGAAGGGATTAAATGATGGACTCTAGATGCCAAACAGGATTTTACATTGGGTCTCCCGGATGACAGGAAGTCACCAGAGAGCAAAGGTAATATGGTCAAGGCTGCCCTTTAGGAAGATGGCTTTGATGGCTGAATTGAAGATGGAGTGGGGTGAGAAGAACAAGCAGGCAAGGAGAGCACTCAGTAGGCTACTGCCATAGTCCAGCTATAAAGTGATGAAGGCCTGCATCAGGGTGGTCATATGGTCAGAGGACAAAAGGGAGTGTATGTGAGAGATTTTAAGAAGACAGAATTTACAGATTCAATAGGGGTGCTTAAAGAGAGGAAAGACTATCATGTTCTTTACAGCAATAGGGATGTCAGGAAGTTAGGAGGATTTGAAGGAATGATGAATTCAGCATGTTAAGTTTAAGATGTCTAAAGAATATATGGGGGGGGTTCTGGGGGGCTCAATGGATTGAGAGTCAGGCCCAGAGATGAGAGGTCCTGGGTTCAAATCTGACCTCAGACACACCCTAGCTGTGTGACCCTGGGCAAGTCACTTAATCTCAGTTGCCTAGCCCAGTGATGGGCAAACTACAGCCTGAGGGCCAGATTGGGTGGGGTTCTATC
>NC_058131.1:16794126-16823842 GCF_016433145.1 Gracilinanus agilis | reverse complement strand
CGGGGCAGACCGAAGGGGAGGGAGGGTGCCGGGGGTGGGGCAGAGGAGTGGCTGCGGTGCTAGCCAGCAGGTGACCCTGGGGGTGGCCTCGGGGCGCTCCGGCTGCAGGCAAGGACCGGCCCACTACCAGGCCGGCAGGCTGGGAGGGAGACACCGAGAGACAGACTCACGCACAGAGCGGCGGAGCGGCCCAGCGAACTGAGCGCGGAGGAGGGGCGCGTCCCGAAAGTTGTCCCTAGGCAGAGCGAGCAAAGTTTGCCTCCGGAGCTCCCCGGGCGGCCCGGAACATGGCGGCAGAGCCCGGAGCCCCGGCGAGCGTGGCGGGCGGCCGGTGGCAGCAGCTGCGGAGGCTGGAACGGAGCTCCGAGGATTAGGGACGAGCCGCGACGGAGGCTGCACTCCCCAACCCCCGCCGGGGCTGCCCTACCCCCCCTCACACACCATGGCTCGCTGGATCCCCACCAAGAGGCAGAAATTCGGAGTCGGTGAGTGAGGGAGTGAGGCTCCCGAGAGACCGCCGGGCGCGCCGGGGGTGGGGGGAGCTGCGAGCCCCGAGTCTGCTGCCTGGGGGGAGTGGAGGGGGCCGCTGATGACTTGGGGGGAGCACTGGAAGGCGGAGGTCTTTTCGGGTCTGGGCGCCGTCAGCCGCTGGACTACGACTTTGTAGGCTTGTCTAGGCTGGACTGGATGGCCCCGGGCGAGGGACGTGTTGCGCAGGGCTCGAGGGGGCCAGACTTGACTTCACTCCTCGAGGGTTGGCCAGTCGGGGCTCCTGGACCCGAGTTCCCTCCTCCCAATGACCCAGGGGGAGGACGCTGTTGCTGATGACTTGGGGAGAGCAAGCAGGCTCGGGGTTCTTTGGGTTCCAGATCGTAGTTGGGGTTCCTGTGAGTTGGAAGGGCCTTGGGGGACCGGGAAGGCTAACCGTGACCTTTTACGGCTAAGGAAAGTCAGTTGCCCAAGTTCACAAACAGGAGGAGGATTTGAATCTAGGTCCCGAGGCTCCAGAAGCCTGGGTTTCTCCATTGCACCCAGGAGGATTCCCCTCCTCCACTGCGCTGGAGCCCTCCCATTAAGTTCCCCTCACCTGTTTGGTGTTATCCACCGGACTATCACTGCCAGAGCTTGGCATGTTTGAAGTGGGATCATGTGTCCCGGCTTTCAGGAGGCTTTCGAGTTTTCAGCCCAGGCCGGGCTTTGCTTTTAATCCCCCTGGAGTTGGGGATTTGGCTTTGGAACGTTACACTCTCTCGGTCAAGCACTCGCGGGCTTTGTGTGCGTTCTGGTCCCCTTTGGCAGGCCCGTGGAGCCCGGGGACGGACCCCTGCTCACGCGCAAAATAGGCAGCACCCCCGAGGAAGCTGATTGTTCCAACTACCCATGCCCACCTAGGTCGAGTTTTGCAAAGTTCCCGGATCCCAGGTTTAGAACCCGACACTTCAGGGGCTCCTCCCGGGTTCTCGATGTAGTCCAGAGAACTTCTCTTAAGGGGGATTCCTCAGTGAGGATGGAAACCGAGGGAGGAGGCGACGAGAAAGAGACAGGAAGTGTGGCTAGAGGTGTGGAGGGCTCTGCAGTTGGGATTCCAAGTCAGCCTTGACCTGCGCTTCCCGACACACATCCATCGGAGCCCATATGGTTATCAAGGGTGCTTGTGTGCCGAGGGTGGGGATTAAAAGTGCCCTCTGAACTCTGACCACCTCCCGGGGGGCGGGGGGGGGGGAGAATGCACCCCTAGGCAGGCTCCGATTTCATTTGGATTTGATCTCTAAAATAATAAAATAAAATAAAATAAAATACTTTTCTTGCTTTGTCGCTAGCTAGAATTCTGCCCCCCTTCTCCCCTCCCCCTTAGAACAAAGAACAACCGAGAAACAAAACGTGTTTACTCCCTCTGAGGGAATGCTTAAGGTTTCTCCATCCTCCACTACCTCCCCCCATTAAAAGGATCTGAGCATCATAAAGCTGGAAGGGGCCTCAGATGTTATCTAGTCTCCCCCTCCCCCACTTGTTAAAGATGAAGAAACTCAACCTGGGAGCAGAGGGGTGCTCTAGGTGGGCACAGGTGGCAGCCTCTTCTGAGATCCAGATTGCTCAGTACCTTGAGCGGAATCCCCCTGTGCCTTCCCGTGTTGTAGGAGAATCCTTAGTCAAATGGCTGACCCATTTAGTCATTGGTCCCTCTTAAGCCCAAATTGTTTTCCAGAACAGTTGGACTGACTCAGCTTTGCCAACAGCCTCTCAGTGTGCCCCCTGGCTTCTCCCATTGACTATTGTCACTGTTGAGCTGTGACTATTCCCATTTCTTTAGTCACCTTTGCCAATCTGATGGTTATGATGTAAAGACCTCAGAATTGCCTTCGTTTGATTTCTCATATTGGTTTCTTGGAGCATTGCTCAAATGATTGCTGCTGGTTTTCAATGTTCTATCATGAGATCATATATTTAGAGATCAGAGGAAGCAGAGAAGCCACAGAGGGGAGGAACAGAAATAGCCAAGTGAAGTGACTGGTCCAGGATCATATAGCTAGGTAGAGTTAGGGCTATCTTCCTGACTAGGACCCTAAACCTGTAGGCAGCTAGGTTGTGCAATAGTTGTGCCCAACCTGGAGTCAGGAAGATTTCAGTTCAAATCCTGTCCCAAACACACACACACACACACACACACACACACACACACACACACACACACACACTGTGTGACNCACACACACACACACACACACACACACACACACACACACACACACACTAACTGTGTGACCTTGGGCAAGTCCCTTAACCTCAGTTTTCTCTATTGTAAAATGGGCATTTTACAATGTCATTCACCTCAAAGGTAAATTTAAATCTATAAAATGGTGATGAAGGGAGCAGCTAGGTGGATTATGTCTAAGCCGTGCTATCCTGGGCAAGTCATTTAGCCCCAGGTGCCTAGCAGCCTTCTTCTTTCTCAGAACTAACATTTAGTATGGATTCCAAGACAGAAGGTGAAGGTTTTAAGAAACAGGAAATAAAATGAGGTTGAAGAAGATGCTAAAGCTTTCTCTTCCAGTGGGGAACAATCTTAATCTTAAGTCACAAATTGTTGCGGGGGCTCCTCAGCTGGGAAGAAAAACAGGGTGAGAGAATGTGTGCTTTTAGAGTCAGTTTTTTTTTTGAGGGGTGGGAGAATAGGGAATTGTGGGAAAAGTATCTGCTTTGGGCTGGTGTCCTAAGCTCTGCAGTTAATACTCCTTGTAATGCTTTAATGTAAACACATTGTGTGTGTGTGTGTGTGTGTGTGTGTGTGTGTGTGTGTGTGTGTGTGTGTGTGTGTATAAGAATTCCTCACTTCCTCTTTTGCTCATTCATCTTATCTGCCCTTTTACTTACTGAAGAGGCTTTTCTCTAACTGGGCTGTGCTGGGTGCAGAACTGAAGGACTCCCAAGAGCCTGCTTCAGAACTTAAGTATTTGGGTGATCAGCTGAACTCTCGGCCCTTTGATTCTTTATCTGCAAAAAGGGGGGGTTTAGGGGCAGCTAGGCAGCACAGTGGATAGAGAGCCAGGCTCTGAGTCTGGAGGGTCTGGGTTCAAATGTGCCTCAGACTAGACACTTCTTCCATGGGTGACCCTATGCAAGACACTTAATCCCTTTTGCCTATCCCCTCCTTACCACTCAGAAGGTAAATCTTTTTTTTTTTTAAACCCTTAACTTCTGTGTATTGGCTCCTGGGTGGAAGAGTGATAAGGGTGGGCAATGGGGGTCAAGTGACTTGCCCAGGGTCACACAGCTGGGAAGTGCCTGAGGCTGGATTTGAACCCAGGACCTCCCCCCTCTAGGCCTGACTAGCTACTGAGACACCCAGCTGCCTGACTCTCAATCCACTGAGCTACCCAACTGCCCCCAGAAGGTAAATCTTTAATCCCATAGTCATAGTAACCCTGGACAAATCACTTAACTTCTCAGCCTCAGTTTCCTCATCAATAAAATAAGTAAAACAAAAGTAAGACAATCCTTGTCTCCCAGGATTATTGTGAGAATCAAGGAGATAATATGTACAAAATGCTTTGCAAACCTTAAATTCTAGTGCTCATTATTACTACGAAGGCGGTAATTAAATTCAAAAAGCATTTCTTATTTACCAGGCCCTGTGCCCCAAAACATGCCCACCCTCTAGGATGAGTGCCCTCTGCATGCATACAAAATATATACGTATAAATGAATACAAATCTATATGTATATGTGTGTATATGCACATATGTATACATAAATACACACATGCACACACATACACTCTACCAGGTACCTTTTCTGGGGTGCTACTTACAATTTGGGGGGTCAGGAAAGACTTTATGAGGGGACCCTGGTGTTAGCCTTAAAGGGATCTCCGAATCTTCAGAGAAGGTAAGGAAAAAAGAACTTTCCAGGCAAAGGAGATAATCTGCAAAATTGAAGGGAAGGGCCATCATCAAGTGAGGGCTTCTGGGAGAAGAGGGCATTGGAACAGTTTTGAAGGAAGGCAAGGGGGAGAAGAGAGAGCATTCTAGGCACAATTGGTCCAAAAGCATGGCGTCTGGAGATGAGATTTGTCTTCTGCAGGGTAATAGCAAAGAGGTCAGTTTTTGCTGCAACTTGAACTACATGTGAGGGGGAGATTTGAAATCTATCTAAAAAGATTGCTTGGAACTTGTTTAGAAAAATACATTTGCCTTTTTCCTTTCCTCTTCCAACAGTATCCAATTGTATTCACCTAGTAGGATTGCAGCAACACTTAAAAATCTCCTGCTTCCAGGGGGCAGCTGGGTAGCTCAGTGGATTGAGAGCCAGGCTTAGAGATGGGAGGTCCTAGGTTCAAATCTGACCTCAGACACTTCCCAGCTGTGTGACCCTGGGCAAGTCACTTGACCCCCATTGCCCACTCTTACCACTCTTCCACCAAGGAGACAATACACAGAAGTTAAGGGTTAAAAATAAAATAAAAAAGAAAGGGAAAAAAATCTCCTGCTTCCAGAGCACTGAAATGTAGACTGTGGAGAAATCAAAAGTTCCAGAAGGTGTAGCCTGTGTGTGCCCTCAAGGAATTTCTAATCTAGTAGCCTGTGTGAGAATGGATGGGCGTTAGAGCCATCAATTTCTTTACTGCATAAGCAGCAGGTCTGCTGTTCTTTTGTCTATATCCTTTAATGAATATTTATATTATAGTGAAAGAACAAAAAAGAAAACTAGATTGAAATCGGATTATGAAAGGCTTTAAGTGGCTGAAAGAGATCTGGCAGAGATGGGGATCTAGTCCAGTTCTCTTTAAAAATAATAATAATAACAATAGAGGGAACTAGCTCCCAGAGAGGAAGTAACTTTCCTGTGAAATAGCTGACTCAGAATTTGAACCCAGGTCAGATGTTCATAGATTTAGACACTGAAGGGATAATTTGAGGTCACTCCCACCCCCATTTTAACAGAGCTAGTTAAATTACACAGAGACAAGCTAATGGCTGAGCATGGATTTGAATTCAGTGCTCATTGGGCTTGGCATCAGGAACTTAATCTTTTAAGAGTTCAAATCTGGCCTCATACTCATACTAATTGTGACCCTGGGTAAGTCACCCAACCCTATTTGCCTCAGTTTCTTTATCTGGAAAATGAGCTGGAGAAGGGAGTGGCAAAAGATTCCAGGGTCTTTGCCAAGAAAATTTCAAATGGGATCACCAATTGAGACCTGACGGAGATGACTCAACAACAAAAAAGAATCTCCTAATAGTAACTGGCTGGAGAATAGGGAAGACCTTGCCTGGATTTGCTTTCCCACAGTAATACCAGTGGTAGTTACCCATCTCATAGGGCTATTGTAAGGTTTACATGCAGTCCTAGAGATGTAAAGTTCTTTTTTTTTTTTTTTTTTTTAACCCGGTACCTTCCTTCTTGGAGTCAATACCGTGTATTGGCTCCAAGGCGGAAGAGTGGTAAGGGCTAAGCAATGGGGGTCAAGTGACTTGCCCAGGGTCACACAGCTGGGAAGTGTCTGAGGCCAGATTTGAACCTAGAACCTCCCATCTCTAGGCCTGGCTCTCCATCCACTGAGCTACCCAACTGCCCCGTAAAAGTTCTTTTCATACTTCGTAAAGTGCTAGATAAATATCAGGTAAGTATTGCAGTGGATAAAGTGCCAGGCTTGGAGTCAGGAAGATCTGAGTTCAAATCCAACCTTCGATATTTACTGATTGTGTTACCCTGGGCCAGTCACTTAACCCTGTTTGCCTCAGTTTTCTCATCTGTAAAATGAGCTGGAGTAGGAAATGGCAAGCCACTATAGAATCTTTACCAAGAAAATCCCAAACAGGATCACAAAGAGTTGGACATGGACATGACTGAAATGATTAAACAAGATAAAAGTATGCTTATATGATTTTCAGGAACTTTTTTCCAATCTGTCTTCTAGTCATTTAGATACTCATCAAGTGCTTTTTAACCTCACAGAGAATGTCTCTTAAGTTCTCTGGCTCTATCCAATGGCTGCTGGGTTCTACTCCTTTCATCTCTAAAGAACCTTCATGAAATTTAGGTTCTAGAACTTGTTGGGACATTAGACAGCAACTAGTCTCACCCCTCACACCTTTTTCTTTTTTTTTTTTTTAACAACTAAGGAGACTGAGGCATGAGATGGTGTGATAATTGGCCTAAGGCTACACAGACAACAGCAAGTAGAAATTCTGAAATTCGGACCCAGGTCTTCAGGCTCTAACCCCAGAAATCTCATTATAAACCCACATTGCCTCCCCTATTCCCAGTGGCTGCTGGATTCTGATTTGCTTTAGTCTGGTTTGGGGATGACATCAGAGAGACAGAAGACTAGAAAAAAGATGATCTGGGGTTGTGACGAGATCGAGGGAGATTGCTTTACCATTTGGCCTCTTCCTACCAGCCTCTATTCGTTCTACAGTTCAGCTGTACCGGCCTTCTTGGTGTCCTCACACATGATATTTCATCTCTGGTCAAACAGTCAACAAGCATCTATTACATGTTTACTTTGTGCCAAGCATGACCTAAGTGTTGAATACAAATACAGGAAGAAAGTATAAATAGTCCCTGCCCTCAAGGAGCTTACATTCTAGTGGGAGAAGACAGCACAAAAACAAAGAAGTAGGAGAAAGTTCCCAGTTGAATTGTTAGGAGGAGAACCTGGAAAGGAATGAAGACATGACTAGGATGGGCCTTCCCTTTAAAATGGAGTCCTAGGCAGTCCAAGGAAGGGACTGCAGGGATAGTATGATCTTTCTGTATGAAGACGCTTCTATGACTTGGTAGAGAAAATTCCAGAGGCAGGAGTGGACCCTGGAGAGGAAATGCCTTTATACAGGCTGTTGTTGCTGTTCTTCAGTCGTTTTTCAGTTGTGTCCAACTCTCTCTGACCCCATGTGGTGTTTTCTTGGCAAAGATACCAGAGCAATTTACCATTTCCTTCTCTAGCTCATTTGACAGATGAGGAAACTGAGGCAATGAGGGTAATGTGACTTGCCCAGGGTCATATAGCTAGGAAGTATCTGAATTTGAATTTGAACTCAGTGGAAGTGAATCTTCCTAATTCTTTGCCTGTTGTGATACCCTTGTTGGCTAGCTTCCATAATTAGAATGCTCTTCCTTTGAACTCATAGACCTCTACTTCTTGGAATCCCTGATCTCCTCACTATCAGCTCTAGGGTCATCTTGTAAAGGAGCCTTTTGTAGTCTCCCTAATCACTCCTCCAGCTAATCACAGCCTCCCCAGCTGCTAATGTCTTCCTCAGGTCACCTTCTATCTCTTCAGTGTGTATTTTTCCACATTCATTCTTTGAGGGCAGGGGCTGTCTGATTTTCTTTGTATCCCCAATATTTAGCAGGGTAGCCATGCCTGGCACATCATAAACACTTAATGCTTTTTCAAAACTCTCACCTTCTGTCATAGAATCAATACTGTGTATTGGTTCCAAGGCAGAAGAGCGGTAAGAGGCACACTCTGAGTCCTCCTACTTGAAATCTAGTTTCTTTTCACTGATCAGAGACAACAGTATTCAACAACTATACAACAAAACTCTAAAACAAAACAAAACAAAACAAAAAACAAGTTCCTGCCACTGGTCTTGGAGCAAGAGGGCCTGGGTTCCAGTTCTGATTGGAACTTAGTACCTGTGTGACTTTAGGCAAAATACATACCCTAGGTGCCTCAGTTTCCTTAGGTGTAAATTTAAGAGTCAGACTAGATGACCCTTAAAGTCCTTTCCTACTCTAAATCCTTAAAGGAAGGATTTCTCTCATGATGATGCAAGTTGTTTGGAATTTCCTTTGGATTTTGATCCCCAGCACCTAGCACAGAGCAAAGCACAGAATAATACCTAAGTAAATGACTTGTTAATTGATCCATTGAAGAAACTTTTGGGGGAAGGAGGTGTAGATAGTAGGGTTTATAGATAGGGATAAGTAAGGATAAGTAATTATAACATATTTGATTTGGGTTTTGCTCCAGATCCTTGATTTCCTAGTGAGGAAATACATTCTACCCATGCAATTTATAATTGGCAAGTGTACAATTTCTAACCCTAAGAAGTTAGGTGACGTGACTTGCCCAAAGTCACATAGCCAGTGTGGTTCAGAGGCAGGTCTTGAAGCTAGGTTCTCAGGAACTCTATGTGGCAGCCCTCTGGTAACTAAGCCATGCTGACCCTCATTTTGAAGAATAACCAAAGTAATTTGAAGAAGAAAAGCAAGATGAGGTGAGATCAGTAAAGGCCTCTTGCACTGGCTCCTGAGTTGGGCTCTGAAAGAAACTAGGAATTCTGAGAAGAAGAAATATTAGAGGCATAATTTTAAGCCAGGTCTTCTATATTCCAAAGCCAACTAGGCATTCCTAATGGACTATTTATCTAGGTTGGTGATCACTTTCATTTTAAAGTGGTCATCAGGGGCAGCTGGGTTGAGAGCCAGGCCTAGAGACGGGAGGTCCTAGGTTCAAATCTGGCCTCAGCCACTTCCCAGCTGTGTGACCCTGGGCAAGTCACTTGACGCCCATTGCCCACCCTTACCACTCTTCCACCAAGGAACCAATACAGTACAATACAAGGAACCAATTTTTAAGGGTTTAAAAAAATAAAGTGGTCATCAGTATTATTCTTTCTTTGGTATGTTACTGTAGAAAGAATGGACCTGGAATCAAAATACCTGGGTTCAAATCCTGCCTTTGACACATTTGGGATCTCTGGGGTCTTGGTCCAGTCATTTGACTTCCCTGGACCTGTTTCTCCATCTGTAAAATGATTGGGTTGGACAGTATGACCTTTGAAGTCCCTTCAAGTTTGAAATTCTGTGTTACTTCATAAACACTGGGTATGCCATTCCACTCGGTGATTAAGGATTAAGGATCTACTTTGTACTTGGTTTGAGGATGGAAAGACAAGGGTGAGATTGCCCCTGTTTTCTAGGAACTTACATTCTAGCCCGGTGCTGTCCTAGGTGCTAGGGACACAAAGCCCAAAAGGAGAGATTCTCAACCCTCAAAGACCTTACGCTCTATTGGGGGGAGAAACAACAAGTTTTTAGAAAAGTGAATAAGAAATAGAGTCATTTCTTGGCATTCAGAAAAGAAAGGGGGCAGGATCAGCGTGGGGGTGAGACCAGGAAGAGGGTAACACCTGAGCTGTCTCCTACTTGATCTCTAGAGAGTCAAGGGATGGAGGTGAGCTAAAACCTTTGTAGTAGAAGAAAAGGACTGTGATGGACCTTTCATTCTTTCTTTGCCTGCTCTGCCCTTCCATTCAGTCCTATTCTATTGTTCAGAGCCATCCATGATTGGAAAGTAACACCGTTTTCTCCACACAGAGGACGTTCTTGCTAGTCATGAGAGTGTTTCTTTTGAACAAAACAGTCAAGGACAGAAATATGTCTTTTCATGCTTTCTTTAGAAAATTATTATTTACTGACTGTCCATATAACAGTTTGGTTGCTGAAAGATTTATTTTAAGAGCCAGCTTCCAAATAGGCCATTTGCATCAAGATTGGGCTTGGGAAATTTCTAATTTATGGAGGCTTTGCTGTATAATTCAGGGTCTGTGTGCCACTGTCTGAAATGTGTCCTAGAGGGTGGTTAGACAAAGTTTGGGAAAATATTTGCTTCTCTTCCAGTTGTCAACCATTCATCTGCCATAGTCCCACTGGTCTGGTCTGGCTTAGTCTTATGGAAAGGATACCATAATTGCTGTTCTCTGGGGACCAAATTTGGCTCTTGAAGCTATTTGGTGATCTTCCCTGATGAGGTCTATACATTTTCTGAGGCTTTTCTTATCCCACTGGGTTCCCTTTTGCTTCTGTTAGCTCTAGCTGAGCTTGAGATTTTAGAATTAAAAATTGGTGGGGCTCAAAGAAACCTTGGAGATCATTTAGTCCAATGTTTCCTCGGTCTTCCAGTCATACGGGATTGAGTCATTTTTACTCTGTCTTTTCCCTTTGTACTTCTCTTCTACATCCAGTTTTTATTGTTTAGTCATTTTTTTTTAATCTGGTCTGACTCTTCCTGACCCTATTTGGAATATTCTTGGCAGAGATACTGGAATGATTTGCCATTTCCTTCTCCAACTCATTTTACAGATAAAGAAACTGAGGCAAATAGGGTTAACTGACTTGTCCACTATTTGAACTGGTAAGTGTCTGAGGCTGGATTAGAACTCAGGAAGAGGAGTTTTCCTGATTCTAAGCCCAGTGCTCTATCCACTGAGCCTAATTGTGGAGAATTATAATTGTTGGGAAAAGTTTTCTTCCATCGAGCTATATAGTTGTGTCTTTGTGACATATATACTTTACTCCTGGTTCTATCCTCTGGGGCCAATTACAAGAAGACTTAAGAGGGCAGCTGGGTGGCTCAGTGGATTGAGAGCCAATAGAGATGGGAGGTTCTAGGTTTGAATCTGGCCTCAGACACTTCCCAGCTGTGTGACCCTGGACAAGTCACTTAACCCCCTTTGCCTAGCCCTTACCACTCTTCTGCCTTGGGACCAATACACTATTGATTCTAAGACAGAAGGTAAGGGTTAAAAAACAGCAACAACAACAAAACAAGAAACCTTAAGTCTTATCCCTCCTTCACATGACAGCCCTTCAAACACTAGAAGATAGTGATCCATCCCTACTCCAAATCTCTTCTTCAAGCTAAACATTCCCAATTCTTGCCATCAGTGATCAAAAGGCATGAGCTTGAGGCCCTTCCCTATTCTGGGTTGGCCATCTCTAATATCCTGCAGCTTCTCAGTGTCCTTCTCCTTTCTGTGGCGTCCAAAGCTGAACCCAGTAATTCAGGTATGGTCTAGCATGATAAGACTCTCATCTTCTTATTCCCAAAAGTCCTTCTCACCTTACTGCATTCTCGAATCTAGAGAACTGGTCAAGGGCAGTATCAAGAGATGGAGTCCTGAGAGCTTTAGTATTATACTCATAGCCTACTATAAAGACAGAACTCAAAACAAATGCCAACATCTGTTTTTTTCTTCATTCTTTTTTTTTTAAACCTTTACCTTCGGTGTTGGTATGAATTCTTCTTCTTCTTCTTCTTCTTTTTTTTTTTTTTTTTTTTTAATAAATAAAACCTTCACCTTCCGACTTGGAGTCAATGCTGTGTATTGGCTCCAAGGCAGAAGAGTGGTAAGGGTAGGCAATGGAGGTCAAGTGACTTGTCCAGGGTCACACAGCTGGAAAGTGTCTGAGGCCAGATTTGAACCCAGGACCTCCCGTCTCTAGGCCTGACTCTCAATCCATTGAGCTACCCAGCTGCCCTCGGTATGAATTCTAAAACAGAAGAGCTATAAGGACTAGGAAGTTAAGTGATTTACCCAGGGTCACTTGGCCAGAAAGTGTCTGAGATCAGATTCAAACTCGGGAAGATGAGTCTTCCTACCTTCAGCTCCCAAACTCTAGCCACTGTGCCTCTCAGCTACCCCATGCCAACATGTCTTATAAGGAATCCAGACAAAGACATATACTAAGAACTCCAAACCAAATCAATATCTTCCATGTTCGTGAGTTTAGTGTGTGATTTCTGGGGGATAACAGCAAACAAATACATCAAACAGAATTCAGAGGATCATTGATTAGAGCAAGAAAGGACCGAGAAGCAATAGAGGTCACTCTTCTCTATTTACATAGTGGGAATTTAAGGCAAAGAAAACTGAAATGACTTGGGAAAGGTAACAGGGTTGACAAAGCAGAAGAGAAAGGACTTGAACTGAGGACCTGCATTTCATGAATATGGTCTTCAGTGACAAGTTGGAAAAGGCTAAAACTATCACAGCCAAAACAATCACCCCAAATGTAGTTGACTATGTCTTAATAAACAGGAAATAGTGCTGAGTGACCCCTTTCAGAGTGAGGTGTCTGTGCACGGTCAGACCATTCCCTACCTAGAGCAAAGGGCAAAATCAATAGCAATAGAGATCACACGATATTCAAATCATTCTATACTGGCATAGTCTAGTGAGTCATTGATGCTGACCAGTTGGAAATATGGATAAAAGTAAAATGTGAACATGAACTGTGACTAATATAAGTTTAAACTGTATAAGGCAATCATCATAACAAAGAGACCAAAGGGACCTCGAAACCACCTCGGTCAACAAACATTTGTTCTCTTGGCCCAGAAGAGACATAAGCCCTCCAAGGGCAATAATAGCTTAGACCAGTAGGGTCTAGAAAGAGAAAGGACCTTTAAACCATAAATGGGGAATACTTCAGGCCACATATTGACCTAGAAAATCACATATTAACATTATTTATGTTCTATTATATTTTCATTTATTTTTAAAAACTTATTTCAGTTACATTTAGAAAAAAACACACCATACTTTCTGTCTTAGAATAGCCAATAAGTATCCATTCTAAGGCAGAAAAAATGGTAAGGGCTAAGCATTAGGAGTTAAGTGACTTGCCCAGGGTCACGCAGTAGGGAAGTGTCTGAGGCCAAATTTGAAACCAAGACCTCCCTTCTCCAGGCCTGGATTTCTATCCACTGAGCCACCTAGCTGTCCTTGAGATTACATTTTAGTCTGGTTTGCTGTATTCCAAGAATTATGAACTTAGACAGCTCTGTCTTAGATTACAGGTAGATGGTAATAGATTGTGAGCATTAGTAATTGATCAAGAAAAAAAAAAGCACCATCAAGTCAATAATTAAGTTATGTCAACCCAGGAGTCCATGTAGATGAAATTAGGGGAACAAAGAGAAAGAAAATGGAATATTTTTAGACAGTGTTTCTACGTATCTATATCTTTCCCAGCTGATCATTTCATTTTGTATCAGTTCATATAAGTCTTACCAAGTTTTTCTGAAACCACCCATCTCTTCACTTCTTAGAGCCCAATAGTACTCCATCACACTCATAGGCCACAACTTGTTCAGTCATTCCCAATGGGATGCCCCTCAATTTCCAGTTCTTTGCCACTACAAAAAGAGCTGCTTTAAGTATTTTTGTACATATAGTTTTTTTTTTCCTTTCCATTTTTCCATTATCTTTCTGAGATACAGACCTAGTAGTGGCATTGCTGGATCAAAGGGCATGCACGATTTTATAGCTCTTTGGGCATGATTCCAGATTTTCTTCGAGTGGTTGGGCCAATTCACTACCCCACCTACAGTTCATTATTATACCTACCTCATCCCCTCCACCAGTTGTCATTTCTAATGGTGCGATTTGTTTTAATTTGCCTTTGTCTAATCGGTAGTGATTTCGAGTATTTTTTCACATGGTTTAGCACAGTTCCTAGCACATAGGAGTTGCTATATAAATACTTACTTCCTTTCCCCCTTGTGCCATTTCTGTAGACTGCTAATGTAATCATAAGAGACTAGATAGTATAGTCTAAAGCAGTGATGGCAAACCTGTGGCACATGTGCCAAAAAAGGCACACAGAGCCTTCTTTGTGGGCATGCCCACAGAATCACCCACCAGAGTTGGTCACTAGAAAAACAGGGACTCAGTGTGAAGCTGTTCCTCTCCCCCTCTCTATGTGCCTGAGGATATTCCTCACTTCACCCAACCCTCTGCCTAGCAGCCTAAAGGGAGTGCTTCCTCCCTTCCCTATCTGAGGTAATGGGGGGAGGGGCGGAGGATTGGGGAAAGGGAGGGTGGGAAGTGGGGAGGTGGGGCCCGGCACTTAGTCTCTAAAAGGTTCACCATCACTGTTCTATAGAGAGCTGGCCTTGGAGCCAGGAGAACCTGAGTTCAAGTCTTGCCTCTGATATATACTGACTATTGGACCTAGTTAAGTCGCTTAATTTCTCAGTGTCCCTGAGGCAACTCTGACTATAAATTGTGGAGAAGATGCAGCTAAGCATTGGCAGGGGTTCCTACACCAGCAATCCACTGGAAGCCTCTAGTCCATTTTGAAATTTCATCATTGTCTTTTTAATTCCTCCCTTTCCATTTTGGAGCCTTTGAGGCAGTGATCACAATGCCCAACTTACAGCTCACAGCATACTATAGAAATGACTGTCATTTTCCCAAGTTCAGTCCAAAGGACTTTTGTTGACTGTTTGGGGGTGGAAACAGAGAGGCAGACCAGAAAGGAAAATCAGTGTTGTGGTAATTGTTCATTTATTTTTTTCAGAGTAATGTACGGGCCATGTCCCCTTGGATCCTTGGCCCTTTTCCAGGGCTCATGCTATTGTCAGGATGGTTGGCACCCAGTTCTCAAACTGAGAAACAAAAGCTGGTTTTGTCTTTCCCCAGAGCCCCGTGCCATCCCAGCATTTTCATGTCCCTCTTGATCAAATGGCCTCCTGTTACTCCCACTTTTCTACTTGTGCTGTTTTTGACTGTCTTTGCACATTGGATGAAACTTCCTGCTTGGACACTGCAGATATTGTGAATGTTCCAACCTGGGCTGCTTTCTCCAGGAGGCCTGGGACAAGCTTTTGATCCCTCAAAGCTTTTAACAGGGAGGAAGATTAAGATGGAAATTAATTCAGGCTTGAAAATATATTTTTTTTAGCCACAATGAATAAGAATATGAACCAGATGGCCAGAAGACATATACGCTATTTTTTCCCTCTTTAAACCCATAACTTCTGTCTTAGAATCAATACTATGGATTGGTTCCAAGGCAGAAAAGTGCAATAGACTCAAGTGACTTGCCCAGGGTCACACAGCTAACAACTGTCTGGGGTCAGATTTGAACTTAAGATGCATCTCTCAATCCACTGAGCCACCTTTGCTGTTCCCAGAACATGTGCTCTTGAAGAAGACAAAAAGGAAAGGTGATAGGATCATAGAACAAGGGACTGGAATCAATTTTGGGTATCATCTATTCTAATGCTTCATCTTTACAGATTGAGAATTGGAATCCAGAGAGAAGGAATTTCTTTGATCAAAGGTACCACAGTGGAATATAGCAGAGCTGGAATTCAAACCCAGATCCCCTGTCTCTAAGCCCAGTAGTCCCTCTTTCAGGATCTCATATTTAGTCAATGAACAGCCTCCAGTATTAGTGCTTGACTCTCATATCATTCCGGAAGTGGGGAAGAGCCAAAAGATCATAAGTTTAGAGACTAAAACCAACATGGAAGCCACTTTGTCCAGCTTGATTATTTTATAGAAATCTGAGGCCCAGAAATGAGACATGACTTTTCTGTGGTTTCCCAGGAAATAAAGAGGGGAGCAAAAATTGGTACTCAGTTCTCTTACTCCAAATACAGGGCTCTTTTGGCTACTTCATGCTGGCTATTAGTGTACAAATGAATTGTACAGGATGAATTGGCAATTTTTCGTAAGACTGAAATGATGGGGACAACCTTTTCTCTTTATTGCCAAAAGCTTGAAGGAATCGTAGTGCCACTGCTTTTCTACTTTTGTAATCTTAAAAAATTATTATGAATTAGAAAATCATCAACACAAACATTTCCATATGAAAGAAGGTTGAATAGAAAACTCTGAATCTGTTGTTTTTTATTTTAAATGTATGTACACACACACACACACACGCGTGCGCGCACACTTTCATATTACCATACCAACATTGTTCTGCTTTTCTGGTAGTGCCAATATCGCTTCTCCTTTTTCTCCTTCTGAATGTTCTTTTGTTTGCTTTCTTTTGACATGTTTCGATGATACTTTCTGCTTTCCTCTTTTCAACATCACTCACTAACCCTCCTACTTTCCCCCAAATCCCCTTTGACTAAATAAAATTTTATAGCAAATAAATATGTCTAAAAAAACCCAGATTTGCATGGTATTGTTGTTTCAGAACATACGTGCTACATTCTGCACATACAGTACATTTCCTGGTTGTCTATGGGCCCAA
This sequence comes from Gracilinanus agilis, assembly GCF_016433145.1. Lineage (NCBI taxonomy): Eukaryota > Metazoa > Chordata > Mammalia > Didelphimorphia > Didelphidae > Gracilinanus > Gracilinanus agilis. The sequence goes on along the minus strand of NC_058131.1, from coordinate 16,807,552 downwards.
CCATAGAAGCTTCTTTTCATCATCTCTTAGAGTATAACAATATTCAGTTACATTCATGTACTCTAAATTGGTTAAGCCATTCCCTAACAATGAGCACCCACTTACTTTCTAGTTCTTTATGAAAACAAAGCCTTGCTAGAAGTATTTTTCCCCCCATGGTTACATGATTAATTTTGTCTCCCTTCCCTCTTCCCTCCCTCATCCTGGGGTTGACAATGTCCATAAGTGTTCTTGTAAACATGGATCCTTTCACTCTGTCCTTGATCCTTTTGGGACATGAGCCTAGTAGTGGTCTCGGGAGGCCAAAGGATATCCACATTTTGGTGACTTTTAGGCTATACTTCCGAATGGTTGGAACAGTTTGCAACTCCACTAAAAATGTATTGGTGTAGGGGCAGCTAGGTAGTACAGTCGATAGAACTCCAGGCTTGGAGTTGGGAGGACCTGGGTTCAAATGTGATTTCATACATTTTCTAACTGTGTGACTTTGGGCAAGTCACTTAACCCCATTTGCCTAGCCCCCCTTGCCTTTCTGTTCTAGTGTTGATATTAAGAAAAAAGGTAAGAGTTAAAAAAAGAAAAGTACATTAGTGTGCCTGTCAGTCAGCCAGCCAATAAACATTTATTAAGGACTTACAGTGTGACAAGCAGTGAGCTAAGTGACTGAAGTCCAAAGTGAGGCAAACTCATAATTGTTGTTTTCAAGGAGCTCACATTCTAATGGGGGAGATGACATACAAATAGTTATATACATTGGAAATGGGAAGGTAGCCTTACAGGGAAGGTGCTAGCACTGAGGGAAGGAGAATGAGAAAGGGAAGAAAGGCCCCCAGAGAAGGTGAGATTCGAGTTGGGTCTTGAGAAGGCCAAGAAGCCAGAAGATAAACATTCCAGGCATGGGGAAGCCAGGGCAAAGGTCCAGATTTAGGACCTGGAGATAATCAGGAAGCCAGTGTGGCTGGGTTGTTGATTACCTGAAGGAGGAGGAGAGGGGAAGAAGATTGGAAAGGCAGGAGTCCAGGTGGGGGAAGGCCTTTAAAAGCCAAATGGATGATCTTCTATCTCTTCCTGGAGAAATCAGGGGCCACCGGGATTTATTGATGAGAAGGTGACAAAGTCCCATGTTGGGAAGATTAGGAAGATCACTTTGACAGCTGAGGGGAGGAGAGTGTGGAGTGGGAGAGATTTCAGGGCAGAAAAGTCTAAATCTATAGCAATAGGGTGAAATGATGAAGGCCTGAACCAAGATGGTGGCAGGCGAGAAGGGGCAGTATACAAGAGGTCAAATCAATAGGACTTAGCAATAAATAGATTGATATGGGGGAAGTGAGTGAGAGTTTTAGGAGTCAGTGGAGGATGACCTGAAGAACTGGGTGGTTGGGCGTGTTCTCAGCAGGAAATGGGAAGCTGGAAAAGGGAGAGCTTTAGGAGAAGAGATAATGAGTTCTCTCTTGGATATCTTTGCCAATTCAGTGTATATGAAATAGAGCCTCAGACTTGCTTTGTGTTACATTTCCCTCATTAGTGATTTGGAACATTTTTTCTCATGACTGTTGATGGCTTGGGAGCTGCCTATTCATGTCTTTTGACCTTCAAGCCATTTTTCCTGCCTCCGGGCTTATATTATCAGAGAATTTTAGGTCTGGATGGACCTTAAGAGTTACTTAGTTCACTTTCTTTCCTCCACATTTTTTTTTTTTAACTAGTCATTCATCCCTGTAGGGAATTTCCATAATTTAGTTGTAAGAGTCACCCAGAAGCAGTAAAAAATGAGATTTGACCCAACCAATATGGCAAAAGTACCACTGAACTTTTACCATCTTCTCCACTCAAAGAAAGACCTGGCTTCTCTCCACCACCATCCATACTCTTCTCATTTTACAAGGAACACCCAAGCGCAGAGAAGTCCAATTCTGTCTCCTGCCTTTGTCCTTCATGTCCCAGCAGTTTTCTCATCTTGAAAGACCCTTTTGCTCCCTCTACCACCATCTCCAATTGGCAAGTTCCTCCTGAAATAATCTCCATTTAGTGACAATTGCCCAGGCCACACTTGTATTCCTCTTTCTCAGCTTCATCCTGATTCTCCAGACTTCTCCACTATCCTCCCTTCAGCTTTCTTTTTTTTAAACCCTTACCTTCCTTCTATTTTAAGGTCAATACTGTGTATTGGTTCCAAGGCAGAAGAATGGTAAGGGCTAGGCAATGGGAGTTAAGTGACTTGTCCAGGCTCACACAGCTAGGAGTTCCGATTTCAACCCAGGACTCTCAGTCCACGGAGCCATCCAGCTGCCCCCTCAACTTATTTTTATATGTTGTCTTCTTTCATTATATGATAAGGTCTGTGAGGGCACAGGTTATCCTTTCTTGCTTTTATTTGTATCTGCAGAGTTTAGCACAATGCCTAGCACACAGTTAATGGTTAATATGTGCTCATCTATCTCTATCCATCCATCTATCTTTGTTTCTATATCTCTATCTATCCATTCATCCATCCATCTATCTATCTATCTATCTATCTATCTATCTATCTATCTATCTATCTATCTATCTATCCATCCATCTATCCATCTATCTACCTACTCATCCATCCATTTTTGTTTCTCTCTATCCATCTGTCCATCCGTCCATCCATCTGTCTGTCTGTCTGTGTATCACTGTCTTTTTGTCTGCCCGTGTCTCTTTTACTGAGTGTGTACTTCTGTGTCTGTCTACTCATTTCTCTGTACGTATTCATGTGCCCTATCTATCCTGCTCATGATCACATAGCAAGTTAAGTAACTGAGCCTGAATTGATGCGTTTGCTTTGTGGCTCATCAAAAGCACTTCCCCTTCCTTCATTGACCACCACATCAGCTCACTACCTTGGGCTTCAGTTTCCTCATCTGTAAAATGACAGCTTCTCGCAGCCAGGGTCTGGGGTGCACTCCAAGCCTAGATCTTCCCTTCTCACGTCCTTCAAGAACCTATATGTCTTTTTTCTAGCTTTGTCCCTGGAAAGGCAACATAGGATAGTGGAAAGAGTCAGTGGAATCAGGAAGTCTGGGTTTAGGCCCCACCCACTTCTGTCACTAACTAATTTGTGGGTTTAGGCAGCATTTTCTTAAAGTCTTTTAGTGTCGGGCTCTCATCTGCTGGATGGGGATAATTATATGCAGACAACGAACCAATCAATCGACAAATATTTATTAGGTGCATAATATGGAAGAGCAAATACAAAGAAGGAAATAATCTGTCCTCAAGGAGATCCAACTCTCTTTGGAGAGTTTTAAAGAGAAGGAAGGGCTTTGTATATACACACGTGTACACATATATGTGTGTAAGTGTACAGCATGTTCAGGAGGACAAATGCTTCTCTCCTAATCTCACAGAAAATGCCCATTGTCTTGCCAGGTCATTAAATTGCATCTCGAACTCAGTCCCAGTCGTGCATCACCTTTTTTGAGAGCTTTTCTGAGAAGGCAGTGTGGTCTGGAGGTTGGGACAAGTAAACTGGAAATAAAGAGTTGTGGGTTCTCTTGCTGGATCACTGGTTTTTTTTTGGTGGCCCTTGCTTTCACCCCAAGGCCCAGCAGCCTATAGGACGGAGCCTTCTGCTGTCAGAACATTATTGGTTTGCAAAATGAAAACGCTGTCATTTTGACCACAATATGCTATGAAGACAAATGTCATTGTGAAGGGTGCTGGGAGACCCTTTGCAGAGGTTGGGGCAGTGACTTATATAGTGGACTTTCAGTTCCCCAGGTCACTGCCCAGGACAGAAAGGAAGGGGCCAGTATATGATTGGTTTGCAGTCCTCCAGGTCAATACATTCACACAGGGCTGGACCAAGATAAAACTCTCATCTGGGAGTTATTTTATATATATAGAGTGTTATATATAGTTATATATAAATAGATAGTGATGCCTAGGCTATCAAAGACTTGGGAATTGGACCTCCAAGACACAAATTTTATGATAGATCATTCCTAATTATTACTGCCTTGAATTCTATTCATTCATTTATTTTTTAAACCCTTACCTACTGTCTTAGAATCAAGAATGTATAATCAAGGCTAGGCAATGGGGATTAAGTGACTTGCCCAGGGTCACACAGCTGGGAAGTGTCCGAGGCCAGATTTGAACCCAGGATCTCTCATCTCTAGGCCTGGCTTTCTATCCACTGATAGCTAAATGGCCCACTTCACTTTCTCTTGGATATCCAATCTGTGGCCAAGGCCAATTGATTTATTTTACAGACACAACATCTCTCATATTCCCCCTTCTCTCTTCTGACACTATTGCAATGGCCTGCTGGTTGGCATCTCCACCTCAAGTCTTGCCTCCACTCCATTCCATCCTCTCACTCAGCTCTCTAAGTGATCTTCCTAAAAGTCAGGACATCATTATGCCTCCCCCTTACCAATAAATTCCAGTGGCTTTTTATCAGCTCCAGCATCTTCTGTCATTCAAATCCCTACGTAACCTTCCTCCAAACTATCTTTCCAGGATTTTTACAGCTTATACCCCCTCCTCCACCCTGTGATTTAGTAAAGGGAATGAGGATTGACAGAGAGAGAGAGAGAGAGAGAGAGAGAGAGAGAGAAAGCACCTAGGATGTGTCCAGCAGTGTGCTAAATGCTCTTACAGATATTCTCATTTGATTTTGTTAGATATTATTAACTCCATTTTATAGTTAAGGAATCTGAGGCAAACAAAGGCTAAGTGACTTACCCAGGGTCACACAGCTAGTAAGCATATGAGAATGGATGTGAACTCAAGTTTCCCTAATTTCAGGTCCAGGACTTTACCCACTGTACCACCACTAGCCCACTCGATGTTCCTCACTAAGTCACTCCACCTCCCTACCCTGAGCATTTTCCCTGACTGTACCGTTTCTTGTCTCTATCTCTTGATTTCCTCAGCTTCTGAAAAGTTCCTCCTAAAATTTCCCCTTCTACAGGAAGTTTTTCCTAATTTCTTGATTTATTGTATTTTTATCTCTATTTCCAATTGAATCTGAATGAATCTGAATATAGCTTGTTTGCACTTAAATTGTTTGTAGTTGTCTTACCCATTAGATTGTAATCTCTTTGAGGGCAGGGACTGTATTTTGCCTTGCTTTGTATCCCCAGCACATAGTAGGAGTTTAACACATTTATTGTCTGACTAACAGAGGATAACAGAGAAAGGAAAAAAACAAAAATGGCTCCTGTTCTTAAGCAGCTCACAACGTAATTAGGAGACAACATACAAACAATGATATATAAAGATCAATTATAGAGAACTGAGAGGTAAGGCAAGAGAGATTCTGGAGGGCAGCTGGGTGGCTCAGTAGATTGAGAGTCAGGCCTAGAGGGGGGAGGTACTGGGTTCAAATTTGGCTTCAGATACTTCCTAGCTGTGTGATCCTGGACAAGTCACTTAACCTCCATTGCCTAGTTTTTACCACTCTTCTGCTTTGGATCCAATATTTAGTAATGATTCTAAGATGGAAAGTCAGGGCTTGGGGATGGGATAGGAGGTTGATTAGGAAAGACTTCCCGGTGACGGCGGGAATTTATTTATTTATTTCATCTTAAACCAGCTATTTCTTTCTTTCTTTTTAATATGGAAAACTTTAAGTATTCTTACATGGTTATAAGATTCCTGTTCTTTCTCTTCCCCTCCTCCCAACCCCCTCCCATAACCAACATTCAATTCCACTAGGTTTTACATGTGTTATTGATCAAGACCTATTTCCATATTATTGATATCTCTAGAATGATCCTTTAGAGTCTACATCCCCAATCATATCCCCATTGACCCATGTGACTAAGCAGTTGTTTTTCTTCTCAGTTTTTGCTCCCACAATTCTTTCTCTGGATGTGGATAGCTTCTTTCTCATAAGGCCCTCAGAGTTGTCCTGGGTCATTGCATTGCTGCTAGTACAGAAGCCCATTACATTTAATTTTACCACAGTGTATCCGTCTCTATGTACAATGTTCTTCTGGTTCTGCTCCTTTCACTCTGCATGAATTCCTGGAGGTCGTTCTAGTTCACATGGAATTTGTAGGTGGGAATTTAGCTGAGGATTTTTTAAAGGAAACTGGGGAACCCAGGAGGTATAAGTGAGAACATAGAGTTCCAGGAATGTCAGACATTCAGTAAAAATGTGCAGAGTCAGGAGATGGAGTGTTGATTAAGGAACAACAAGGAGGCCAGCATGAGTGGAGATTACACACACACACACACACACACACACACACACACACACACATGTATATTCCTGGGCAAATAACCTCATTTTATCTAATGATGTTCTGATGCTCAATTTCCATTTGGGTCAGAAACTCAACACAGGTATGTATTTCTCTGTAGTTAGTAGCTAAATTCCATATTTCAAAAACTTGTGAGCTCTTTCATGAGGTTACTCTCTCCACAGATGCATATTGTAGCTCATCTATGCCTTTTTGGTTAGTATTGTAATCAAAAAAATTCATTCCCTTGTGGCCAACCTGTCAATTTTCCTCTTTCAACTTTGGTGGTCCAGGGGCATCATCCAGTCCCCACTTAAAACTCTTCAGCTTGGTAGGACTTGCTAGAATTGCATCAGCTTAGCCTTAGAAATCCCAGAGTGTCACCTCCTTTGCCTAAGGAATTGAGTGAGGGCAGAATGGTGGGTGTGGTAAAAAGAGTGATGATAGCTATTGTGGGAGGGAGGGATTTGATTTGTTTGTCTTCCCTAGAAGGCTGTACTTTAGAGGTGGGTGAAAAAGGTTCAATGTTTGACTTGATTGTAAAAGAAAGCTCCTAAAAAGCTGTCTCTACAAGTGGTGTAGTTTCTTTCCATGTGTAGTGGGTTCCTCCACTTTGGAAATCTTTGATCAGCATCTTGAAAAAATTTACTATTAGTCCTCTAGAATTATGGTTCATCATTACACTAATCAGAGTGTCTGAGTCTTAAAGTTATTTGCCTTTATCATATGGTTCTCATTTCACTGTGTGTCAGTTCATTTATATAAGTCTTCCCAGGTTTCTCTGAAACAATCTCTGTCATTTCTTACTATTGAGACTATATGATACTATTCCATCCCATTTATATTCAGCCATTCTCTTGCCCCTCTCTTCAATCCTTATCTTCATCTATTTTTTTTAAATCCTTACCTTCCATCTTAGACTCAGTAGTGTTCCAAAGCAGAAAAGTGGTAACAATGTAGACAATGCCCCCATCAAGTGACTTGCCCAGGGTCACACAGCTAGGAAGTGTTTGAGGTTAGATTGAACCCAGGACGTCTCATCTCTCTGACCCTGGCTCTCAATCCACTGAACCACCCAGCTCTTTCCTCCATTCATCTATTAAGGGGGGGGGGGGGAAACCCAAAACAGCTTACCTTTTGTCTTAGAATAGATATTAAGTATTGCTAGAATAGCATAGGTAGAAGAGGGGTAAAGGCCAAGTAGTTGGAGTTAAGTGACTTGCCCAGGGTTGTATAGCTAGAAAGTGACTGAGGCTAGCCAGATTTTGAATCCAGTTTCTCCTGATTCCAGACCTGACTAATGACTGAGCCACCTAGTTACCCCATTATTATTTTTTAAGGACAGCATTCCATCTTTAGGATGATAGCTAAGACTCAGAGACATTGTTGATCCCTCAGTCAAAGTAAGGTCCCAAATAAGAGAATTCTCTAGCGGGGCCAGAAAGATGCTAAATTTAAGTCAGATATTAGAAGGGAAAGATTAAAAAACAAAAAAGTCTAACCAAAGTATAAGGAAGACATCACAGAGATTTCAAATTCTCTTCCAATATATAAAAATATTATTTTATTCACATAAAAGACTCCTAATATACAAAGCTATTTTATTTACATTCCATTTATGTCTACTTTGAGAAAGAGGAGATACTGAGGGGAGTTTATTTCATGTTGTATCTGAACATCACTTGTAAACTTATATAATATACATATAATTACATAATGTATAGCAATATTTTTTATTGCTATATATCTTATATTTCCCAGTATCTAGCCATTTCCAGAGATATTCTTTAATTCTTTATTATAAAAATGGGGAGGGCATAGAAGAGGAGGAGAAGGAGGAAGAGAGAGAGAGAGAGAGAGAGAGAGAGAGAGAGAGAGAGGAGAGAGAACAGGGGTGCACTCACAAGCAAATCTAACCAACACATCAGCCAAGTATGATGTTACATGCAATCTTCCTCTGCAAAGAAGGAAAGAAGGTGCCTCATATTTGAAGACATCATTTTGGGAGGTTTTCTTGTTCTTTCCATTTTGCATTGTTGGGCCATCTTGCTGATTCTGCTCTTTTCTTTTTGCTTCAATTCATAGAAATTCTCCAGCGATTCTTTGTAGTCATCATTCTCATTTCTTTTGATGTAGTAACATGCCATTACTTTCAGGTGCCTCTTGTTTAGCCATTCTGCAGTTGAGTTCTTCGATAGGATAAAAAATGCTCATTTCAGTGTTTGGGTATTTATAGAACCTTTCTTCATCTCATTGACATCGTTGAGTATGTACTGAGCACTGGAATCTCTCAAGTCAAAGGATATGGGCATTTTAGTCATTCCCTTTACTTCATTCTGAATCATTTTCTATAATGGTTGAACCAATGACTTCATCAATAGTGAATCAGAATGTCTATCGACATCTTGGAGTCAATACTGTGTATTGGCTCCAAGGCAGAAGAGTGGTAAGGGTAGGCAATGGGGTTGAAGTGACTTGCCCAGGGTCACACAGCCGGGAAGTGTCTGAGGCCAGATTTGAACCTAGGACTTCCCACCATTAGCCCTGGCTCTCAATCCACTGAGCTACCCAGCTCCCCCCCCCCCCTGCCTCCCCATTATTATCTTTTGCATTTCCCTTATTAGTGATTTGAAACAACCTTTTCATATAGTCATTACTCAGTTGAAGCTTCTCTTTTGAGAATTACTTGTTTATGTATCTTTTCACTAATCTTCTTGCTTTCTGAAAGACACCAAAAGGCTAATAAACTCAGGAAAGAGTAGCCTTCGAATGCATCCCTTCATAGTACCAAGTAACCTTTGATGTTTAGTGGAAGAAGTTTCATTTCTGAGTTGCTGGCATCATCGACAGAGTAAAATTTTCTTAATTTCAGGGGAGATAAAAATAATGGGTTCAGATGGGGGAGGTAAGTGAAAAAGAGATCTCAGTGAAGGGGATGGCAGAGGTGGACCTGGAGTCAGGAGGACCTGGGTTCACATCTCACCTCAGACCCTTATTGTGTAACCCTGACTTCTCTGTGCCTCAGTTTTCTCATCTGCAAAAATGGGACTCATTGACCTCCAAATCCTTGGATCTGCCTGACAAGGAGCTGATTTGTTGTTTGAAAGAAATGCTTAAGTTTCAGTTCAATTTGAGGTTAGTGAAAATAAAAAATAATTTCTTTTTTTCCTTATCAAAGTTCACAAACCTCTGTGGACCACCAAAAGGTCCCTAGGTTAAGGACCTCTATTTTAGAAGAAAAGACTAACTTGATTTCCCCACTGAAACCTACTAATAGCTGTAGAATGCCACATTTCATAGGAATTTTGAACCATTGCTTCTAAGTACATGCTAGGGATCTCATCTACTCAGAATTTGTGAGAGTAACTCCAGAAATGCCACGATCTCCAGGGAAGCATAAAAATCACGAGGACTATGAAAACGTGTTTGGCGTAGCAAATCTTCTGGGATTTATCTTCATTTCTCCTGTCCAAAGCGGTCACCTCAAGACCCTCCCCAAGTTATTTGACCTATAGAACAGAGGTCTCTGGCCCAAAGCCAGTGGGCTTACTGGGATTTGTAATAAATAGCCTCGACTCAGATTTCCTAGTGTGTTGTGGAGTCTACTGTTTGGAACAGAACCCAAGGGCTAAATCCAAAAAACGATTGCATCATTGCATCTGTAGCCCAGACATAGGGAGAAGGGGAGCCTATTGCACACAGGGTAAGCATACCCAGGAAGTTTTTTCATTGATACTTTTATGATCTTTGAGATCTATATGCCATGGAAATGTCTCTGAGTTACCTCGATCATCGTAGGTCCTCATTACCCACTCTAAACCTTTAGGGGAAAAAATGCTTGGTAGCTAGAAAGAAATCCTTTTCTCTGTGTGAGTGGGCGATGGTTTCTGTCTTCCCAGGAAAGAATTTCCTTTCATGTCTAAGCTCCATATAAGCCAAGAGACATGTCCTTTTACTTTTACACTTTACTTTTCTATACAAGGTCTTGAACTGTGTTTAGTTTTTTGAGCTTCCAGTTTAGATACCATCTCTTTCTCCCTTCACTCCTTTGGTAAAACTGCTTTTTCTTTCTTTCTTTCTTTCTTTCTTTCTTTCTTTCTTTCTTTCTTTCTTTCTTTCTTTCTTCCTTTTTCATCCATCCATCCATCCATTTTTTTATTTAGTTTATTTTTATTTTGAATATTTCCCCCTAGTTACATATTTCATGTTCTTTCCCCTTTAGCCGACGCATAATTCCGCTGGGTTTTACATGTATCGTCGATCAAGATCTAATTCCATATTATTGATAGTTGGACTAGAGTTGTCATTTAGTGTCTACCTCGGATAATAATATCCTCAACGGCCCATGTGTTCAGGCAGTTGTTTTTCTTCTGTGTTTCTCCTCCCTCGGTTCTTCCTCTGAATGTGCCTAGTTTTCTTTCTAATAAGTCCCTCAGCCTTACTCTGGATCCTTGCATTGCTCCTAGTAGAGAAGTCCATTATGTTCGATTGTACCACAGTGTATCAGTCTCTGTGTACAACATTCTTCTGGCTCTGCTCTTTCACTCTGCATCAATTCCTGGAAGTCTTTCCAGTTCACATGGAATTCTTCCATTTCTTTATTCCTTTGAGCACAATAGTATTCCATCACCAAAAGATACAACAGTTTGTTCAGCCATTCCCCAATCGAAGGACATTTTCTCATTTTCCAATTTTTTGCTACTACAAAGAGTGTAGCTAGAAATATTTTTGTACAAGTCTTTCCCCCCATGATCTCTTTGGGGTATAATCCAAGCAGTGCTATGGCTGGATCAAAAGGCAGATGATTGATTGAAAGAGCAGTTTTCTTTACTATGTGCCTGGCACTCTGTTAGGCACTGGGTATACAAATATAAAGAATGAAACAATCCCTGCCCTCAGTGTGTTTACATTCTAATCAAGGAGATAACATGTATATAAGAAATTATGGACTATGGATACCCAGTAGCTACAAAGTAACCTTAACTGGGGGTGGGTGGGTTTGGGGGGGGTAAACTTGGTTTCTACTATTTAAAAAAAAAAAAGTAGTTAACATTTTTTACCTTTCTTGTGTCCTCTGAGCTTAGCACAGTGCCTGACACATTGTAAGCACTTAAAAAATGCTTATTGGCTTGTTAATTTTTGAACCACTTTTTAATCGTCAGGAAGGTAGGAGCTGGTTTCAAATCCTGTTGCAGTTTACATAATACAGATATGACCTGGCAAATCATGTCCCTTCCCTAGGTCTCAGTTTGATCATTAAAACAAGGAGTTTGGACTTGAAAATCAAGTTTCCTTCCAGTCCTAAATCAATGATCTTGTGAAATTGAAGGTTACAAGAGGAAAGAAATATCTTGCCCAGAGCCACACAAGCCAGTTGGTGGAGGCAGCTAAGGGGAACGCCTTACTGACCAGAGAAAAGAGTACAGAAGGCTCGAGTTCAAATTCATCTTCAGGAACTACTGTGTGCAAGTCATTTAACCTTAAGTTAACACTTAAGGTGGAAAATGTCTTAGTTTCTTCATTTGTAAATAATATATATTATGGGTACAATATATAGCACATATTTATATGCATATACAATATGGGTATAATAATAGCACCCACCTCCTGGGATTGTCATGACGATTAAATGAGATAGTAATAGGCACAATGTGTGGCATATAATATGTGCTATTTAAATGCTAGATATGTTGTGGAGTCCAAGTCTTTTCTCTTAAAATCCAGTGCTTCCCAACCACCAGACAATGAGGAAAGTGTTTTATCATTTTTAGAGCATCATAGAAATGTGAGCTGTCCATTGCCTTGGCAGTGCCACCTAAGTCCAATTTTTCAAGACAGAAAACAAAAAGGAAACCTCAGATGATGTCATCAAAGGCTCTGGATTGGGAGGTTGGGGGGGGGTTCAGTTAGAGAGCAGGCTTTGGTTGTTTTTTTTGGGGGGGGGGAACAAGGTGATTCCCAATTTCAGTTTGGTATCTTAGACCAAAAAGCCATGTTGGGAAGGCTTGCACAACTTATATGTGTGAAACAGTGTGGCTGTGGTTCTCTGTTCCTCTGAGGGTGTAGCCAGAGGAAGTCAAAGGAGTATCTTGAGCTGAGCAGGCGACCACTTGCTGTAATACTTTGCTTTATCTTTCTACTTCAGTAAGAAGCAGCTCTGCTGGCTGACAGACTGGTCATTTAAGGAGATCAGAGGTCGGGGATATTTGCTTGACCAGAGGTCCTGTGACAGCTCTCATATAAAGAGCTCCCCCTACCCCTACAGTCTTATGATTATCATGTGTTTGGAATGAGATACAGAGTTTCACTTTCCAAGATGCCACTCGTACCTCTCCTTACCACACAGCACAGGATTATTTGGATTTTCATGTTTTGTGGGGGAAAACTAGAGCTACTTTAATAGGAGGCATCTCATATCAGAAATCAGGAAGTCTATTTTCAGATCGTTGCCTCAAATGTTTTTTTGATACCAACTATATAGATGGGGAAAGACAGCCTGGCATGGAGATGGGAGGTCCTGGGCTTAAATCTAACCTCAGATACTTCCTAGCTGTGTGACCCTGAACAAGTCACTTAACCCCCATTGCCTAGCCCTGGAACTGATAATTAGTATTGATTCTAAGATGGAATGTAACAGTTTAAAAAAGAAAAAAAAAAGACATAATCTCAAATCCAGCCTCAGACATTTACCATTTGATCATGAGCAAACCACTTAACCTCTGTCTCAGTTCCCTTATCTATAAAGTGGGGCTAATAATAGCACTTACCCCCCAGGGTTGTTGTTAGAGTATCAAGTGAGGTAATAATTATAATGCATTTAGCATAGTGTCTGGCACATAGTAAGCACTATATAAATGCTAACCATTATTGTTATTATTACAGAGTACCAGCCTTGAAGTTTGGAACTCTCATTCAAATCCTACCTTTGCCACATCCTGACTGGGTGAGCCTGGGTAGCTCCCTGTAGCTCTCAGTACCCCCAGAGGATTCCATAATGTCTGCTTGCCAGATGGTACAAGTAATTCATAAGCAAACAATTTTCTTCTCTCTCTCTCTCTTTCTCTGTCTCTCCCTCCCTCCCTTTTTCTTTCTTTCTTTCTTTCTTTTTCTTTCTTTCTTTCTTTCTTTTTCTTTCTTTCTTTCTTTCTTTTTCTTTCTTTCTTTCTTTCTTTTTCTTTCTTTCTTTCTTTCTTTTTCTTTCTTTCTTTCTT
>NC_058131.1:16778555-16789239 GCF_016433145.1 Gracilinanus agilis | reverse complement strand
TTTTTTTTTTTTTTTTTTTTTTTAACCCTTGTACTTCGGTGTATTGTCTCATAGGTGGAAGACTGGTAAGGGTGGGCAATGGGGGTCAAGTGACTTGCCCAGGGTCACACAGCTGGGAAGTGGCTGAGGGCAGGTTTGAACCCAGGACCTCCTGTCTCTACGCCTGACTCTCATTCCACTGAGCTACCCAGCTGCCCCTGGCCTTTCTCTTAATGGCAGTTTGGGAACTTATCCATAGAGTCAGGGAGTTTTCTCAGACAATTTCTTCTTTTTTTCTGCACTTTCTATTTTAGTATCCATCCAGAGACAGAAGCGGGTAAGGGCTGGGCAATTGGGGTCAAGTGACTTGCCCAGGGTCAAAAGCTAGGAAGTGTCTAAAGTCAAATTTCTTTTTTCTTTTTTTTTTTTTAACCCTTAACTTTCTGTGTATTGGCTCTTTGGTGGAAGAGTGGTAAGGGTGGGTAATGGGAGTCAAGTGACTTGCCCAGGGTCACACAGCTAGGAAGTGTCTGAGGCCAGATATTGAACCCAGGACCTCCCGTCTCTAGGCCTGTCTCTCAATCCACTGTGTGTGTGTGTGTGTGTGTGTGTGTGTGTGTGTGTGTGTTGTAAGGAAGCCTTCTGTTAGGAGGGGCTGAGGAGGGAATCAGTCCCAGGTTGTACTGGCCACACGTGCAAGGACTGGACTCCAAGAGTTCCCTTTCCCTCCACTGGCATTCCATCTTTGATACCAGGTGCTGCTCCTGCTTCTGGCTTCCCAGCTGTTGGCCTCAAGTCTCCCAGCTCCTTATTTTAGGCTCAATTTACTGATTCAGTCAAGTCCACTTGGCGCCTCAGTTTCCCTGTATGTCAAGGAAAGAGTCCCTCCTTTTTGCACTCTCCTCCACCCTATTCCAGTAAACTGTAAGTGAAGTTTTCATTTTTAAACAGGACAAAACATCCCAGAAACATCATTAACCAGCCTCGGCCAAACCCTCTTAAAACTTACCATTAAAACGCCAGCGGCCTGGACCAGGCCAAAACGAGCGCTTTGCGGCCTCCTTCCTGCCACTCGGATGACAGTCAGATGCTTTCTATTTGCTGGCAAACCCAAGTCTCCCTCAGCCTGGGCAGAGCCACATGAATCCGGGGAACGACGGGTCCTTCTCCTGACCGGAACCGAAGCCCAGATCTTGGCCCGGCTGGCTCCCTGTGGTGGGCTTCTGACCGAACTCCCTCTCAGATCATCTCGGTGGATCTGTTTCCTCTGTGGGAGGGCTGGAAGGAAGAGGAGGGTCTGTTCCATCTCGCTTGTGTCGGTCCTGGCAGCCCCTGGTAGTTGGAGCCCTAATGCTGGCCCTTCCAACCTCCTTTCCCTCTTGGTGTCACTTGGAGCAGATGAAAGCCAAATGCCTGCCACAGAGCAGTCACAAAGCCTGCTGCCTTCCCAGAATCCTCTTAGTCCTGGTCGATAGATTCATTGATCGAGAGCTAGAAGGTCCTTTAGCAGCTGCCTAGTCCAGGGCCCCATTTTTTTTTTAAATCCTTCCCTTTTGTCTTAGAATCAACATTATATATTGATTCCAAGGCAGAAGAGCGCTAAAGGCTAGGCAACGGGAGTTAAGTGACTCGCCCAGGGTCACACAGCCAGGAAGTGTCTGAGGCCAGATTTGAACCTAGAACCTCCTGACTAAGTTTTTACAGAGACAATCCACTGAGTGTTTATTCAGCACCTACTGTGTGCTATGATGGGCTTAAAAAATGAAAATCAAGCAGGATCTACCCTCAGAGAGCTGACATTTTGTCTGGAGGGGGTCAGAGTGGGAATGACAAGTACTTAGAGAATGATGCTGTTCACTTGGTTCACTCTTGTCTGACGCTGATCCCACTGAGGGTTTTCTTGACAAAGACACTGGAGCGGTTTCCTTCTCCAGCTCCTTTTAGAATTGAGGAAACTGAGGCAAACAGAGTGAATTGATTTGCCACACGGTCACACAGAGGTCACACAAGTTTCAGAGGCCAGATTTGAACTTGGGTCAACTTGGGTCTTCCTGACTCCAGGCCAAGCAGTCTACTGTCTTACATGGAGAATCTATGGACAAATTCATATTTTTGAATGGAATCGAGCTTACCAACAATTTGTGGATGAGAGAATACAGTTTGTTTTTTTTATAACTCTTAACTTCTGTGTATTGATTTATAGGTGGAAGAGTGGTAAGGGTGGGCCATGGGGGTCAAGTGACTTGCCCAGGGTCACCCAGCTGGGAAGTGTCTGAGGTCAGATTTGAACCCAGGACCTCCTGTCTCTAGGCCTGACTCTCCATCCACTGAGCTACCGAGCTGCCCTTGAGAATACAGTTTTTAAAAACCTCTTTAAAAAAAAAACAATGAATAAGCATGACTTTCCCCCTCTTTCCTACCTACCTTTCCTGGGGAAAAAACGGTGGGGGGGAATTCTTGAAGTAAATAGGCCGGGGGCAGTTGGGTGACTCAGTGGATTGAGAGTCAGCACTGGAGACGGGAGGTCCTAGGTTCAAATCTGGCCTCAGATCCTTCCTCGCTGTGTGACCCTGGGCAAGTCATTTAACCCGTATTGCTGAGCCCATACGGCGCTTCTTCCTTGGAGCCAATACACGGTATTGATTCTTAGATGGAAGGAGTTTTAAAAAAAGGTACAGTTGAGTAAGAAGTTGGTGCACGATTGGATCTGCGTATGTGGCGTTTGGCAGTGGGAGAACAGGGAAGAGGGGGTGTAAACCTTTGTAGAAATAGGGGAGCGGGGGGGGGGGGAGGCCGGAACAGAATGAATTCCCTGTTTGGGACTTGTGGAATTTGAGATGCCCAAACTCTGGTCCACAAAAGTTTAATGGCTCGCCCTGTATCGCCCAGGTAGTGGGTGGCACAGCAGGATATGAATCCGGAGCCCTGAACTCCAGTCTCTCCCAGTGCCATTGCGGTGCTGTCCAGGGCAGAGGTTAGGCAGGTCCTTAGAGGGTATCAGTTCTGATTGTAGGCACCAGTGGAATGACTGGCTGTATTGGCTGGCTTGTGGGCATTTGTTTTCCTTTCTTTCTCCTTAGCCATTTCAGACCTGTCCTTTGGGTCCGCAGTCGGTGTGCCACCCTTTTCCAGTGAGGTTACCTAGAGGGACATCTTTGGGGTAACTTTGGCTCAGGAGAGAGAGAGTCAGGCCTGGAAATGGGAGGTCTTGGGTTCAAATCTGGCCTCAGAAACTTACCAGCTGTGTGACCCTGGGCAAGTCACTTGACTCCCCAACAGCCTAGCCCTTATGGCTAGCTCTTCTGTCTTAGAACCAATACTTGGACAATTCTAAGGCAGAAAGTAATAGTTTAAAAAATGATCGTGGCATCCTTGCTCACTGGTGTGGAATGCAACAAAATATTAAAGATTTAGGGCCAATGGGAGAAATAAAAGGAGAAATAAAATCATTAAAGGCTCCAGCCCCTTGAAAGCAATTTTCCTATCTTGTGTGTGTGTGTGTGTGTGTGTGTGTGTGTGTGTGTGTGTGTGTGTGTGTGTGTGTATTGACTCCTTGGTGGAAGAGTGGTCAGGGTGGGCAATGGGGGGTCAAGTGACTTGTCCAGGGTCACACAGCTGGGAAGTGTCTGAGGTCAGATTTGAACCCAGGACCTCCCGTCTCTAGGCCTGGCTCTCCATCCACTGAGCTACCCAGCTGCCCCCTCTTTTAACTATTTCTTGCTCCAAGAGTTCATTGTGGGTGGGGTGGATGTCAGGAAATGACTGCTGTAAAAAAAAAAAAATCAATAAAACTTTTAAAGAAAGGAAAAAAAAAACCCTCCTGTGTAGACAGAAGTCTGGAGGGTGTGTTCGGAATAAGGTTATATTTTTCTTTGGACCTTCGTCCTGATAAAAGTCAGTGGGGGAGGGGCATTGGTCATTACGACAGGGAAGGAAAATCAGCTTTTTATTTGGCAAAGGCATCTGGGAGCGGAAGGGATGTGAAGATACCCTGGACAGTGTCTGGTCCCGAATGCCTTGTCCGAGAAGTTCCAGCCCCATGTGGGCATCCACTCCCAGCGAAGGGCCTCACCGCACCCAGGGAGGGAGGGGAAGAATGGAAGAATGGAAGAATTTTTTCCTTGCTGGAAAAGGGGGAAGTCATTCATAGTTATATTTGCCAGTGGCCGGTCACATGGGGGCTGAATGGAATACCCGTCAGCCCCTTTAGGGGGATAACAGCTGGCATTTCCACGGCACCGACATATCCCCGCCACCCGGTACCGCTGGGTAAGGCAGATCCACAGACATTATTAGCCACGTTTTATGGCTTCATGTCTCTGGAGAGGTCCGTCGTTCAAGTCGAAGAAGCAGGAACAAATCCGCATCGGTGCGGGCAGTTATTTGTTATTCTTGTTCGGTTGCTCTCATCATGACCGACTCCTTGTGACTCCATTTGGGATTTTCTTGGCAAAGATACAGGAGCGAGTTGGCATTTTCTTCATCATCTCATTTACAGATGAGGAAACTGAGGCAAACAGGGTGAAGGCTGGATTTGAACTTGGGAAAATAAGTCTTCCTGATTCCAAGCCCAACATTCTCCCTCCCAGCTGCCCTAGAGTTTCTTATCCCAATAAAACTTTATAGAGTCTAATATCTGATCATTTCTTATCCAAATAAAATTATTATTATTATTATTATTATTATTATTATTATTATTAACCCTTACCTTCCTTCTTAGAATCAATACTGTGTTTTGGTTCTAAGGCAGGACACCAGTAAGGGGTGGGCAATGGGGGTTAAGCGACTTGCTCAGAGTCACACAGCTAGGAAGTATCTGAGACTGGACTTGAACTCAGGACTTCCCTGTCTTCAGTCCTGGTTCTCAATCCACCGAGCATCTTGGCTGCCCCCAAGATAAAATTATTGATCTGTTCAAATCCAAACTTGAATATAAGAAAACTGAGAGCCGAAGTGGTGTCTGGCTACACCCAGTGCCGCGAATGTTCTTCCCCTTCCTCTCTCCCTCCTTTCCTCGTCCTTCGTTGCCTCGTCTCTCCTAGGAGATTAGCCCCTGTATGGATCTTGGATCTTCCTGGTTGTCTTCTTCCCCCATTAGACTGGGAGTTCCTTGAGGGTAGAGACTGTGTTTCTGCCTTTTACTGTATCCCCAACACTTGACACCGGGCTGGGCACATAAGAGATATTTGCTCCATTCTTGACTCCTTAGCTAGCACACCAAGACGTTCATCGTTCCACGACCTTCTTTCTGTAAGGTTCAACCAATCTAGAAAGTAGGACTGAGAACCAATCTCGCCATTTTGGAAAAAGGCAAATACCCGTGTCTAGTTAGAGGATTTTGTACCTTGGACTTCATCTCCCAGAATTCATTTTAATATCTCCACCACATTATGTGGTCACGTTCTGTATATAGTTGGCTGTAACTCCCCCTTTCCCTCCTCCATGACTGCAGCTTGGTTAGCTAGTTTTTTTTTTTTTTACTTTAGTTATCATTAATTAATTATTTATTGGTTATTTTTAATAAACTATAAAATATAATACTTAGTTATTGTATATTAATTTTAATCTTTACACCCCCCAAATGGCTAACAATTGCAGAATGTTGGTGGCTGGCTTTTATCAGACACTCTAAAAGCCAAATGGCCCACGATATAGATTTCCTCTTTGTGATCTCTCCCCAGCTCTAGGAGGTGAGTATTACGGGGCATCAATATTCCCATTTTACAGGTACAGAGAGGCTAAGTGACATCCCACCTTGACTCATACAGAAGCCAAATTTGCCCAAATCTATCACACCATCAACGGTGCTCTCTGTGCCTGCCAAGTGCACCATGGGGCGAGCAATCATTTTAGCCACCATAACTCTGCTGGGTAAGGCAGATCCACAGATATTTTTAGCCACGTTTTATGGCTTTATGTCTCTGGACTTTGCATCTGCATCGGTGCGGGCAGTTTCTTCGCCTTGAATTTCTTTGTTGTTCTTGTTCGGTTGCTTTCATCATGACCGACTCCTTGTGACTCCATTTGAGATTTTCTTGGCAAAGATACAGGAGCGAGTTGGCGTTTTCTTCATCATCTCATTTACAGATGAGGAAACTGAGGCAAACAGGGTGAAGGCCAGATTTGAACTCAGGAAAAGTCTTCCTGATTCCTGCACTAATGGTAGTATGGCTACAACCTTCATGAGCAGTAGGCTGGTCCAAATCATCTCATTTCCCAGAGGCCAAGGAAGGTAAAGAGTTGTTCCAGTTGAATCTGCCTCTTCATAACCCCATTTGGAGTTTTCTTGGCTAAGGTTCTGGAGTAGTTTGCCCTTTCCTTCTCCAGCTCATTTTATGGATGAGAAACTTGAGGCCAATAAGGGGAAATGACTTGCCCAGGGTCACCTAATGAGTAAGTGTCTGAGACTAGATTTGAAATCAGGTCTTTCTGACTCCAGGCCAGGAGCCCCATCCACTGCACCACCTAGTTGCCCCCAGTTCATTCAGTTAGTATTTGAGACAGCATTGCACCCTAGATCTTACCCAGAGAGACCCAGCCCAGCCTCTCTCCATGATAAGCTCCAAGAAGGCAGGGCTACGTCTGTCCCCCCAAACTCCCCGGTATATAGTAGGCACTTAACAAATGCTTGTTGACCCGAAGCGCCCCTTCTGTGAGAGTTAGAAGGGATGTGCAGAGCTCCAATCCATCTCTCTCCTCCCCCTTATTTCCTGCCTCCCAGGCTAATGCCCTCCTAACCCACTTCAGACAGACGGGACACACATAGAGCCTGCGTGGCTTATGTTCCCTCAAGGAATAAGGATGGAAGGAAATGACCTTGGCGGCAGCTATTCTCCTGGGGAAGCAGAAGCTTTACTTCTTCTTATTCCACGGGCATTTTTATTCTCCTCCATTTTCTGACCATTCTATGAATTTTCCTGTAGAAGAACCCTGGGTGTCTGTGTAGGATGGACACTAGTTGGCTGACCCTGGACAAGGCCTTTGGGAAGACAGGACATGGGAGCCATGCTGATCCTAGAGTTCTGGGACTGGAGAGGGGTGGCTCCCTTTAGGAAGGGAGTGGTCAAAGTCTTTCAGTTTTAAGTTGTTTTTAATTTGTAGCCTAGAGTTGAGAGGAACCTTAGGAATCACCTAGTCCAGTGATGGTGAACCTTTTTTTTTTTTTTTTTAAATATTTTTATTGTTTTTAAAAAAACCCTAATATCTTTTATATATATCCTTCTGTATTAATCTTATTTGTTACAGGGCTAGGCAATGGGGGTTAAGTGACTTGCCCAGGGTCACACAGCTAGGAAGTGTCTAAGGCCGGATTTGAACCTAGGATCTCCTGTTTCTAGACCTGGCTCTCCATCCACTGAGCCATCCAGCTGCCCCCTGATGGTGAACCTTTTAGAGACTGCATGCTGTGTTCCACACCCCCCGGGGACCCTGTGCTGTGCCCAGTCACACCCTCCACCCTGCCTTACCCCACACGGGGGAGGGAGGAAGTGCTCCCATTGGGCTGCTGGGCAGAGGGGCAGGTGAAGTGAAAAATGTCTTTAGGCACAGTGGAGAGGGGAAAGGGAGCAGCTCCACTGAGTCCCTCTGCCTTTTTAGTAATAACTTTGGAGGGCCATGGAATACACGCCCACAGAGAGGGCTTTGTGTGCCCTCTCTAGTACACGTGCCATAGGTTCACAATCACGGAACGTGTCTAATTCCATCCTTTTCCAGATGAGGAAAACAAATAGACACAGAGTGACTTGTCCAAAATCATACCGGGAGTGTAAGTAGGATTCTCAAATGATGGCCCTAGAGCTGAGACTTCAGAAACTATTCCATTCTTTCTCAATTTACTGATAAGGAAACTAAGGTTCAAGGAAACCAAATGACTTGTCCAGGGTCACTAAAGTAGTAACAAATTCCCAGATTTGAATCTTTTTCTCTAGAGTCATAGATTTAAATTAAGAAAGGACTTCAAAGGTCATTTTGTCCAGCCCCTTCAGTTGAGGAAACCCGAGACCTTGAGAAATTGAAGTGACTCACCCAAGGTCACAAAGTAGTAACTGGCAAATTATCCTCTCACTCTAAAGCATAAATTTTTTCCCCCTACAATGTCCTGAATCCACTTGTCAGGGAAGACAAGTGACATAGTGGATAGAGAAAGGTGGGAGAGGAGCAGGGGAGAGTGAAAGGAAATATCCAACCATGTGCCAGGCACTATGCTGGGCATTGTGGGCACAAGTCAAAGATGAAGCAGCCCCTGCCTTCCAGGATCTCGTGTTCTTTGGAGAGAGACAGCTTTTGTGTGCTACCACCTACTATTAGGATAGGATTTGAAAGTGGCCGGACCTTCTGGCCTTGGGAGGGTCAAATCCATCTGGAGAGCAGCTCTTCGGTAGGCACTTTGCCAGAGTCCGAGCTTCCCTTTGTAGCATCTTGATCTCTTTAGGGCCAGGACATCTGCTTCCAAATGACGGGCGTATTTATGTTTGTGTACATGTCAAGAAAATCATCTGAATAGTTGGGTAGTATAGATAGGGTCGGATTGTCCGGTTAAGCCTCAGTTTCCCCATCTGTAATGTAAGGCAGAGGTCGCTTCCCATTTTGAGTCTGTAAAACTCTCATTTTACTGAGGTTCTCTTCTTTCTCCATTAAAGATTGCTACGCCCTAACCTCCCCCAGCATTCTGCCTGGTAGCCAGTCCTTCCTTCCCCATTTAGGAAACCCCCTTTCATGTAATTTTTTTTTAAAATCCTTACTTCCCATCTTAGAATTGATACTATGTATTTGTTCTAAGGCAGAAGAGTGGTAAGGGTAGGCAATGGGGGTGAGTGACTTACCCAGGGTCACACAACTAGGAAGTGTCTGAGGCCAGATTTGAACCCAGGACCTCCTATTTCCAGACCTGGCTCTCCATCCGAGCTACCTGTTGCCCCCTCCTATATTTTTTTTTGTCTTAGAAACTTCCAAGGTAGAGATTTCCAGCTTTCTCAGAGTTCCTTGGTACCTCCTTATATCTCAGAGGTGGGAAACCAATCAGAGCTCCCTGAACTGAAGCTAACCCGTCCCCATGAAACACCCGAGGCAGCAGCTGCCCTGGTCCTGGTGGTAACCCCTCAAATTTCCGTCAGCCTTTGGACTTTGCAAAGCACTTCCCTTGTAACTTCCCGAGAAGAAAGGGTTTGCAAATATTCCCATTTTATGGATGAGCAAACTGAGGTGCATAGGAGCATTCCAATGGCTCCCAGCTGCCTCCAGGATCAGCTGTGAATTCCTCTGTTTATCACTTAAGGTCCTTCACACCCTACTCCAGTTCACCATTCCAGCCAAATTGGTCTCCTCCTTGCCTGGAATGCACTCACTCCCTCCTTATTTCTGCTGCTGCTTTCTATCAAAGTGCAGCGTAAATTCAACCTTTCCTGGCCCCTTCTCCCCCATGAGCTCTCGGGGCCTTCCTCCCCCCCAAAAAAGATGGTGTGTTTGTTTTTTATGTACCCCCCCAAAAAAAAAACTCCTCCCAGAACATAAACTTCTTGAGTTCAAAGGCTGCTCAGTCAAGTAAACAGTGGAAGGGTGCCAAGTTGGAGTCAGAAACCCCGAGTTTGAATCCTGGCTCAGACGAGAATCCTGGATGGCCTTTTCACTTTGATAAACTGAGGGCTTTGGACTAAAGAGCCTTTGAGCTTCCGTTCAGCTCCGAGATCCTCTAGTTTCTGTCTTTAAATTCCGTATCTAATAAATACATGTTGATACATTTTCTTTTCCTCTTTTGTACCCCTGGTTGATAGCAAGGGATGCCTTGAATAAAGCACACATGCTGCTGGCTGGATTTTGGTCCTTGTGTTCCCAGGCAGCCAGGTGCTAAGCACTAGGTCTTGAGTCAGGAAGACCTGAGTTCAAATATGAACTTCCTGGCTGTGTGACCCTGAGCAAGTCACTTAACCCTGTTGGCCTCAGTTTCCTCATCTGGAAAATGAGCCAGAGAAGGAAATGGCAAATCACTCCAGTGTCTTTGCCAAGCAAATCCTAAATGGGGTCCAGAAGCATCTGACAGGACTGAAACAACTGACAACTAAAATCTCCAATGCGTAGCCGAGGCTCTTCAAACAGTAGTAAATGTTTTCTAGTTGAAGTGAATTATAAGTCCTAAACGAATTTTAAGTCGTAAAGATGCTTATCCAGTCTTAGCTGGGTGACCTTTGGCCGTCATTTAACCTCTGCTACCTCAGTTTCCTTATCTGTAAAATGGAGATAATAACAGTATTTACCTCCATCATGTACCTTTTAAGTGAAACACCCTTATTTATCTTTTTTAAACCCTCATGTTCTGTCTTAAAACCAATACTGTGTATGATTATAAGGCAGCAGAGCCATAAGGGGCTAGGCAATGGGGTTAAATGACTTGACCAGGGTCACACAGCTAAGTGGTATTTAGAACTTTCTTTCTCTAGGTTTAGCTGTTAAACCACTGAGCCACCCAGGTGCTGAGAGCCTCTTGAACAGTGGTTAGCTGTCACTCTGGTTCTTTCTGAGATTGCTTCTTTTCTTTCCTTTTCATTTTCCTTTCCATTCCTTTTCCTCTTCTCTTCGCTTCTCTTTTCTTCGCTTCTCTTTTCCTTTCCTTTCCTTTCCTTTCTTTCCTTTCCTTTCCTTTCCTTTCCTTTCCTTTCCTTTCCTTTCCTTTCCTTTCCTTTCCTTTCCTTTCCTTTCCTTTCCTTTCCTT
>NC_058131.1:16705165-16758913 GCF_016433145.1 Gracilinanus agilis | reverse complement strand
CAGCCTCATCTGAGCTCTGATCAAAGGCTTCCTGCCCCAGTGCCGAGGCAAGGGTGATAGATCCCAATCACGTCCTCCCCGCGTCAGCATTCCTGCCTCTGCAGCTAACTTACCTGACCGGGCAAGCATTTGCTTTGGGATGGGGTGTCAGCAGCCAAGGCCCTGCCACAATGGCTTTCTTCTCTCTCTCTCTCTCTCTCTCTCTCTCTCTCTCTCTCTCTCTCTCTCTCTCTCTCTCTCTCTCTCTCTCTCTCTCTCTCTCTCTCTCCTTTCCTTCCTTCTTCCCTTCCTCCCTTCCTCCCTTCCCTTCCTTTCAATATAGTCTGGTGTGCTCACACTGTCTGTCCCAAGCCCTTGTAACTCCTTCTCAGTCAGGACTGACAAGTGCTCTGTGCCTGCAGGAAGAGAAGCATCATGGGACCTTGCTGGCCATCTGGTTCAGCTCACTCACTTTCCAGAGTAAAAAACTAAGATCCGGGCAACTGGCATTGATTTGTCCAAGGTCACACAGGTGACAGAGGTAGAATTTGAACCCGGGTCCTTTGACTGCAAATTCAGCCCTTTCCTTTGTGCCAGTCGGCTTCCTCTCCTCCCCTTCACCTCACCTAGCTCTCCTCAAGGCATCCAGGTACCACCTCCTACAGGAAGCCTCTAATCGCTCTTGGTTGTTAGGACTCTCTCTAAGGAAAACTTTGTTTCTGTATGTCTGCCTTGTTCTATCAGTAGAACATAAGCTTCCCGAGGGCAGGAACTGCTTCATTTTCCCTCTTTGTTTTCCAGCCCACAGAAGCACAGTAAACATCTCACAGACATTCACGGTTTGCCCATATATCACCACCACCAACATAGGCTTCCCTGGTGCAAGTCCGGAATCCTCTCCGGTGCCGCGCGCTGCCCTGCGGAGCCCTTTGGGGGGAGAGACAACTTTCTCCTTGTTCTGGCATTGTGCAACTCCTGATCTCCTTAGTTCTGGGCTGGGGGTGGAGGGGAGGCGCCCCTCAGCAGCCAGACCCGGCATGTTTTCCCTTTTTAGAACATGTTTTTCTCTCCCAAATATTCAAGCTTTTCTTTTTTCTAAAGGTCAAACGAAGCGGGGGGAGAGGGAGGATGTGGTGGCAAACAATTCTGCCCTCTGTCGATGGACGTTCGGCGTCTTTGTCATTTGGGCTCCCTGAGGAAGGAGGAACCGTTCGCGTTGTGAGCTGCCAGGGAAGAATTCCAGCCACTGGTCTTTCGCAACTCCTCTCAGGCGAGCCTGGACGTTTCTGTTCCATGACTCCCTGCCCTTGTTTGAGTTCTTCAGACCAAACAAGAGATTGTGATGGGGCCGGCTGGCCCAGAGCTCCCCAGCTTGTCTCTCCTTCCCGCGGATCGACACTCAATGAATCACTGAGTGTCGGGGCTAGGAAGAACCCCAGAACTGGGTGGGCCTCTGAGTCTGGAAAGGGCCGCCAAAACCTTAAATGCCAGGAATCGGAGGGACCCCCAAACTGAGGACGTCAAAGTCCTTAGAGATCATTTATAAGTTGTGGGGCTTTGGGCAAGTCATCTAACCCCTGCCTCAGTTTCCTCATCTGTCAAGTGGGGATAATAATAGCATCTCCCCCCCATAGTTGTTATCAAATGAGATAATACTTGTAAAATGCTTAGCAGAGCACCTGGTACATGGTAGTGCTATGAAAAGGTCAAGCTAGTAGTAGTAGTAGTAGTAGTAGTAGTAGTACTAGTAGTAGTACTAGTAGTACTAGTAGTAGTTGTAGTTGTAGTAGTAGTAGTAGTAGTGGTAGTGTGGTGGTGGTGGTGGTGGTGGCAGTAGCAGTATTCTGATCTAAGCCTTTATTTTATAGATGAAGTTCATATGACTTGTCTAAGGTCACACAGCTAAGTAAGTGAAGGGTCAGAGTAGCCTTTCCCAGCTCTGGCCCAGCTGGCTCTGTCCTCACCTTCCTCAAACATCTCCCCCTCCCCCTCTCCTTTCTGCAGGTGCCTTTAACAATGTGCCACTCTCTAGGGCAGCCGGTGGTCTCCTTTTTTAAACAGGATCACAATCACCGACAAATACAAACATTCTAACACATGAGGATGAATACAGACTCCGTCACTTCTGTTGTGATCCGTCTCTTTTTTAAAACCCTCACTTTCTGCTTTAGTATCGATTCTAAGACAGAAGGGTAAGGGCTAGGCCATGGGGGTGAAGTGACCTGCCCAGGGTCACACATCTAAGAAGTGGCTGAGGGCAGATTCTAACCCAGGGTTTCCTGTCTCCACACCTGAGGAGCCCCGCAGCTGCCCCAGCAGGCTCTTTTT
Organism: Gracilinanus agilis; assembly: GCF_016433145.1. Classification (NCBI taxonomy): domain Eukaryota; kingdom Metazoa; phylum Chordata; class Mammalia; order Didelphimorphia; family Didelphidae; genus Gracilinanus; species Gracilinanus agilis. The sequence goes on along the minus strand of NC_058131.1, from coordinate 16,756,606 downwards.
CAACAAATGATCTTGATAGTGATGGAATTGCCCTGTTGCTTTGTCCCCTTCTTTGTCATCTCTCTGGCTTCGCTCACTCCCTGCTTCCCCACCATTTATTAGTTCTTTGCATCAAGAAAAGGCAAGCAGAAAACCTCCAGAGGCTGGCCATGGTCTGAGAAGGGCTGGGGGTGCTTCTGATTCTCCAGCTCAGGAGCTCTCCTTTGGGCTTCCCTCTCCCTTTGGGCACAGTTCTTTGGATCTCTCTTCTCCCCCCTTTGATCAGAAGCTCTTTAGAAGAGTCTTTCTCTTACCTACTTTGGGATGCCAGTGCCTGGCACGGAGCTTTATAATCATTGGTCCCAGGACTGGTCCAATGTGTTCTCCTCCACACCCAGTGATGCACCCACATGATCTGATGCTCATTTCTTCCTTTATGGCAAAGAGAGCAAGCCTTGGGGGCGAGTTCCTTTAGGGAACTTACTGTGAGTCATTGTTAGCCCCAAATGTTCCCTCTGTACCCAGAGGGAGAGAAGCCAGGACTAAGGAGAGGGTGTCCTGGTCAGATGCCCTCTGGAGCTCTGCTCTGGGCCAGCACCCCAGTTTAGGAGAGACACTGATATCCGGAAGGGGACAATGAGAAGGGTAGAACCAGGAGTTGGTAGAAATGGGCAAGACTTGGTGGAGTCACAGGCAGAAGACTTGGGTCATTCACAGTCTTAGTTCTGTCACTGACTAACCTCCTTAGGAAGAGGGCGGTGACTTCATCTCCCTTGTTTCTCCCTGGTCTGCTGCTTTTGAAAGTTGCCCCCTGAAGGAAAAAGAACTCACATTTCCTTATTGAGAAGGAGAGAGACAGACATTCAAGGCTTGTCATCATCCTGGTCACCCTCCACTGACAACCCCCCAACTTGTCAATATCCTTCCTAAATGGTAGTGGGGGGCCCTCCATACCTGCTCAGCCCCATCCGCCCCAGCAGCACCTCCCCTTGACATACTCCCTCTTCTCTCTCACAGGCTAACTCCTCGACTCCTCCATCTCCACTCCTCCATGTCAGGAATTCCCATCTTCTCCCCAGAAACCTTCTTGCCCTGGAGATGCCTTCATCCCGTGGCCCTCTCTCTCTTCCAATTGGCAAGGTCTGGGTCCCTCTTCTGGGCTCCATTCCTCACTTCCTCCATATCTTTCTCATTTTCTTTCATATATTGGTCATAGCCCAATGGGAGAAGATTAAGAGTCTGTCTGTCTGTCTGTCTGTCTGTCTCTCTGTTTCTGTCTTTCTGTCTTTCTCTGTGTGTGTGGTGTGTGTGTCTCTCTGTCTTTGGCTGTTTGTCTCTGTCTTTCTCTGTTTCTGTGTGTGTGTGTGTGTGTGTGTCCGTCTGTCTGTCTGTCTGTCTGTCTCTCTCTCTCTCTCTCTCTCTCTGTCTCTCTGTCTCTCTGTCTCTCTGTCTCTCTGTCTTTGGCTGTTTGTCTCTGTCTTTCTCTGTGTGTGTGTGTGTGTCTTTCTGTCTGTCTGTCACTCTCTCTCTGTCTCTCTGTCTCTCCCTCCCTCTCCCCAGGAAGCCCATAGTTCATTCCTTCAATCTTCTCTTCTCTAGCCTAAATATGACCGCCGTCTGCCTGATTCTTGCGTCTCCTGGTCTCTCATTCCTTCCCCCATAGGGCCACCCACCGAACTGTGCAAATGGCCCTGCTTGCCAATGACCCTCTTGCCGCCTGGATCCAATTCCTCTCTCTGCCCTTATGGTGAGACTTACCTCTCGTCTCTGGGTCATCCTCAGTTTACCCCTGTTTAAAACAAAGGGATTCCATTCTATAACGCAGTTCTTCAGTCCTGTGATCCTCTTCGATCTGTCCTTGAGGACCGTCTGTTCTAACCGGGCAGAGAGGAGCCATTACAGCCCGTGTGATTTTGCCGGGGCCCCTGGAGGCCAGACGTGTTTTTATCACTGTATCCTAACTGCCAAGCATGAGACGTTGCAGCTAGGATTTAATCAATGTCTTTGAAATAGGAAGAGGGAGGGCATCTGTGATTTTTATTGGGAAAAGGAACTCCCTTGTGAGGAAACTCCCTCTCCTAATGCAGGTTGTCACTTACATGCCAGACTAACAAGAAGCGTCTCCACCTTGCTCCCCGGTACCAATGAGATCAAAGCTATAAATCAAATATTCATCCTTGCTGACATTTACACAGAACTTTAAAGTTTGCCAAGAACCTCTAATGTATTATTTCATTTGACCCTCAGTGGTCAGTGCTATTATTATCTCCATTTTACACATGGCAACACTGAGTCTCAAAAAAGATTCAGTATCCTGGCCCAAGACATGTGAGTATATGTCAGCCCAGGTCCTGCTCACTGGGAGTTCCTTGAGATCAGAGACTGTCTTTTACCTTTCTTTGGATTCCCAGCACCAGGCACAGTGCCTGGTGGATAGCAAGTGCCTAATAAATGCTTGTTAACTGACTATCCACTGTCACATCAAAGTATATAAAAGGAAGTCAAAGAAAAAAGAAGTCATTGTGAAATAGAGAAATCTGGAGGACTTCTTGGAGGAGCTGAAGTTTAAAGAAGTCAAGAGTAGGAAGCTTTGGAGGCCTCAGTGATGGAATAAACAGGCTTCCATGAGAACCAGAGAAATAGCATTGTGGAGTGGATAGAACTCACTGGATTTGTAGACCAGAAAATCTGGGTTCAAATCTTGCTCCTGCACCATAGTAACTGTCGCTTAACGCTCTGTGCCTCAGTATCTTTATCTGTAAAATGAGGGGAGGTTGGACTCATTGGTCATCTGTAGCGTGGAATCTTTATGTCCTTAAAATGAACGTGATGATGGAGAAATTGAGAGCTGAGTGAAGATGTGTTCAGGGAAGTCATAGGAGATAAGGGCAGAGAGCCTTAAATGCCAGGCTGAGCACAGCCAAGGCCAGTCGAGGTGCCTTTGTGCCTATGCCAGCCTTAGCCAGAGGCTAAGTCCTTAGGAGACTGGACATTATCCACCTGGAAGGAAAGGGGGCCTGGAAGCAATCCATCCTCACACACACATCCCCGTGGGATTGACCACTTCCTTCCTCTCAGCCAGAGAGGCCACAGACAAAGGCCATCACATGCAGCTCAGAACACAGAGCCTGGAGGAGACCCTCTAGTGAGTGACCCTCTAGGCTCGCCCAGACGTGATCATAGTTTCCCAACAAGTCATCCTCCAGGCAGAGATGGGGATGCTCCATCCCAGGATGGGCCATTCAAGCTCTCATTAAGAGCTGAGGACAAAGAAGGCTGTCCACCTCTTCAGAAGGATCTGTTGGGGTTGATCCAATCATCCTGTGGCAGATGGAGGCATCTGATTGTGTACTTGAGTTTATGGGGGTTTGGGTTTTATGAATATTCTCTTCCCCAAATGACCAATATGGAAAGTTTTGCATGATACTATATGTGGAACCCAGATCCAATTACTTGGCAGCTTCGGGAAGGGGGAGGGAAAAAGGGAGAGAGTCAATTTCGATCAGAAAGCTCATGCAGAAATTTGTCACATGGTATTGGTCAAATAAAATATTAAACATTTTTTAATTTAAATTTAGAAATGTTTTTAAAAAGAAGTTGATGCATGTGCCATTGCTACCCAGTTCTCCTGGCTCTGTAAGTGGGCTGATGTACCTGTAGGTCAACTGGAGAGCTTAGCTGGGGCTGGCTGGGATCAACATGTGAGTTCCCGTGGCTTCGACTGTATTAGACCAATTAACCCCAAGAGCTGGGGCTGAGATTTGGGATCTAGCAGTTGGTTGTTAAAGGGAGCAGCATTGATACCACCCCAGCAAATAAAGGACACTCAAGTCAAACAGCACTTATTTATTAAGTGGCTGCCTTGTGGAAGATACTGCCTGAGTGGTTAGACAAAAGAAATACAATGAATAAACCAATGAATGAATAATTAAACAATAAATAAGGAATGAATGAGTGAATAGTACATAGATACATAGAAAGAGAGGGAGGAAGGGAAGGGAGTGGGGAAGGAGGTAAGGAGGAAGGGAAGGAATGAGGGAAGGAATCCCTGCTCTCAAGGAGTTTACATTCTACTAGGGCAGTGATGGTCAACCTTTTGAGCTCGGTGTGTCAAAATTCGCCCAAAAAAGAGCATAACTTGGGTGGGTGTCACTCAGAGAAAAAAAATAATTTTGTGATATTTTTAGTTTAAATAACAAAATGTATCCACTCCCTCCCCTCCCCCTTGCTAGAAGTTTTGTAGCAAGGAGTTTGAAGCCTCCTGTGGCATCATTGCTAACTGGTCCCATTTTAACAGTAATTGTCACATATAACTGTATTTAAGAAGCCAAAATAGGTAAATTTAATATAGGTAGAATTGTCGTCTATAGTGCACAGAGTGTCTATACTACACTACAGCAAATATTTCATCCTCAGCATGTGACCTCATACTTCACTGTATGTATGAGGCCACATGTAGTTGCATGTCACTGAAAATGGCATGTGTGTCAGTGCTGACACGTGTGTCATAGGTTTGCCATCATGGTACTAGGGGGTATAGCATGTGCTACAAAAAAAAGTAAATCTATAATGCAATGTACTATTTCCTCCAGCCATCATTTTTTTTTCTTTTAAAATCAGACCCTGCCCTCAAGGAACTTACATTCTGCTTGGGGAAGTGGCATGGACCCAAGTAAATGGATGCAATTGTTCTATGATTTCCAGAGATAACTGTGGGGAGTGGCGCCTGAGCTGTGCACGGAAGGAGGTTAGGAGGCACAGGAAGGAAAGGGAGACTCATTCAGACGTGAGCAGGGAGCATCTCTGGAAAGGCACAAAGGCTGGAGGGGCCATATTGTGTTTCATCTCAGAATGGAGAGAATATAAAGGGAGTTTGGTAATCTGAAATAAGATGGGAGGTGGAGGTCAGCCTGGATTGAAGAGACTGTCAATGTTAGATTGAGGAGTCTGCATTGAATCCTAGCGGCAGAGACTTTTGAATGGGGGGGGGGGTAGCAATATCGATTTGGCCGCTGGTAGATGATGAAGTAGAAAGGGGAGACACAGGGGAGGCTATTGCAATCGTCCAGGTAAGAGATGAGATGGGGATACGATGGTGTCTGTGAATGGAGAACTATTATGAGAGATGTTTTGGAGCTAGAAATGACAACACTTGATACCTGATGGGATATGAGAAATGAAGAAGAGAGAAGAGATGACTTTGACATTTTTCCTATGGAATCTGGAACCAGAAAGCCTAGGATCAAATCCCACTTCTGACACGGGGGCAAATTCCATGGTCCTCAGTTTCCTTCTATAAAATGAAGAGGTTGGACTTACTGGCTTGAGATCCCTTCAGATTGAGATATATGACCCTGTGTTCACAGGGCTTTGTGATATATAAGATGTAGTAGAAGGAGCTCTGGGTTTGGGGTGAAAGGACATGAGTTCAAATTTAAATTCTTCTAGTTACTGCCTGAGTGGTCTTGGAAAAGTCCCTCCCATCTGGGGCCTTAGAGTCTTCATTTACAAAATGAGAGGATTACACTGGATGACCTCAAAGGGCTTTTTTAGTTTTGTTTAATTCAATCCATAGGATGATGGAACTTTCAATAGAAAGAAGAGATCAGCTGGGTGGCTCAGGGGATAGTGTCAGTCCTGGGTTCAAATTTGGCTCAGATGCTTCCTAGCTGTGTGAACATGGGCAAGTCACCACACACACACACACACACGCACACACACACACACACACACACACGCACAGCCTGACATTTTCCTCTCTTTTGCCTGGAAATGGTAATCTATTCTAAGAGGGTTTTAAAAAAAAGAAATGGGGAGGTTTGGAAGATGCCATTTTTCATGCCCCTCCCTCTATTCTCTGGAGCTCTCTGAGGGTGCCTAAACCTTCAGGTTATACTGTAGATTAGTGGCCCTGCTTCCATCCTTCCTAGTGGGATGTCAGTATGGCCATTGTTCTTTTTAGCAGCAAAAAGGTGATACAATGAGGCTCCCTTAGGTTTCAGGGCCAGAAGTTGCCCAAGGCAGAAAAATCTAAAGCTTTTGCTTTTTTTTTTTTTTTTTTTTCCTTCACTTTCACTTGGGGGGTTTGAGGGGCTCCATATCCAGGGCTTAGCTGCACGAATGGGGAGAGAGAGAATAGATGGAGTCAGCAGGTATATTTTTATATCAGTCATCCACAGTAGGTCTTGGCAAGTTTCTTTGCTTACTGCAGACGTTGCCTACGTAGATAACACCATTGGCTGAAAACTCCTCTGTTGCTTGAAAATACCTTGGTGCCAACTAAGTCAATAACGAATCTGCTGCTCCATGCATTTCTTATATTGGAAAGGCAGCCAGCTTCTTCTTCCTCTTCTTCTTCTAAAGATATTTTATTTTCTCAATTACACAGAATAAAAATTTTCAATAACCATTTTCCAAAATCACAAGATCCAAATTATGTCCCCTCCTGGAGATGGGAAGCTATTTGATCTCAGTTATATGTGCATTATTCTGCAAAACACATTTCCATGCTGGTCATTATTGCAAGAGAATGCTCATGTAAAACCAAAATCCCCAAATAAAACCACAAATAAACTATGTTTGGATTTGCATTCTGACTCTAGCCATGACCCCCAGAGATCAGAAAAAAGACAGGGTAGGAGGAGACCTACTTGTACTAAAATATTTTTAGCTGCACTTTTTCATAGTGGCAAAGAATAGGAAACTAAAGGGATGTCTCTCAATTGGGGAATGGATGAAGAAACTGATGATGGTAATAGAATACTCTTGTGCTGTAAGGAACGATGAACAGGATGATTTCAGAAAGAGCTGGAAAGACTTACATGACTGATGCAGAGTGAACTAAGCAGAACCAAGAGATCATTAAACATAGTAACTGCAACACTGTGGGATAATCAAATGTAACTGACTTTGCTACTCTCAGCAATACAATGATTCAGAACAATTCTGAAGGACTCCAGCCAGCTTCTTAAGGAGTTGGGTACATCAGCCTCTGAGCAATCAGGAGCTCTGGGAGTGGAGAACCTGGTAGTCTCCAAACAGCAGCAAATGCCCCCAAGTCCTGAATTCCAGGCTTTGCTGCCCAGGTGTGTTTTTTGTCCTTCTTCTGTCCCCGTCAGCTCTTAAGGCCATTCAAGGCTCCCCGACTCCAACTCCCAATGTAGTACTTTCCCATCTTTACTATGATGCTAATGCTGGAGCCCCATTCATGGAAACAGGAATTTAGAGCAGGCAGAAATGCTTGAGAGGCAGTAAAGCAGAGGCACAGGGAGATCTGGGAACCGTGGGCAAATCGTTAACCTTGCTGCAGCCCCTTCCACCTCAAAGGCAGTTTGTGGGTTCTTCTGGTGATTGATCTAGATTTCTGGCTCACTTCCACCCTGAGGGACTGGACACCAGTCAAACCCTTTCATGTTGGATCTCAGGATCTTAGACTTAGTGATAGAAGGAACCTCAGAGACTATCTTACACCTTCATTTTGCAGAGAAAGAAGCTGAGGCTCACAGGATTAAAAGTCTAGCTCAAAGTCACACAGATAGTAAATAGTGGAGTGAGGATTTGAATTTGGGTCTTGTGCCTTTCGATTTAAAGCTCACTATACACCACTGTGTCTCCTGCCGGGTCTAAACGTATGATCTGAAGTACTAACAGCATGGTTACCTGGAAGACAGATCAGACTTGTTCTCTGTGATGACGGAGAGCAGAAATGGGCATTTGGAAGAGATATGTTAAGGCAGATTTAGGTTTGATACAGGGAGGAGCTGCCCAACAATAAGTGCTATCTCAAAGCAGCCTAGGCTAACTAGGGTGGACCTTCCCCCTCCTGGGAAGTCTTCAGGCCATATCTGAATGACCTTTTTAAAACTAAAAAAAATTTTTTTGTAAACCTTGCTTTCTGTTTCAGTATCAATTCTTTTTAATCCTTTATGTTTTAGGAGAGGGGCAAGGACAGGGCAATTAATTGGTCAAGTGACTTGCCCAGGGTGACAAAGCTAGAAAGTGTCAGATTTGATCCCATGTCTTCCTGCTTCTATATACTGCTACCCAGGCTCTCTATTCACTGAGCTACCTAGTTGACCCCTAAGACAAGAATGGCAAAGACTAGGCAATCAGGGTTAAGTGACTTGCCCAGGGTCACATAACTAGTAAGTGCCTGAGGCCAGGTCCTCACAACTCCAGGCCTGGTGCTCTAGCCATTGAGCCACCCAGCTTCCCCTGCCCATTTCTTTCTGAAGCATCTCATTGATATAAAGCTGGATGGTGGCTTAAAGGCTATGAAACATTAGTGCCCTCATTTTTCCAAGTGAGAAAACTAAAGTGAAAAGATGTTAAGTGACTTTCCCAGAGTCATATATCCATGAAGTGTCTGAAGACAGGATCCAAATACAGGTGCTCTCGACTCCAGACCCAGCACCCTACCCACTGGGCTGCCTAGCTGCCCTCATATGGCCTCTTGCCCTGGAGGTGGGGAGATTTGGAATAGCAGATTACTGTTTCGGTGCAGGTTGGGTTAGGTGAATCCAGATAGTGGTCCTTTCCAGCTCTGAGATGGTGTGCTGCTGTGGCCACTCTGGGATAATAGAGGCTGTGCAACAATGGCCCCTCTATCTGGTCTCTGTTTCTTTGGCTGTAACAAGAAGGCTCTGAACCAAATGATCTTGAGGTTCTTCCAACCATCTTTCCATGATGCTAAGTAGATCAGATTGCCTGGAACAAGGATAATCCCATAAATCAGGCTGAGCCACACTGGAAAGGATGCTAAAAACACTTAGCAGAGCTGGTACCTTTCTCCCCACTCCCCCCCCCCCCCAACCCCCCCCCATATAAGAGGGAGCCAACTGGAGCTTCTCGAACAGAGGATGACACCGGCCCTTCCTCCTCCAATTCTCTCACCCTCTGATTCTCACGATTCCATATTTCTGTCTCTGTCATCTCATCATCCTATTTGGGATCATTTTATAAACATTTTTAGAGTCTCTGATTCTCCTTCATATCAATATCTCAGGCACAGGGAATGAAGCACCTACTATGTGCCAGGTACCCCCATGGGATTTGCTGATTCAGGCAGTAGCTGGAATTTTCTTTCACTATTGTTTGACAGCTTTCTTTTTCCATTTCCAGCCATCTACAACTACAATGCCTCCCAAGACATCGAGCTGTCCTTGCAGATCGGGGACACGGTCCACATTCTGGAGATGTACGAAGGTAAGGAAGAAGAGGGAGGATTCTGGGGAAGGACGTTTACTGATTAATCTGGGGCTTTCCAAAGTCAGCAGGCCTTTTCTCCTTCCTGAAATGTCGCAATCCCACACCAGGAAGGACTTGGGTTGTAAAACTTCATGCCTCAAGGGTTTTTAGCAAAGGGAGCTGAGCAATGGGAAGGATTCCTGACTCCATCCGCGTGGCTGCGGCTCTTCCTAGGCTTGGAAGGCTGCTTTCAGAGGGTTGTGGGTTTCAAGGTAGAAAGAACAATTCATTAGAGGTCATCTAGGCTGACCATTTTACAGACTAAGAAAGTGAGACCCACAGAGCTGAAATGCTTCAGCTGGTAGGAAGCAGAAGACCTAGGTTTTGAACCCAGTTCCTTTGACCATACTGCCTCCCTCTTTGTTATGTTTTTCTAATTCAGTAAAAAAGTTTCTTGGTAGTTTGATAGGTATGGCACTAAGTAAGTAAGTTAATTTGGGTAGGATGGTCATTTTTATCATGTTAGCTCGTCCTACCCATGAACAATTAATATTTTTCTAATTATTTAGATCTAGTTTTAATTGCTGCCTCCCTTTTTGAAACTGAAAAATATATTACTTGGTGGTGGCTGGGCCTCTCTGGTGAGGAGCTCAGCTGGTCCTAAACTGAAAGACTTTATAGCTTGTTGGAACCTTTCCCATTGGGTGCATAAGGTTATTGATGCCATGATCAGGCATCGAAGGATGAATTGCAATCAGGAAGCCAACAAATCAGGGTCCAGGCAATGAGGAAGAGAAAGTTGTCTGTCTCCTGACATCTAGATACATAACTGTTAATATCATACCTGAGAGTGGATGAGAAATAGCCACGGGCTTCTTAAATACTGCAGAAAACTTTTTAGGGTGTAGGTGCCTCAACTTCCCCATCTAGCCACCGTGGGAGGTAAGGAAGTTTGAAGTGGATAGAATGTAGAGTCAGGAAAACATAGGTTCACATTTTATCTGCTGACTGTGTGATCTGGGCAAGTTTAATGTCTCTGAGCCTTGGTTTCCTCATCAATAAAATGGAAATCATAATACCTCCTGGTTGTTCTGGGGTTAAAATGAAATAATGTATTTAAAGTACTTTATAGATCTCCAGGTGCTCTCTAAAGGTATTCATGAATGTTTTGATTATTAGAGGCAGCTGGTAGCCCAGAAGCCTGAATTCAAATCCTTTCTCAGATACTCCTTAGCTGTGTGACCAGATGTAAGTTATCGAATGTCCCAGGGCCTCGATTTCCCTATCTGTAAAATGAGAGTTTGGGACCCTCTTGTCTCTGAAAACTGATGATCCTATGATCTTCTTCTTTTCTTAAGTCAGCCAGTAGTCCTGGGATGAGCTGCCAACTGGCTGTCAGTCTTTCATGTTTACTGTTTTCTAGACAGATGCAGAAAAAGAACTGTTTTGAAAATGAATAAATTTACAACAGCTAAGTGGGGCAGCGGAGAGAGTGCTGGGCTTGGAGTCAGGAAAACCTGAGTTCCGGGGTGGCATTAGACACTTACTTACTAACTGTGTGACCCTAGTCAAGTCACTTTGCTCTGCCTCAGTTTACTCTTCTGTAAAATGAACTGCAGAGGGTTGGGGGAGAAGGGATTCATCTGTCCTCCTCTGGGACAACTTCAGTAGTAGACAGGATAATGCTAATAGCAATGATTATTATCTTAGTTTTAAAATCCTGAAATTCCAGGAAAGGGGTGAGTGTGCCATCCATCTCTTGTGGGCTATGGATTTCCCCGAGTAATCAAGTCAGGCCTTCATTAGGTCCACAGAGTCTATATGAATCCTGGAAAAAAGATCTTTTTCACCATTAGTGAATGCCAATGGTCAGGCAGAAGAACCATAAGATAGACGGTACCTGAAAGTTCTAATTGAGCAAGGAATCCCTGGTGTGAGCTAGACTCCCTAGATGCGATGTTTATATTTTTCCTCTATTTCCAGAGAAGTGTGTCAGTGTAGAACTGAGGCCATGAGCTCCGAAATCAGAACGTTGGGGGTGTTTCCTAACTTTAGGACTTGAGGAAACTTCTCTCCCTCTAAGATCTTGAGTTCTAGGATTTTAAAAACGATTCGGGGGTCATGGAAGGCACTTGAAGGCATGAACTCTGTGATAATAGAACGGCCCTCCTCCCCAGTCATCCTCCTGCTCCAGCCCAGTCCCCAGGGGCACCGTGGGACAGGAATGACCTTCCCAAGCATTTCTCAACTCTGATCTAGTAAACCTCGAGGCTCATAGGAACAAACTCATACAGTCCTCTCATTTCACCCTTAACCTAACCAATCTATTGAAACTCAGGTCAAAATTGAGGAAGTAAATCAGATGACCCAGAAGGACCCCAAGGAAACCAAAAGGGTACAAAGTCAGCAGGGAAATATTGGATAGAAGAGGGAGGTAATCAAATATATAGTGAACCCTTACCTTCTGTCTTAGGATCAATTCTGTGTATTAGGCAGAAGAGCAGTAAGGGCTAGGCAATGGGAGCCAAGTGACTTGCCTTGGATCACACAGCTAGGAAGTGTCAGAGGCCAGATTTGAACCCAGAACCTCCAGACTCCAGGCTTTGTCCTCTGACCATTGTACCACCTAGTTTCCATATACACATTCAATGTTGGAAGCAAGTGTTCCCTCTGAATTGACTGATGCTAACAAATATCTGAGGGAAGGCAGAACTACTCAGCTCTTATATTGTTCACATTTTCTTTGCCAGCAAGATATAATTGCAGAGAGTACTCAATTTTCTGAAGGTTTTAAGTTCAAATCCATCCTCTACTGTTTACAATTTGTGTGTCTTTGGATACTCCTTTGGACCCCCATTTCATCATTTGTATAAAGTGGAAGTTGGATTAAATGACATCTAGTGTCTCTTCCCACCCTAAATCTATTATCTTAGAAGCTTGGGACTTAGAATGAGAGAACACCAAGGTGTTCAAGAGTTCATTCCTAGGATAAATGAGGAGAGAGAGAGAGAGAGAGAGAGAAAGAGAGAGAGAGAGAGAGAGAGCCAACCAGCTTTTCCCAGTGAATTCCAGTTATTAGCCCTGAATGAATTTGACCCTAAACTATAGAAACAATAGCTGTTTGTGTGAATGCTGAGCCTTGTATGCAATCTCTGAAGGACCATGAAGAAAGGAAGAGGAGCCATAGGATTGGAAAAGAATCAATGTCCTATATTCAAAAACCTAAAGAGAGTTGAATCTGAATGATATAAATTAGTCACCTTGACTTGGACTCTTGGCAAGCTCTAGAACATATTATTAAAAGGTCACCCTCTGCGCATGTAGAAAGGGAAGCAGAAATCAGTAAAAATCTGCATGAGTTCATGACAAACAAGGTATGTCAAATTTATCATTTCCTTATCTGACATAGTTTCTAGAACAAGAGAATACTGTAGATAAAGTATGAGCAAAGCAGAATTGCAATCACTCAAAAGAAGTAAGAGACGGGCAAATTTAGGGGCATCCCCAATCCAGATATCCCATATAGCTATTGGTAGAGTCTTCAGAAGTCATATTGGTCTGAAAGCCACCATCTCCTAGCTGTATGACCCTGGGCAAGTCACTTAACCCTAGCCTAATGTTGTCTTCAAATGTTTTAAGGACACGTGGAAGGAGGGGGAGACTTGTTCTTCTTGGCCCTTCCCTCTACAGAAGAAACAGGATAGAAATGTTTGAGGGGTTGCAGTTTGAGCACTCGATCTCTAAAAGGTTCACCATCACTGGTCTAGCATTTCTACGGTTTGTAAAGCACTTTATAAATATTATTTCATTTGATCTTCACAGCAACCCTTAGAGGAAGGTGCTCTTAGTATCCCTATTAAATATAGGGAAACTGAGTCAGACAGAAATTACCTGACTAGTCCAGGGTAATACAGCTAGTGAGACTTTGAGCCCTAATTTGAACTTGAGTCCTCCTGATTCTATTCCACGGCCTTAATAACTCTTTGGGGAATCATTTACTCTCCATCAGTTTCCTCATCTGTAAAATGAGAGAGGCAAGCCAGAGAGGGTCTCAAGAACCTTCTGAATTGACCTATATTATTAACCTATAATTTGGATAAGTTTGTGCCTCAGTTTACCCATCTTCAAAGTAGTCCCTCTTGTCTGTGAGTTTTAAGGCTTTTCTAGGAATAACAGTGCCATGAAAGGATTGGCGGGGGGGATGTTTATAGCTCTGCAATATTTGAAATGTGTTTTTATGTACATGATGCCATTGGAGATTCAAACCAGCGTATGAGGTGGACACTATTATTATACCCATCTTTCAGATGAGGAAACAGACTCCCAAGAAATTAAGTCAAATGCCAATAGTCATACATGCAAAAATTGTCAGGGACAAGATTCAGACCCAGATTTTCCTCATTCTTTGTGACAAAAGAAGATTTTCCTGAGTAACCAAATACATTCTGGGATCACATGTTGGAACATGGTGGGGTTGGGCTTTTAGGAATAGTTGACCATAGAAAGGCATGAAACCGAGGCTCTCCGTGGTGTGATAGTCACCCTTCACACTTGTTCAAATCTGGCCTCAGACCCTTTGTAGCTGTGTGACCCTGGGCAAGTCTCTTACTCCAGTTTGCCTCAGTTGGCAAAGCTGTGGCAGCTGTGGCCAATGGATACTTTCTCTCCCAGGCTGTAACTCTGTCTCAGAGCAAACACACCATCGGCCTCACCGGGGGAGGGGACAGTTTCCCGAAAGCTTAGTGTGTGGAATTTTCAGGAAAAGAAGAAGAGTCAGACTTGTCTCGTGCATCTGCAAGGGGGACAGGTGCTCGCTCTCTGCCTGCCACGGATGGGTACTCCGAGTTCTTGGCTTTGCAGCCTCTGTAGGAATCAGTGATGTCAGGAGGACACAAAAACGCTGGAAATGCTGATCCCAGTGTGTTTGCAGACTCTCCACCCAGCCTGCGATTTTCTCTTTCCTTTTATAAAATAAAAAAATAAGCTGGATGGAAACTCACAAGTGCACTCACTCATGGAGTTGGGGGGGTGATCCTGGCAGGCTTTCCTGGCCCCAGGGACTCTTCCTGCTTCTTTTAGCTTCCTTTAAAACCTGCCTCCAGGGCTTCTCACTCTGCACACTGGGTTCCACCCTTCCTTTGGAATTGGTGTGCCATATATCTCTCTACCTCTCCTCCCTTAGATAATAACTCCCTCCTTTCAAGCTCTCTTCTGAAGATTTATTCATTGTCCAAAAAAGAGCCCTGGGTCTAGATTTGGGCTCTGATACTCCCCTCCTGTGTGACTTTGGGCAAGTAAATTCACCTCTCTGGGCTCCCATTTTTGCCTTTTTATAATGAAGGGATTGGATGACTCTTGGTCCCTTCTTGTTCTAAATATGTAGCTAGCTGGTGCGGTGGATGAAGTGAGGGACCTGGATTTGGGAAGACCTATTTTCAAGTCTGCCATCAGCTGCATGACCCTGGGCAAGTCACTGAATAGCTCAACCACAGGTTTTTTTTTTTTTTTTTAAATTCTTACCTTCTACTTTAGAATCAATACTATGTATTGGTTCCAAGGCAGAAGAGTGGTAAGGGCTGGGCAGTGATGGGCAACCTTTTGAGCTTGGTGTGTCAAAAAACCAAGCATAATTCGGTGGTGTGTCACTTTGAGAAAAAAAACATAATTTCGCGATATTTATAGTTTAAATTACAAAAATGTATCCCCTCCCTCCCCTCCCCCTTGCTAGAAATTTTGCAGCAAGGGGTTTGAAGCCCACTGCGGCATCATTGCTAACTGGTCCCATTTTTACAATAATTGTAATATATAAATGTATTTAATAAACCAAAATAGGCAAATTTATATAGGTAGAATTGTCATCTATAGTGCACAGAGTGTCTACACTGCACAACAGTAAATGTTTCATCCTCGGCATATGTCACACGTGCCATAGGTTTGCCATCACTGGGCTGGGCAATGGAGATTAAGTGCCCAGTCACATAGCTGGGAAGTGTCTGAGGCCAAATTTGAACCCAGGACCTCCTGGCCTAGGCCTGGCTCTCCATCCACTAAATCACCCAGCTGCCCCTCAAGAATAGATTTTTAGGTCATTTAACCTCTTAGAAATAGGGTGGAAACAGGAAAAACTGAGTTCAA
This sequence comes from Gracilinanus agilis, assembly GCF_016433145.1. NCBI lineage: Eukaryota > Metazoa > Chordata > Mammalia > Didelphimorphia > Didelphidae > Gracilinanus > Gracilinanus agilis. Next base: position 16,741,306 of record NC_058131.1, on the reverse strand, counting down.
AAATCTATCTTGGAAAATGAGTAACTGAATCTGGTCAAGTGATTTCTCTGGGACTCATTTGTAAAAGGAGAAGATTAGGCTCTGACCCCAAAGGTCCTTTCAGGCCCAAGTCCATGATCCGAGGACAATGTGTTGAAGGAAAAAGATGACAGGCGGCGAACCCCGCACTCCACTATTATTTTTCATATATATCATAAGAAATGGAAGAAGTCCTCAGAATGCAAGTGGAGTCACACAGGATGGCCAGGCATCTCTATCAAAGGAAACCTTGCACTGATCAATGGAATTTTTGAGCTCAGAACCATCATCTCATCCTCCCTTATCTCCGCTACTCCAAACATGGCGAGGAAGAGTGTCAGAGCCCCACAGTGGAATTTCCAGCCTGAAAGGGAGAGTCTGAAGCAGATTGGCTCTGATTTCTTGAAGAGATTAGCTGGCTGCCTCCCCCAAGCTCTCCTGGCCCAATTCAGACCATGGTTGGGGATGATATTGTCAAGAACTGGGTGCCTTGTCTTCTTCTGCCCAACCACTCCAGACTCCCCCAAAAGAGCTAGCTTCAGGACTTGGGATTTTCAAGCACCCCCTTCCTCTTTCCCTCCCCCCTGCCAACTAATCACTAAGCTCTGCAACTAGGATTATTTAATTAATTTTCTTTAGCACAGTATTGAGCATACAAATGGCGCTTAATAATTGCTTGTTGATTTGATTCAGTACCAACACCCTGGACTGGATCTTTCCATTCTCAAACTTTGATTCTATCTGGGAAGACTCAGGTCCCAATGGGAAAGCACTTTAATGCTTCCACCTTCTATTTCCTTGTCATTCTCTCCTCGTTGGACACTGAATGGTTCATTCATTAAGCAACTGGGTAAATCCATACCTGACCTTTAAGAATGTCTTCAAGGACTTCCTGTCCTGAGAGATTTTCTCAAGTAAATTGAAAGCCAAGAATTCAGAGAACTTCCTTACTCTTTTTTTGGTCTTGCACTGAGTCATCTTTCCTGCCCGTAGCTGGGAGCAAGGTACCTTCCCCCTGGTAGCTCTTCTTCACCTCTGACTCACTAGTAAGCATGAATCAGGAAGCAGACAAGAAGAGATGGAATTTTTGCTTCTGTCTGTTGGTTCTGGAACTTTGGGTAGGGCACCCCACCTCTCCCTGGACTGCTCCTTCCTCCTCTCTAAAATGAGAAGCTGGACCAAATGAATGCATTTCGGGAGTCTTCCACTTTCCAGCTCTTAATAGTAGGTGTTTAGTAAGTGATTAATCATGCTTAATAAATTATTTCCTTTGTGGGTTTATTGATGGATAGATGGATGGCAAAAGGAATGAAAAAAAGCATTTCATCTCTCCACATAGATTGTAAGCTACTTGAAGATACGGCCTTTTTCATTTTGCCAGCATATAGTAGGTAGATTTTATTGCTGTCTTTGTTTTTAAACCCTTCCCTTCCGTCTTAGAATCAAAACTGTGCATTGGTTCCAAAGCAAAAGAGTGGTAAGGGCCACTCTTTTTTATTTAACCACACAGGGGTTAAATGACTTGCCCAGGGTCACACAGCTAGGAAGTATCTGAGGTCAGATTTGAACCCAGGATCTCCCATCTCCAAGCCTGGCTCTCAATCCATTGAGGCAGCTAGCTGCCCTCATCCTTATATCCATGTTGTTCCACTGATAGAACATAAGCCCATAAGGGCAGGTACTGTTTTTCCTTTCCTTTCCTTTCCTTTCCTTTCCTTTCCTTTCCTTTCCTTTCCTTNTTGCCTTGCCTTGCCTTGCCTTGCCTTGCCTTGCCTTGCCTTGCCTTGCCTTGCCTTGCCTTGCCTTGCCTTGCCTTGCCTTGCCTTGCCTTGCCTTGCCTTGCCTTGCCTTGCCTTGCCTTGCCTTGCCTTGCCTTGCCTTGCCTTGCCTTGCCTTGCCTTGCCTTGCCTTGCCTTGCCTTGCCTTGCCTTGCCTTGCCTTGCCTTGCCTTGCCTTGCCTTGCCTTGCCTTGCCTTGCCTTGCCTTGCCTTGCCTTGCCTTGCCTTGCCTTGCCTTGCCTTGCCTTGCCTTGCCTTGCCTTGCCTTGCCTTGCCTTGCCTTGCCTTGCCTTGCCTTGCCTTGCCTTGCCTTGCCTTGCCTTGCCTTGCCTTGCCTTGCCTTGCCTTGCCTTGCCTTGCCTTGCCTTGCCTTGCCTTCCCTTCCCTTCCCTTCCCTTGCCTTGCCTTTGTTTCCCCAATGCCCAGCACATAGTAGGCACATGACAAATGCTTGTTTGTTTGAAAGCAGAGCAGGTAGATGACAACGAATGCTAGATTTTTCCATCTCCCTTGAATCCAGATCAACTTGTTGTTTTGTGCTTGGCCGGGCAGTGCTTGGGGACTTCCCACATCTGTCTGACCTTCACCTCAGGGCCCCCTTGTCAGCTGGCCCTGTCGGAATGGCTCAGACTGCTGATGCGACGGTTTAGAGAGATGTGTGGGGCAGGAGGAGTGTGTTTATGAGAGCTTCATCCAAATCAGCCGGGCCCAGGACCTCCTCCCAGAGATGGCCTTGGAGGAAAGAGGCAGCATGACCTAACTCGCTCCTCTGGTCATGAGGCTGCCACGGAGGGACATCCAGCTTTCCTTCTCAGTGGAGAGAAAGAGACGGAAAGAGACAGAGATAGTGGTCTGTCCATTTAGATGGAGATAGTTGGGTAGAGACAGATACAGAGATAGAAACATGCAGATAGAATGATGGGTAGATAGACAAAGATGGAGGGATGGAGGGATGGAGGGATGGAGAAGGAAAGGGCTCACCTACTTGTGTGTGTGGGAGAGAGAGAGAGAGAGAGAGAGAGAGAGAGAGAGAAAGAAAGGGAGAGAGAGAGAGAGGGAGGGAGGGAGAGAGAGAGAGAGAGAGAGAGAGAGAGAGGCGCTTGAACCTGATTCTGAAATCTCTGCTTATTCTCTCTCACTTCTCTGTTTGTTTCTTTACTTTGCATGTGCATGTTGTTTCCCCTGATAGAATGGGAGCTTCTAGAGGGCAGCGTGGTTTCATTTTTTCCTTTGTATCCCCAACACTCAGCACATTGTTTTTGTTTGGTTTTTCCTGAGACCTAATTGGTGTCATGGACTCCATGAGAAAACTCCCTTTATCAGTACTGACTGATGTTTGCTCTGAAACTTCTAGTCTTAGAGGGTTCCTTGGGGAGTGGTTTGAGGGTTGAGGAGAGGTGACTTGCCCAAGGTCACACATCCAATATGTGTCAAAGGCATGACTGGAAGCCTGGTCTCTCTCTGCTCTGCTCGGCTCAGCCCCCTCTCAGTGGGTGCTTGGGACAGAGGAGACCCTACTTACATACCTGTAGACTGATTTGAATGGGGCCTGCTTGAGTTCTTTACTGAAAAGTAGGGGTCCTTGAATTTGGGGTTTGTTTGTTTTTTGTAGGAAAGGATCATTAACCATTTATGTTCCTTGGAGTCCCTTGGCATTCTGGGAAAGCCTATGGATCCAGATGTTTATTTTATCTATGGATTAGCCCTCTGGTCCTTTCAGGGCTGCTCCTCCCCCTTTGGTGTCCCCCTTTCACTCCGCTGTCACCCGGGGCCCCAAGAAGCTGGAGCAGGCACAGCAGCCACTCTGGCAAACCATCTACAGATGGGATAGACCAAGGCAAGGGTAGACAGCAGGCCTCGGCCCTGGCAGTGAGTTACTGGGATGTCCACTCCACGCACGGGCAGACCTCCTCGGCTGGAATGGGCAGAGGAGAACAGGTTGCTCCACCAGCTGAAGGCAGCCGAAGCCGTCTGTGGAGTGCTTAGAGCCTGGGTCAGACTCCAAGGTCACCCTCTGCACCCCAAGTCATCACCAGCCATCTTGACTCGCCACTGGGCTTGGGGGACTGGAAGAGAGAGTGAGACCGACGGCTGTGCAATTCCGTCTCACTTAGAACCAACTCACGCATGATTGGAGGCATCACCTTCGCCCCAAAGGATGAATGACAATATCTAAAATAAAACAGATTATAAATCAATCCAGTTATACTTATAGTAAGCAACAAAGTCAGGACTCAAATCCATTTCCTTTGACTTAAATTCTGGTTTTCTATTGCCTAGGCACAGAGGGAGAAAGATCTGGGTTCAAATTCTGTTTAGAGTGACGTATTTACAAGGAAGGGGAAACTTTCCTCTTAAGTCTCACTGACTTATAACCTCTGTGACCTTGGGCAACGGATCAGTTCGTTCCTCCATTTCAATTTGTTCCTTTATAGAATCAGTCAGACTGGGGTGGCCACACAGCACAGTAGATTCTCCAAGCCTGGAGCCCTGAGGAGCCGGGTTCCAGTGTGAGCTCAGATACTTCCTAGCCGCGTGACCTTGGGCAAGTCTCTTAACCCCCATTGCCCAGCCTTTGCCACTGTTCTTTTAGAAACGATAGTAAGCTAGAAGGTAAGGATTAAACCAATCAGACCACAAGCACTTATTAGCCAGTTACTATGGCAGATCCCATGCATGCGACGGCCCCAGCTCTAAGAAACTCACCTTCTTTTTGGAAAGATTCCGTAGAAGTGATCAGATCCATAAAAGCTATTCATGGTCCAAATGGAAAGCCATCGTGGGGTGGGAAGAAGAATAAGGAGGGCCCAGAGGAGGACTGGGAAAGGCCTCCTGCAGAAGATGGAGATTTGAGCTGAGGCTTGAAGAGAAGCCAAGAAAGGAAGGTGACTTGATGGGTCTCCAGGGCCCCCTCCAGCTCCTCCATGTCATTGTTCCCATTGGCTTCCCCATCGCTTTATTGCCTTCCCACTTCCATTCAATCAACACTATCGAGCATTTATTGAACCCTCGATGGCCAGTCCTGGAAGGACTCATTCAATAACAGAGATTGGTCTTGGTCCAAAGAAAGCCAGGTCCAGTTCATACATTTTGCATGTGGTTATAAAACCATCATGCCCATCTCAGGGCGGAAATCTAGGCAGTCGATGCGCCTCCTCTTAGGGAAGGACGACGGCAGCAATATGTTAGGAAATGAAAGCCTGGCAGAACTCCAGCCATCTCATTCATCTACCCAGGAGCAGTTGCCGTTTTGTCTAAGACTCGACCCTTTGATTAATGATCAGTAAACCCAGGGTCCAGGAGCCATCTTTGGAGGCAGAATTGGAGCACACATAAGGAGGCCCTATTTCTGGGACTAACCTCATTTTCAGATTAGTCCCTCCCCTTGAAAATTCCTAAAGTAGTTTGAGAGCCTTTTGAATCTTGACTATTTTCTGTATTAAATCTTCTTTTTTAAAAATTCTTACCTTCTCTCTTAGAATCAATACTGTCTATTGGGGCTCAGCTGGGTAGCTCAGTGGATTGAGAGCTAGACATAGAGATGGGAGGTCCTGGGTTCAAAATGGCCTCAGACACTTCCCAGCTGTGTGACCCTGGGCAAGTCACTTGACCCTCATTGCCTATCCTTACCACTCTTCTGCCTTGGAGATAATACACTGAAGTTAAGGGTTTAAAAAGAAAAAAATTTATTTTTATTTAAGAGAACTTTGGTTCTCTTATCTTACATCATGAAGATCTTTCAGTGTCAAATAAGAGTTTTTGCTTTATCTGGAATATACCAGGGAACCATTGAAGATACTTGAGCAGGGGAGTGAAGTCGTGTCCTAGAGAAATATTCAGGGAGCCGGATCGCTCATGGCAGGGTGTAGGGGAACCATACTTCTACAGTCTAGGGTATTGACTCCAAGATGGAAGGTAAGGGTTTAAAAAAACAATACTGTCTATTGGTTCTAAGGCAGAAGGGCAATAAGGGCTAACTAGGTGATGGGGGTTGAGTGACTTGCCCAGGGTCTCATCGTTAGGAAGTGTCACGAGGCTGGATTTGAACCCAGGAACTGCCATCAGTAGACCTGGCTCTCAACCCACTGAGCCACCTAGATAGATACCCCATATTAAATCTGCTTTTAAAGCTTCTCCCTAATCAGTTCCTTCTCCTAGGACTTTTCCCTCATGTAGCTGTTTCTTTCCTAACTTTGAACTTTTCCTCTTTCATAAAGAATTCTTTTTATAACAAATAGATTTAAAAATTTCAATTAGCCAGCATTTATTTGTTCTTCCTCCCACATTCCCTGCCACTAAAAAAATAAATAAACAGAATACTTGTAATGAATATGCAAACAAAGCAAATTGCCAAGTTGGCCAAGTTGAAGACACTCTAGGCTTTCTCCCAAACCATGGCTTATTCTATTGGGGACCCAAAATGGTCCTGCTGAAGAGGCGACCCACTGGAGTCTGGAGCTCCTCTGAAGGAGGAGTTCAGCTGGGTGCTCTCCCTGAGGCCACCTAACTGGGCTGCTTTTGGACATCCTACAACAAGGGAATGACTTGCTCCCAGCACTTTGGTTCTCTTATCTTACATCATGAAGATCTTTCAGTGGCAAGTAGGAGTTTTTGCCTTATCTGGAATATACTAGGGAGCCATTGAAGATACTTGAGCAGGGGAGTGAAGTCGTGCCTTAGAGAAACATTCCGGGGGCAGGAGAGCTCATGGCAGGGTGTAGGGGAACCATACTTCTACAGACCAGGGTCTGAACTAGGGTGGTCGCTGTGTGAGTGGTGAGATGGGATTGGGTGGTTGGTCGTCCTCCTTCCTACTCAAAAGAGGACCAGAATGACATGGCCACACGGGTCCAACGGTGAGTGGCCAGACCAATCAGAGCACAGAAGGCTCTATCCTAGCTGGGGTCCAAATAGCCCGTATGAACACTTGGGACAGTGATGGCTCTCAATGTGCATCTCACGTCTCTTCTGAGCTCCGGCAGATCTGCTTTGGTCGTGGAGCACACAGCCTGCTTCGAGCTGGGGGCGCCATGCTGAATGATCTGGGCCGTGTCTCCCAGGCCTCCCGGTGGATACCAGAGTTCTTCAGAGAGACCTTGAGAGGGTCCTTGTATCACTTCTGACCTCTGTGTGTGCTGAGAAGGGGAAAAATATTGTGGAAGCGGAATGACCAGATATTGCAAATGATTGGATAGGGATGAGCAGCGAGGGGGAAGGGCTAGAGTTCAACATCCCAAAGCTCTGAACTTGGGCCACATAACTGAGCAGCATATTTAGGAGGGGAAAAATCCATTCCATTTTATACCTGTCAAGTTTGGGAGATCATTGACTCCTTGGGAGCCAATGAGAAAAGAAGGAAGGAGGGAAGCTGGCTTTGACCTATACCCACATATATATAATTTTTTAAGCCCTTACCTACAGTCTTAGAATCAATATTGTATGTTGGTTCCAAGGCAGAAGAGTGGTAAGGGTAGGCAATGGGGGTCAAGTGACTTGCCCAAGGTCACACAGCTGGGAAGTGGCTGAGGCCAGATTTGAACCTAAGACTTCCCATCTCTCGACCTGGCTCTCCATCCACTGAGGCACCCAGCTGCCCGCTTCCCCTTATAGCTTGGTGATGTTATTCACTCCCATGGTTTCCATGAACCTCTCTCAGCACATCCAGCTTTAGTCTCTTCCCAGAACTCCCATCTCCTCTTGCCAGTGGACTCTTCCAATGACAGACATGGTGCCATCCTTCCCAGCCCTCCTCCGCAGCCTCAGGAGGAGGGGCTCCCAGGATTTCCCTGGCGGCCCTGTGCCAGCAGACCCTTGAACGTGTTCATCTGCCTTCCACTGGCTCCTTCCGCGGCTTCTGTTCCAGCTGCGAATGCTGGATGGGAACGGCCGGCTTTCGTTCTTCTCAGGCAGCGTGAAAGCTCGGAGCTCCTCCTGCAGACATGGCAGGACGGGCGTTTGCCACACACCAAGCGTAATAGGAATAGCCTGCACTCAGGTTCGCCGGGCACTTGGCACCATGCACGATAGCCCCAGGAAGTCCTTACTGTGAATGTGTTATTTCTATTTTATAGAGGGGGACGGGAGATGCCAGAAAGGTCCAAGGACGTCTCTGGCTCCCACAGCTAGCGGGCAATGACAGAGGCGGGATTCGAACTTGAGCCTTTCTGATTCCCGAGCTCAGCTTTTGATCCATTATGGCCCGAGTTTATAAGAGTAATCGATGACAAGTTTATTATTTATTAAGTGCAATAACAAAGAAAAAGAAGGCAGTCCTTGCTCTCCAGGGGCTAATGCTCCCTGGAGAAAACATCCCAGAGAGACCGTTTAGCAGCTGGGTAGATAGAAAGGCCCAGAGCTATGTTAGGGACCCCAATGGACAGAGCGCTGTGCCCGGAGTCAGGAAGACTCATCTTGTTGACTTCAGGTCAAGCCTCAAGCACTTACTAGCCCTGAGTCTCTGGGCAAGTCACTTAACTCTGTTTGCCTCAGTTTCCTCATCTGTAAGATGAGCTGGAGAAGGAAAGGGCAAACCACTCCAGTATCTTTGCCAAGGAAGTCCCATATGAGGTCATGAAGAGTTGGACAAAACGGAAAAGACTGAACTACAAATATGATCCTTCCCTCGGGGCTCTCATCAGCTCCCGTAGATTTAATTATCCTCTCAATAGAGTTGGTCCTCAGATCTGCTCGTCCAGCCTAAACGCTCTGCTCCCTCCCCTCCAGTCTTGCATCTTTACCTACCTACTGGACATCTGGAGCCAGACATCCGGGTAACACGCTCAAAACTGAGCTCATTATCTCTCCACCCACCCAAACTGTCTGCCTTCAAACTTCCCTGTTCTCATTCCAACCTGGATTTCAGGTCTCTAACCCCGGCTGCCCATGTCCAGACTGTGGCAAAAGCCTGGTCATTTCCCCTTTACGACACCCCTTGAAAGTACCCCTTTCTCTCTGGGTCTCTCTGCTGCCCCCACCTGAACTCTCCTCTCCTTAGACTCCTATAATAGCCTGCTGATTGCTTGGCCTGCCACACGTCCCTCCTCCTCCAGTCCATCTTCCCTGTTGTTGCCAAAGTGATTTAACTAAAATGTGGGTCTGACCGTGTCTCCCCTCGCTACTCCAAGAAACTGTAGTGGCTCCCTATTACCTCCACGATCAAATAAAAAATCTCTTTGGCATTTGCATTTTTTCATAATCTAGCACCCACCACCTGCCTTTCCAACTTTCTTCTTCTAATTCTTTTTTTTTAAGACTTCTCATCTTCCATCTTAGAATCAATACTATGTATCAGTTCTAAGGCTAGGCAGTGGAAGTTAAGTGACTTGACCAGAGTCACACAGCTAGGAACCAGGACCTCCCCTCTCTGGACCTGGCTCTCAGTCCACTGAGCCACCTAGCTATTCCCAACCCACTTTCTCACACCTCATGCCCAGCCACATATTCTTGGGCTTGCTCTTTCTCCAATCAGGCATGCCATAAGCTCTCCCTCCTCAGCTCCACCTTTTGGCTTCCCTCGAGTCCCAGCTAACATTTTGCCTTTCCCAGGGAACTCTTCATTCTAGTGCCTTCCCTTCAGAGATTATTTCTCCTGCATCCTCAATAACACTTGCTTGGTCATAATTGTTTTCATGTTGTCTCCATTGGACTGGGCCCTCCTTGAGAGCAGAGACTTCCTTTTGGCCCTAGCCCAGTGCCTGGCAGAGAAGAGGCAACTAATCAATCTTCTTGAGTGACTAACTACTAAAGGTATTGTATCGTCAAGGATGGAAAAGCTCTTGAATCCTTGAGATGCTTTGGGGTGTCTGTCCCCCAAAAGGAGGGAGCAACCACTCCTGGGAAGCAGAGAGGAGGTCTCGGGGTAGTCATGGAGCACAGAGTCTAGGTCTTTTCCGGCGGGGAAGTATGGGGAAACAGAGTCAAGCCAGCGTCTATTCAGGAAGAAAGAAAGGAAAGGGGCATTGGCAGGAAGTAAATAGGAGCAGGCTCTGGGCCAGCCTCCCATCAGATGATCATAGATTTAGGGCTGGAAGCAAACTAAAAATATTTCTAGGTCAACCCCCTGGCAGGTAGAGGAGGAAACTAAGAGGGAACTTGCTTAAGGTCACACCAGTAATGAGTGACAGACATGGACCCCGCCATGAGGCTGATTTCTGCTTTCATCTGGTACCAAGGAAGAGGAAGCCAGTTTAATGAATGAAGTAGGGCAATAAACCTACATAGGACAGGCATTGTGAGGTGGCCAAAGAGTGAGGAGAACCTGGGTTCTAGTCCCACCTTCTGAGCATACCAGGTGTGTGACTCTGGATGAGTCCCCAGGACAGCCACATCCTAGTCACTCTTGGCAACTCTCTAAATATTGGTTGCTAAACAGTTACTAGGACTGGGAAGATCAGAATGAATGAATGAATGAATGAATGAATGAATGAATGAATGAATGAATGAATGAAAAAAATGAGTACCTGCTATGTGATTGGAATTATCTTAAGTGCTGAAGATCCAAATACTAAGTGAGGAATACTTTAAGAGCTTCCATTCTAAGAGGATGACCGTATATATGGAGGAGAGGTGACCAGGGAGGGAAAAGCTTTTTGTTTCCAGAATTCAGGGGGACGGCCAGTGGAGCTGTAGCATAATTGATCGGCACCTCTTTTTCAGATGCTGAGGTGGTTTTGAGAGTAAGAACTGGAGAGTATAGATGGGGCGAGGAGCATGATGGTGACTGGCTCTATGGGCTGCAGCAGGCAGATGGCAAGATGCTGAGATTCTGAATGCTTCTGTTTTCTATTCCAAAGGCAATGATATTTTCATAGGGAGGATTTTTTTTTTTAACCTGGTTTTTAGGGAATGGAAACGGCAGATAATCTACTAGAAGGTCAGGCAGCATCTGGCCACCTTCATTGAGGTCAGGTCATGCCGTTGTCTTTGTGCCAAGCCTGGATATGATGGAGCAGGAATCCTGTTCATCACTGAATTGCAGTAGATGGCCTCTGAGTTCTCTTCCAACTTGGAGATGTCTTGGTTTTTTTTGTTTTGTTTTGTTTTGTTTTGTTTTGTTTTTGCTCATCTATTAAAGGAGAATCATTTTTTGAAATTCTGGAATTCTCATCAATTGAGTCTCTTGAGGCCTGCAGAAGCAATGGAGAACGTTGGAGAGAGGCAGTGTGATGAAGTAGATATAATGAGTATCTTACTGCCTGGGAAGCCATTGGGGCAAGCCCCTTAGCTGGACTAGATCTAAGATCCCTCCACCCCTTTTAAATCCAGGATCATCAAGAGCAAGAGATTTTCACCTAGGGCCAGTAAACTTGTTCTTAAAAAAATTGACTAACTATGTCTCGAATTAATCTTGTAATCCAATAGGTTTTATTTTACACATACATAAAAGCATGATTTCTTTTTTCTGTGCTTTTAAAAATGTGATTTGTAGAAAGGATCGTTAGGCTTTTCCAGATTTCCAAGTGGGTCCAAGATATGAAAAAGGTGAAGAACTGTCCTGGGCTAGCCAAGACCTTAGGAGTCCATCATGGCTTTCCTTAAGTAATCAATGTCCTGATCAATTATTGTGTCAATATTAATTATGATCATTGTTGATGATCAGTGATGAGCATCATCTTCACTTTCTTCAACTGTAAAAGTCTTATTGTTGTTTTTTTCTTCTTTTTAAATTTTCCTTTACTCTGCCCTCAGCCAGCCCAAAAAACAAGGAGCACATACAGAGCAGAACAGAGTCGCTGCTGCAATCACTCTCTGCTTGCTTTCTGTTTTGCCTATATAAGTCCCACCTGTGCTTTTCAAGCTCTCCTACTTGTTTTTATAATGCTTTCATAACTTCTCTTTTCTTTTCTCTTTTTAAAAGAGGAAAAGAGGACATTATTTATTGAACTGTAATCTCTCTGAGGTCAGGGGTAGTTTTGTATTTTGTTTTTATGGGCACATAGCAGAGACTTAATTCTTTATTAAAATAGATGCAATGATTACAAGAATTTAAATGGAAAACAAAGACCACATTAATTATAGTGAGCAAAGTTGCTTCTGGAGGAGGCCAAGCTTGGGCCCAATGAAAACAGAGAATTTGGGGTATCAAATTCTTCCTCTAATGCTTACCAACTGTGGTACCTTGAGCAATGAACTTCAAAATCTGGGTCCTACCATCTACTACCTGGATGACATTGGAGAAGTCACTTAACCTTCCTGAGCCTCAGGTTCCTTACTTGCCAAATGAAGTAGGGCTCAGTGATTCCCAAAGTGGGCGCTACTGCCCCCTGGTGGGTGCTGCAGTGATCCAGGGAGGCAGTGATGGCCACAGGTGCATTTATCTTTCCTATTAATTGCTATTAAATTAAAAATATTAATTTCCAGGGGGCTAAGTAATATTTTTTCTGGAAAGGGGGCAATAGGCTACTGAACCACTGAACCACTGAAGTAGGTGGACCATATGATTTCTAAAGTCCCCTATAGATCTAGTATCCCTGATGCAGAGATCCCTGGGCCTTGACTGACTGATCTGCAATATGAGATTGGAGCTAGGTATCTTCCTGAGGTTCCTTCCAACCCAAGAGCTATGAGATCTATTATATTCATAATCTGGGAAGTGATGGATGCCACCTTGAATGACAGGGAAGGCAGTTGGAAGACTCGAAGTGTTCCCAAGTGCCGTGATTGAAGGGCAAATGTCGGTTGGTCCCACGGTATAAATACCCTTGACAGCCACTTTGAGGGGCGCTCTGGAAGTCTGTGGACAGGAGTCTCTGGAGTGGGAAATCTCTGAGTGGGTGGTGAAGGGAGGCAGGAAGGTCTATGAAGAAGAGGGTAGGAACAGATCTGAATATTTCCTGAAGACTGTGAGAGCTAGTGCATCACCAAACACTGGTAGTGAGAAAGCTGAGAGAATAAGATCATCAACACTGCTGCATCAGTAGCATTCCCTATTCTGTGGCTTGGCTGTGGCTGTCCTGGGCCAGAGGTAGGAGAGAGAGCTTCCACCTGATTAATAGCCTCCAGTCCTGATTGTCAACTAGTTTATAGATAATAGATTGATAGGGTCTCCAATCCCCAATCCTTGTCCTGTTTATCCTTTCCCTGATTATAGATAAATATCTATATAGATAGGTATCTATATAGATATAGAGTTGAACAAGTACTTTCCTGAGCGGTCCTTATGTCACAACCCTTGGGGGGGATTCATATGCGGTCAGATACCAAACAAATCATCCAAGGCAAATCAACAGCCCAATAATAATCTATCCAACCCCAGATTGGACCTCGAAAGGTTAACCATCGATTTAACCTCTCAAGGGTCCTTCTTGGGCAACTGTTAGAAAGAAAGGGATACATCAACATCATTGTACATTGTACATCTGTATCTCCCTAGGACATGTTTTTGTTTATAACAGATCCCATATTCTTTCTCTGCCTAGGAGATGAGAAAATGCAGAGACAGAGGACTGCTAAACCTATTCCAAGAGATGATTAGTTTTGTTGACCTGCTTTTCTCCCCATCCTCTTTCTTTTCTATTCTGTTATATATGGCAGTTTGCTGGGTCCAGGAAGAGGAAGTATAAATTCAGAAATGAAGGTCATATTTAAAAACCTTTTTTAAAGTTTGTTGAATTTTTTTTAAAAAAAGGGCAAACAGGGTTAAGTGACTTGCCCAAGGTCACACAGTTAGTGTCTGAGGCTGGATTTGAATTCAGGTCTTCCACCTTGCTGCCCCAAATTTGTCAAAATTAACTGGAGATGATGCACCCCCTCAGTTTCCCAAACCAATCCAACAAGCTTCCAAAGGGAGAGTGTAGAAAAGAGTCATGGCAGTTTTTCCTAAAAAGGAATGTGGTCATTTTAGAAGTGATAATAGGAATAATGATGATAATAAATGGACATTTATAGAGCACGTTGAAGTTTCCAAAATATACTGTATATATTATCTTATTTGAACCACAGAATGGTACCCAAGGGGTGTGTAAGGTATGGGTCACACTCAGCATCAGCAGAGGGAGTTCCCATACTAGGACTCCCCCCCTCCCCCGGAATAGAATCCCATATCCTTTACGTCCAAGAAAAATGAGCCTTTCCAGTTCAGTCCGCTTTGTCCAGTGGGCAGTGGCTTGTTTGTTCTCCTTCGTTTTATACCCTATTGGCAATGGAAGGATCAGGCTGCCTCTTGCCAAGATCTGTGGCTTGTCTTTGTTTGGATAAAGGATTGTGTGTTCTTTTGTGCCCTGACAGGTTGGTTCAGAGGATATACGCTGAGAAATAAGTCCAAAAAGGTACGCTTTTCCATTTGCTTTTTTTCTTTTTTTTTTGGTCTTTTATCTGAACTTTTTCCTACTTTGCTTATGTTACAAATTAAGTTCTAAGCTGTCCAATTAGGCTATATTCACTGATTTTTTTTTTTTCTACTACAAGGTTTGACCTCATTTAGAAGCCAAGGCAGATTCCCAGATCTCACTTGGGACTGCCGATAAGACAGTTAAACACCATCTTCAGGGAAGCATCAATGATTAACAAGCATTTATTAAGCACCGACTCTCTATCAGACCCTGGGCTAAGCTGGGAATTTTCCTTTGGGTAAAAGTGACCAGCCAGTTTGGGAGGATGGAAGGGAGTCAGGGCAAGGGCTGGGACCAGAGGATCATTCAAGGCTGGAGAAGAGGAGAAATAGATTTTTTTAACCCTTTGTTTTCTCTTAGAATCAATCTTTTTTTTTTTTTTTTTTAAACCCTCCATCATCGGAGGCAAAAGAGTAGTAAGGGCTTGGCAGTGGGGTTAAGTGTCTTTTGCTTAGTAATAGCTAGGAAGTGTTTTGAGGCCACATTTAAGCTCCAGAATCCCAGCTCTAGACCCGGCTCTCTATCCATTAAGCCACCTAGCCACCCCTTCTTAGTATCAATCCTAAGACAGAAGAGTGGCGAGGACTAGGTGACTGGGGTAAAGTCACCCAGTGAGGACATGTCTGAGATGAGAGGCCTTTCTGCCCTTCCTCTCCATATCTCCTAGAAAAATCAGCAAAGGCACGTTGCTTTACCCAAGGCCATTCCTTCCTCTTCCCCAATGATTCCAAAGCTCCACTTTGTCCTTTAGCCATGGCCAAAACTCCTTTTCCCCTTCCCCCTTCCCTATAACCCTCCTGACTACAGCACCCATCTAGACCACAAGACAAAGCCCCAGTAAAACCTGGCAGCACATCAGGACTTTGCTGTCAAGTCTAACAAATGACCTCTCACGTCACTGACCACCAGCTCTGAGAACTTCCCTCCCCCCCACCCCCCAGAGACGGAGGTTCCCAACCCGTCCAATGAGCCTTACCCAAGTACCCCAACTTCGACCAATTAGAGGCAACCAGACCACCACCCTCTAAAAGACTGCCCCTTTCTCCACCTAGCTGCCTGCAGGTTGAGGGGTCCCCCCTTGTTCTCCCTTCCTCTTCCTCCCCTCCTTTCCCATAATTAAAGCTTCTTTGCATTACTCAGCTCTCTGACTCATTAGCCTCAGGTTGGACCCCCTGTTGGTCTGACAGCAATGACTCCTTCCTCACTGCAAACGGGCTAGGCTTAGGGTGTCTTTTCCTAGGGCGAGGACTGCAGAACAACAAGTCACAATTTCAGTGACTTTCTAAGGCCATTCTCTAGTTGTACAAGACACAGAAGCAATTTGGGCTCTTGAAGACTTTGCCAGAGGACTACAAGCTCTGATAGGCTCTGTCAAAGCTAGAAAGAAATCAGGTGTTGTCTCAACAGGGAATTACTCTTCCAGGCCTGTCTGGTGAATCATAGCAAGGCGGACCCCCAGAATCTACCGTATTCCAGGTGGTTATCCCTGCCGCCTATCCCTGTGCAGAAAGAAGGGTGTGACCTAATTTGATTGAGCTGATAAATCACAGGTCACTCAAAGTGGCCAGTTAAAGTAATTCACAGAAACAACTTTCAACACAAAACAGATGGAAGGGTCCAGTGGAAACAGGAGTAGTTTGGGAGTCAGAGAACCTGGGTTTGACTCTATCTCTTAATGACAGATGGGGTTCTGGATTTCAATCCTGGTTTTAATCATGTGCAACTATAAGAAATTAACTTCCATCTTAGAATCAATTCTGTGATTGGTTCTAAGGCAGAAAAGTGGTAAGGGCTTAAGCAATGGGGGTTAGGTGACTTGCCCAGGGTAATGTGGCTATGACATGTCTGAGCCCAGATTTGAACCTAGAAACAATACTATGTATTAGTTCTGAGGCAGAAGATCAGTAAGGTCTAGGCAATGGGAGTTAAGTGACTTGCCCAGGGTCATCCCTCTCAGAAGTGTCTGAGGGCAGATTTGAACCCAGGACCTCCCATTTCTAGGTCTATCTCTCAATCCACTGAACCACCTAGCTGTCCTCACTTCTTATTTTTCTGATGATGTAAAGGAGGGGATTGGATTAGAATACCTTAAAAGATCTCTTGGAACTCAAACTCTCATGATTCTACTCCAAAGTCACTTAACCTCTCTGACTCAGTTTCTTTGACAGATACTCTAAGGTCCTTCCAGCTTCAAATCTAGAAACTTATGACTCTTTGGTGTACTTTAGTTACAGTAGCTCATCAAGAAGCCGAGGACACTTAAGTTTTCTTACAACTACTACATCACAAGGACACATGGTCCATATAAGTCAAAATCTCAGAAGCTGAGAAGATCCAGGGGCAGGAGGAGTGGGGTGGGTGGAGACTTTTCCTCTCTCCTAAATTATTTTCACTTGAACCCATTTGGACTTTTGCCTTCACACATATACTATATGATTAAATCCCACAATTTACCCTGAAATGGAAGTTTGCTTTTAAAAAATTCGCCCTCTCATCTCAAAAAGATAATAATAAAGGGGGCAGCTGGGTAGCTCAGTGGAGTGAGAGTCAGGCCTAGAGACAGGAGGTCCTAGGTTCAAATCCAGCCTCAGACACTTCCCAGCTATGTGACCCTGGGCAAGTCACTTGACCCCCATGGCCCACCCTTACCAATCTTCCACCTATGAGACAATACACCGAAGTACAAGGGTTTTAAAAAAAAATTAAAAAAAAAAAAAGATAATAATAAATCCCTTTAGGCTCCTGTCAGATTCTGATGTCAAATTCTCAGTTCCCTGGTGTACTGTTAGAATAAACAGGTGAAATCACAAGATCATATGTGAATAAGCTGGAAGGGGGGGACCTTTGTAGACATCAAATCTAACTGCCTTCATTCAACAGATGGGGAAACTGAGACTCAAGAGTAAAATGACCCATCTAGGCTCATACAGAAGAATCCAGACCTTCCAGACTTCACTGTCTCCCCATGACTGAAGTTTCAATCTCATTTTTCAATTTTATTTTTATTCTCTCTCTGACTTTGTGCCAAAGCATCTTCACTGTCTTTGGGTCCAAAACCAAGTCAGAATATGACTGAGGAATCTCCAAAGCAAATAACATCTAATCATATCACACATTCCTTTTTCTGAGCTGCCGTATTGGATGTGACACTTGATAGACATACAATATGGAAGCCGGCACCTGACTTGGCTTGGCTTTCAAGTTGTCACTGATGCTGCTGCTATCTAAAGAATCCGGTGGGGGTTTCCAAAGACAATTTTCACAGGCTTGGAGTTCTAAACCTGTTAAGTCCACACTCGGCACCGGCCATTTCTGGTTCATTCATTTCCAATTCTTCAAAGAAATTGACTTTTTAAAAATCGAGCTGAGACAAGAAGATCGAAATCGAGACACACACAAAGCTCTCGACTTTCATTTGATGTGTATAATGTTGCCTGGGGAGTGAGAGTCCCAGAAGGATGAGGTAGATAATGGTGAATCTAAATTATATGACCCAGGCAGTGTCTGCTTCCAAACCCACCATTGTCTGGCTATACAACTTTGGATAAGACCCAGAGCTTCTCTAAGCCCTCTGGGAGTTGGATCAGAAAAAGGATGATCCAGTTCTAATGTTTTATGCTCTAGCACTGTGCTCTGTGGTCCCTCTCAGCTTTGAAACTCCTCCTAAGAATCCTTCTAGCTTTGTAGTTGTATGTTCTAAGACCCCCAATTAGCCATAGTATTTTACATTCTAAGGGCCCTCCCAGCTCAGACATTCTGCTTTCTAAGAACCCTTCCTGGCCCTGGCATTCTCTGTTCTAAAATCCCTGCTAGCTCTGAAATTCTATATTCTAAACCCCTTCTCTAGCTGACATTTTTTTGTTCTAGAGCCCTTTCTAGCTCTGACATTCTCTGTTCTAAAATCCCTGCTAGCTCTGACCTTCTAAACCCTTCTAGCTGACATTTTTTTGTTCTAGAGCCCTTGCTAGCTCTAGCATTCTCTGTCCTAAAGTCCTTCCCAATTCTGAAAATCTCTGTTCTAACGCTTCTTTTATCTCTGACATTCTCTGTTCTAAGGCCCCTTAGCTCTAATAGTCTCGGATCTAGTCCTTTAATCGTCTCTAGTCTAGGGTTCTGAAATTCTGTGTTCTGTATTCTGGATTCTTTCCTGTTTGAAAATTCAATCATTCTATGATCAGTGGTTCCATAGCTAGTACAAAGTTCTTTCCCCCAAAGGATGGGAGATTAGAGAAAGCATGGAGGGCTGTTCACTTGTATGTGCATTTTTGTACCTTTTCGTGAAGAAGGATTGATTTCTAACCCAGCCCCAGAGTGACACCTTCTCAGTAATTCTTGATTCCTCAGAAGTCCTTCTCCACCTTAAGGCCTGCTGAATTCTTACAGGAACTCTGCCAGGGGAAGGCTGTCTTGTCCCATGACTGTTTAAGGTGACCTTTCCCTCCCACTAAATGGCTGTGGGAAAAGGGAGGTTCATCTACTCCTTTTGAGAGGCCTCGGAATCTTCTTCTGGGAATGCTGATCCAGGAAAAATAAACCGACGTCCTGCCAATGGTCATTGAAGAGATTTATCTGCTTCTCCCTCTTCCTTGAGGGACTGAGCCCCTTTGAAATCCTTTTAAGCCGCCCAGTGACCACTTCCTTGACTTCCCAGGCTTCGAGAGTCCATTTGGATGGCCTATTACTTTAATGGGGACTTTGATGTCTGCTAGAAGCTAAAACATTCCATGTGGAGTGAGTGATAAAATCTGGCAGACGGGTCCAAAGAGTATTTCAGGGCTTCATTATTGATCTGAGGTTGGATGGGAAGGCTGGCTCGCCACTCGCCAGCTTAATTTTTGATTCAAGTGACTGGGGGCTTTAGCAGCTGGGGATTGGATTGAGGCAAGGTGGGATGTAAATCAGAACCACAGGCTGGTTTACTCAGGATTTATGTGGTCCATAATGGCATTCTACAGAGCCGGCTTACCAAGATGCTCTCTCATTGGATGGCTGATGCCTACAAATTCTGCTTTGGTAAAGAGAACAAACTATCTTAACATCTCCTCGTGGCTTCCTACCTAGAAGACTCTGGTCTACTCTGCCTTTGTTGAGATCCTGCTTTTTGTTTCCAATTGTACCCCCCTCTTCCCTCTGCTTTCTCCAAGCTCATTTAGGGAATGGGGTCATCGAATGTAAGATGCTTGGCCAAGTTCAATGGACCCTATTCCTTCCTGATATTGGATTTCCTTGGGAGAGAAAATGGCCTGGCACTAAAGAGGATTGTGTAGCCCACCCTCGCCCACAAGGGCTCCTGGGAGAACACAGGATCATGGAGTGAGAAGAGACCTCAGGATGTGTTATGGATGAGGAGATTGATTTACCCAGGCTCACACAATTAGCAAGTTTCTCCTGATTTTGGCACTCTTATCTCCACTCCCACCTAGTGTCCCCAGCTGTACCAACCTAGGAGATATCCGTGCATCGGGAAGAGGGAACATGTTATTGGAACCAACCCTCTCCTAGCTCTTGAGGGGCAGTCATGGTCGGAGCTTCTCAGAATAAGGAACCATTAGGCCAGGGCTCTGAAGTTCATCTGTGCCATACATCATGGGACATGTGTTTCATCTCCAGTACTGAGTAAGCCACTTGAGAGAGCATAGATAAAGAGATGGAAAATCCAGTGGATCCAACTTCCTCATTTTACAGATGATTCATCAACTAAAACCCAGAGAAGTTGTGGCTTCAATGAATCACTGTACAACCAATAAACATTTATTAAGCACCTACTATATGCTGATGCCGGGCACTGTGCTAAGCTTTGGGAATACAAAAAGGCAAAAGACAGTCCTTACCCTCAAGGAGCTTACAATCTAATGAAAAAAATGGGTTTTCTGGGGCAGCTGGGTAGCTCAATGGATTGAGAGCTAGACCTTAGAGCCAGGAGGTCATCCTGGGTTTAAATCTGACACTTCCTAGTTGTGTGACCCTGGGCAAGTCTCAACACCCACTGCCCAGTACTTATCACTCTTCTGCCTTAGAACCAATGAACAGTATTGATTCTAAGAAAGACAATAAGGACTTTCTTCCTTCCTTCCTTCCTTCCTTCCTTCCTTCCTTCCTTCCTTCCTTCCTTCCTTCCTTCCTTCCTTTCTTTCTTTCTTTCTTTCTTTCTTTCTTTCTTTCTTTCTTTCTTTCTTTCTTTCTTTCTTTCTTTCTTTCTTTCTTTCAAGAAAAAATAGTTTGCTAATGCTGCAGGGTTGGAAACATTTAACCCGCTGGGGGTAGAAATCCTGACAAGTCTCCTTTGGGAAATTCATTCTGTTTGCTTCTTTGCACTACAATGGAGTCTTCCAAGGGTTTGGATGTTGTGCTGCCCCGCAGCATGGTGAGATGTGAGAGTTGGGTGGCACATTCGAGGCCATCCTTGGCCATCCCTTAGCAGGACAAAAGAACCTCCCTTCTCTCCCTGGATTCTTTTACCCTGCCTTCTCTCTGGAGCCCATTTCTTCAACTCTGCCCCTGAATTGCCTTTCATTAGTACCTGAATAGGATGTAATCTGAGCCTCTGGTGAGTAAAAAGTGACCAAGTACTAAAGAGCCGCCATCATGGGGAGGATCTGTGAAAAGGGGAGGAAGGGCATGGAGCAACTCCTCAGAATGGTTTTAAGGGCTCCACAAGGCAGAGCCGTTTGGCAGCTGGTTCAGTAGAGCAAAGCTAACATGTCCCTTCTCGAGGCTTATTAGCCGTCCTCCTGCGGAATGGCAGTCCATCAAGGACTGGATGTGAGAGCGAAGGATCTGGTCTCGAATCCTGGCTGACATGTAGAGCCTGTGTGACCTTGGGCAAGTCACTTGTGAGTGAGGCACTCCCAGGGTCTGGGTCATCATTAAATGAGGTGGTTAGACTTTATGAGAGCTGTCATGTAGGACGGTGGAAAGAGCCCTTGTGCGTATCTCATTATTCTTATGTTGCTCTCCATTGTCTCACTTAGAAATTCCACAAGGGTTCGGGAAGCAAGATTTCCGAAAGTCCTGGCTATTGGTGTAAGGCCCGGGGATACATTTTGTGAGAAGCAAAATTAATATAATGATTATTAGAATATAATAATATATAATATATAAAATATAATAATATCATCATAATGTAAATATTATGTAATTAATATAAACCATACAGTTTTCTTACTGGACCACTGCAGGGTACTGACAGGTTCTGCCTTAGTTTCCCTTATTCTCTTTGCTGTGGATCTTGTACTATTTTTCCATTCTCCAGCCTCTGTGCTTCACACAGGTTGCCACCACCCCTGGGCCTCCCCATCTCTGTCTCTTGGCATCTTTAGTTTCCTTGAAGACAGCCAAAACACCTCCTGCGCCACATTCTCCCTGGCCCTCCGCACCCAGCCGCCCCCGTTACCTCATCCGTCTCCGTTTTGAGGAGCGACAGGAATTGCTCTGATGTCACTGTATAGAGAATGGAGAGACTCTATCAGCCCCTTCAGAGCCTCGGAGAGTTGCTGAGAGCGCAGGTGGCTGCGGTAGCTGGCCAGGCCTGACCAGCGGTCGTGTGTCAGAGGCAGGTCCAGGCCATAACGGCCCTCCGTATATTTCGCCATGTCAGCTTGATGGAACGTGAGCCGCTTCATTCCAGGGGCTGCTTTTATTTTTATTTTTTTGTCATCGTGTCTCCAGGGCTTGGCGCAAAGCCCGGCATAGTCGGTGCTTGCTAGATGCCTGTTGATGGTCGCTGGGTGGCTTTGCTGCCGCGTAACCCCTTTTCTTCTCTTTGTAGGGGATTTTCCCTGAAACATACATTCATTTGAAAGAGGCGACGGTGGAGGATCGAGGGTGAGTGCTTGTGAGGACACCCCAGAGGGTGGTGGTCAACCGGGTGAGCATCGACACATTTTTAAAATTTTTTTAAACCTTCACCTTCCATCTTGGAATCAATACTGTGTATTGGTTCCAGGGCAAAAGGGCTGGGCAATGAGGGGGTCAGTGACTTACCCAGGATCTCACAGCTAGGAAGTATCTGGGGTCAAATTTGAATCCAAGATCTCCTGTTTCTGGGCCTCGCTCTCAAAACAGCGAGCTGCCCAGCTGTCCCCCGGCAAAGGTTTTTAATATCTCTTGAGTCCCTCATGGGTTAAATGGGGATGAGAATGCCTCTAATGCCTTCTTCAAATGGGGAGGGCGCTGCACTGAGCCTTGAAGTCATTGAACCGGGAAACTTGAACCACTTCTCCTGCCTGTTCTGTCATCCGTGTGACCTCTCTGGGTCACTGTAGACCTTTGACTAGATGGCCTTCAAGGACCTTTCAGCTCTATCACTAGCATTTATAAAGGGGCTTCCTAAAAGTCTAAGCACTACATTACATAAATGCTTACATAAATATTATATAAATATTGTTCTTCTCTCCTCCTCATCCTCACTGGCCAGTTTGATGAAGGACAACACACACACACACACACACACACACACACACACACACACATCATGTCCTCCCATGACATTCTTTTCTTCTATTTTTCCTTTTTTTAAAAAATATCTTTTCCCATATCAATCAATCCCCACGTTTAATAAATGCCTGCTGTGTGCCAGGCACTATGCCAAGCGATAGGGATACAGAGGAAGGTCAAAAGAGACCCTGAACCCCTTGGGACCCTGCGGGAGAGTCCAGGTGCCCACAGCTAAGTGCATACAAGCTTTATACTTTGTAAATGGGAGGTAATCTTGGGAGAAAACACTAATATTTGGGAGGCAGGTGGATGAAGGAGGTGGGGAAAGGTTTGTTCATTTATTCCCAAGATCAAATGGATTTATAAGTAAATTCTTTTTTTTAAACCCTCACCTTCCATCTTGGAGTCAGTACTGTGTATTGGCTCTAAGACAAAAGAGTGGTAAGGGTGGGCCATGGGGGTCAAGTGACTTGCCCAGGGTCACACAGCTAGGAAGTGTCTGAGGCCAGATTTGAACCTAGGACCTCGCATCCCTAGGCCTGGCTCTCCATCCACTGAGATACCCAGCTGCCCCCTGGGGAAAGGTTTAAAGCAGACGTTGGCCCAGGAGTTCTACGGGGATGGAGAGCTGGCAGCGTTCTGTGGGTCTGCGGCCCCGATAGGAGGCTGTATGGGGTGCTGGGAGGATGGTGGGCTCTCATGGATGAGGAGACTCAGGATGCTTCTGTGAAGGGCATCTGGGGCTTGGGACTGTGTAGCGAGGTTGCTCCCTCCTTACTCCCTCTGTGCAGGGTCCCAGGCTGCCTTCTTTGAGCTCTGGGCAGAAAGTATAGGGGAGAAGATCTGGCACGGTGTTCACAGGATGTAGAGCTCAAAGGGGCCTCCTCCATCGCCCAGCTCAGGAATCCTCAAACTTTCGTTCATAGCCACAAAGATTCGGGAACGTTGAATGAACTGGAAGCCTTGCTTGTTGGCGTTCCGTTGCGAGTCCATTTGATTGGAGGCTTTTCTATTAGATTGGGAGCTCCTTGAAGGCAGGAACTGTCTTTTGCTTCTTCTTGTATCCAGGGAGCTTATTGGCACAGTGCCTGGCGCCTAGCCAGATGTTTATTGAATGAATGGCTGCCATTTAATGAAACTCATACCACACCGGTTAGCCATGGCTACCTTCCAAAGTACGATTGACCCAGGCCAAACCCCTTGTTTGACAGATGAAAAAAATCCTGACCTAGAAAGTTTGAGTGACTTGGCCAAGAGCCAGTGGATGGCAAAATAGACATCAGAACCCAGGTCCACTGATTCCAAATCCAGTCCAGTTTCCTTCTGAGTCCAGGGTCTCCTTAGGAATCTTCTTCAGCTGGTTCCACAGTGAACTGAGCACTAAGCCTAGAGTTAAGAAGTCCTGAGTTCAAATCTGGCTTCAGAAACCCTGAACAAATCATTTAACCTGTCTGCCTTAGTTTTCTCATCTGTCAAATGGGGATGATGGTAATAATAGCACCTGCCTCCTAGGGTTGTTACGAGGTTCAAATGAGCTGATATTTGTTTAATTTTTTTACACATGGGTATAGTTTTTAATGTTTTCTGATATTTTGCCATCCATGCTCTCTTCCTCTCACATCCCTCTCCCTCCCCAAGAAGGCACATATTACGATATAGATTGTGCACGTATTGAGATAATATTTGTAAACCATTTAGCACAGTGCTTGGCATACCGTAGGTACTAAATAAACCCTTCTTCCCTTCCTTTATCCTCCTTTCCCCTTGTCTTAAAGCCTTTGCTAATAATGTAGTTAATGCAATTTGATATTCAAGAACTCCAGAATGGAGAAATCCGTGACAGAGGAGTGTTCTACTCTCACAGGCTCAGGCCATGCTTGCGGATGGCCCAAGACCTAACTAAATGAGGTGAATTTCCCCCAAATCGCAAAGATTCCATCGAGTTTCCTGCCAGACCAGTGGTCAAATTTTGGCCAATAAAACTGGAAACGGGGCCCTAACCAGCTTCCGCTGGCCGGGTCTCCTTTGAGGAAACCCCCCGCTCAGGCAGGGCTCTGTTTCTCTCTCCAGGCAACATGAGACGGTGATTCCCAGCGAGGTGCCCCTGGTGCAGGAACTCACGTCTACCCTTCGAGAATGGGCGGTCATCTGGCACAAGCTCTACGTGGTGAGTTTCCTTGAGACCCAGAAGAAGAACGGACACTTTATACAGTCCTGCACACCCATAGGCCCCCGCCTCTGCCAAGAAGCTTGGAAAGAGGCCAGTGCAAATCTCCTCTCTGGCTCCATACTGGGTCATTTTGATTTCACTCTGTTCAGGGTCAATTGTTTTTCAACTTAGAGCATTAGAAAATAGCCCGGGATCACCCATCTCCCGCATCCCAAAGAGGGACTGGAACCCTAGAGTGAGTGGGAGGAATTATGTGAGGTTCTGGATAATCAGATTTAGACTTGTTATATTAAACCGTGTCCTGATCATTAGAGCTTCATAAGTGGATAATGCCTTACAGTATTGGCTACTTTCATATTTGTCTTACTATGAGCTCCGTGTGATCTGGGGCCATGTCTTGGGTAAACAGTGTCACCAGCTTCCATATAAGGGGCTTAGTAACGGTCTTTTTCATGTTGTTTATTATTCAGTTTTGTCAGATTCTTCATGGCGCCATGGACCACAGCACGCCAGGCTCTTCTCTGTTCCACTTTTCTCCTAAAGTCTGTTCACATTCATGCTTGTTGCTTCCATGACGTTATCTATCCATCTCATCGTCTACCATCTCCTCTTGCCTTCAGTCTTTCCCAACATCAGGATCTCTTCCACTGAGTCTTGTCCTCTTATCCTGGGGCCAAAGTATTTAAGCTTCAACATTTGTCCTTCCAATGTAAAGTCTGAATTCATTTCTTTAAGTATTAACTTTTTGATCTCCTTGTTGTCTAAGGTGTCTCAAAGGTCTTCTCTCTGAAAGAATGAATGAATGATGAGTACATAAAAGTTTCCCTGTGTCCACTAGATAATTGTGCCCGGCCTCCTCGTTAGAATGGGCGACAAGACAAGGAGACGGGGGCCAAGGATTCACCATTGTCATGGGATCACCGATTTAGAGCTTAGAAAACATTTTAGAAACTTATCTTGTACAGAGCCATAGAGAGGTTAATACAGCTGGTGTCTCTGGTGGGATTTGAACTCAATTCTTCCTGACTTCCACCATTCTAGAAATTCTTAGATTATGAGGCCAGAACCTATTCCAGTTGGTAGCAGAGTGGCAAGAAATATAGGACTGTAAAGACCAGACATCCCTTCCCGTCTAATCCAACTTCCTCATTTTACAAATGAGGCAACTGAGCCAAAGAGAGGCCCTGTCGTTTGCCTGAAGTTTGATAGGCAGTAAGTGAAGTTTGAATCTGGGTCATAGGAAGTACCTTAAGGTCACGGGCCGTTGACTCCCAACCCTGTACTCTTCCTCCGTAGCACACGACTTCTCTATCTACTATCGCAAGTGTAGATATTAATATTCTGCACTAAAAATGACTCAGTGGAAGCCTCCCTTTCCACAAGTAGCATTGCATTTGGTAGGAAACGAAATGCTCCGAGAACCCTGGCCCTTCAAGGTCAACAAGGTCCTTTATTACCTGTCGATATTTCAAGATGTCTCTTGGCTGCTCTTGATTGACTCAATGGTGATAAGCCAGGAAAACTCTTTTAAACAATTACCCTGTTGGAGCCTGTGTCTGTTATTGATTCTCCATCTTCCTCCTTGCTTGATGGGTTCTGCCATTCGCGTTTCCAAGGCATTAAGCATTTTCTCGTGGAATTACAGAATCTCAGGGCTGGAAGATTTTCGGGCGATCTTTAGACCAACAACCCATTTGACAAGCGACCAAGAAGAACACACGACCAGTTAATAACAGACCTGGGACCAGACTCCAGAGGTCTCTACTACCCTGGGCTGCCTCTGTTGCTAGATGGTGGAACTCCTTGCCCTTGCCATGGGATTAGCCTTCTTTTGTAGAAGAAGTCTCTTGCTTTCTCCCAAGGCACTGCATCCAATTTGTCCATCTTCTATTTATACATCACACTTCAGTGGATTCCCAGTTCGGAGGTGTCCGTGTTGATTACTCTGTGTGACCCTAAACAAATCTCTCAACCCAGAGCCTTCTCCACTGTACCACACTGCCTCAAGCCAGGAATATTGGCCAGAATGGAAGCTCTTACCACCTAATAGCCTTGTCTTTGTCTCACTGTGGCCTGAATCCCTCTCAAGGGCAGCCCAGATTTCACTCCCAAGCCCTCTTCTTATCCAAGACTGTGGCCTTTGTCTTTAGTAATCATGAGATTCTCGGTGGCCTTGGCCTCACAGGAGCAAGGCCAAGCATTCTTCTGGAGAGATAGCTTCTTCACTTGGGCCCTGCTCCAGAAGACACTGGTCGAGTTCCCAGCAGGAGAGGCAGGAGCGAAGAGCATTTTCAAAAATGGAGGATTTCCTGTGTGACCATCCTAGCTGATCTCCCTCAGTGGTCATCTCATTCTTATTTGTGGGCATTTTCAATAGCTGAAGAAGAAACAGGAAATGTTCTAGATAAGTTTGAGGTGTGCCTCCCTAGTTTGGGGGGCTGTTTTTTTGATGGGAAGACTTCTTTAATGGCCTGGAGCTTGAGAAATGTTTGTTGAAGGAAAACTTAAGAGAGCTCTTTGGAACAAAAGTATGACTTAAGAGCCCTGGGTGTGTCCTCCACTGTCCACCCCCAACTCTCCTCTTACATATTTGCTTTGGAGGAGGAGCTGATGATAGGAAGGGCGGTTAGGTAATGTCCAAGGATAGGTTGGGAATTTTTTTTTTTAATTGCCCTAGAGATGCTTGAGAGTAAGTCCCCACCCTTCCTTACAACTGCTTGGGATAAAGTGAACCTCAATTCTACTTGTCAACACAGAGCCAGAGAATCTCGGAAGTAGAAGGGACCTGGAAGGCCATATGTAGCCCAATTTGAGTCTGAACACAGACACATGATATCCGATTCACAATGGCACCATATTCCCATTGTCAGAGGAATTGTTTATTCAAATTGGGTGGTAGCTCCAGAGAAACCCTTGGGCTATATCTCTAGATACAGCCTATATTTACAGAAATTAAATTAAATAAGTTGGAGCTGATGGTGCCATTAAGTTATGAGAGGATCGAGAGAGAAAGGGAGCTAAGACGAAGCCTTGGGGTTCAGCCACCCTTAGAAGATGTGATCCCTAGCAAAAGAGATCAAGAAATGGTCTTTTAGGTGGGAAGGAGAACCAAGTGAGGATACCATCAAGATATTGCAGAGAAGAGTATCTAGGAGTGCCAGATACTATCTAAAAGGAGATCATGAAGGATGGGGATGGAGAATTGGGGAGTCCATCAGTAACCTTGGAGGGAGTGTTTTCAGTTGAGTGACGACCATGGAACCAGGATGCTAAAGGTTAGTAAGAGAGAGAAAGAGTGTAGATGGTTTTCTGAAGAAGTTCTGGGGAGAGCATTGGCTTCAATGACCCAATCCTATTTTTAAGGGATGGAGCCCAGAGACCTGGGTGTATTTAGAGGTGACAGAGAAGAAGCCAGTAAATAGGAAGAAATAGGAGGATGGAGGGAAGGGGAGGGCAGCAGTGACAGAGGAGGAAATGTCCCCAGACCCAAAATCTGATGCTCTTGTTTTATTACATTTCCAGATTATTGACAAGCTGGGGTATGTCCCACTTCAGCAGAAGGGTGACTGGGATGGTGAAGGAACTCATAGAACATGGTTTTGATGACTGATCAAAGGACCTAGGAAAGCTTCAACTGAAGAAGAGGAAATTCAGGGCCCACAAGATCACAGAATCTTAGGTTATAAATGAGGAAACTGGGAATTAGGAGAGGAAGTGACTCACCTCCTGTCACCCCGATAATAAATGACAGAGTCAACCCAGATTCTCCAGGAAAGGAGAAGTTAGGGAACTAGAACCCAGGTGTTCCAGCCCTGGTTTGAGGTGCTCTTACCACTTCAGCAAACTAGCTGAAGAGTCATTGTGGAGAACCAGGAAGTCAGCCTTTAGCCACTGCTTTACTGGTATGGTAGGGAGTTAGAGTGGATTCATCTCATATTCTTTCAATTATGATCTACCCAATCTTCTTGGGCAAATAGAATGTGCCACACAGCTGGGACCAACACACTCACTGGTAGCTGGAGCTCTTCCAGATATCTCAGCTGAAGGCCTGTGTTTATCTCTGTCATATTGCAGAGTGGAGGAGGGAAGCTTTTATCTAAGCCAAAAAGAATACTAGATTTAAAATGGGAAAAGAACGTTGGGTAGCCCTGCAAACGTTCATCCTTTGACCATGTCTCCCACCTATGGCCATAGAACATCTACGTGCAATCATTTGGAAGTCAGAACCTCCCAATTTTTTTTTAATTTATTTTTTACATTTTTTTAAACCCTGAACTTCTGTGTATTGGCTCCTTGGTAGAAGAGTGGTAAGGGTGGGCAATGGGAGTCAAGTGACTTGCCCAGGGTCACCCAGCTGGGAAGTGTCTGAGGCCAGATTTGAACCCAGGACCTCCCATCTCTAGGCCTGACTCTCCATCCACTGAGCTACTCAGCTGCCCCCCTGCCATTGTACTTTCTGACTTTCTGTTGCTCTCATTTATTTAAAAATTTCTCTTTCTCCTGAGCCAAAACCTACTTCCTGTCATTTTTGCCCATGGATCCTAGTTCTGATTCTGGAGTCCAATCGGTTGAATCAAATGCCTTTTTCATATGACAGCCCCTGGAAGATTTGGAGGCCACAATCTGTGCAGGATAGTAGGAAAAGCCTGAGCTAGACTAGGAAGTAGGAATGGGGGGACCTGAGTGCAAATCAGACTGCCATGACTGACTGATAAAACCATCCTGGCCACTTTCCTCCGCCCCCTTTCCAAGCGGAGTCTCCCCGGGGCCGGGGGGCAGCTCTGCATCTTAGAAGGTGTTTTTGAGAAATCTGAATTTAGCTTGTAATGGACCTCCTTGCTCTTCATCTGTAAGAAAGTAGGATGCACCGAATGAGCCTTCCCTGGCCGCCCCGTGTAATACTGCCATGTCTGCTTCTGAGCCTTATTCTCTTCTCCGGGCTAAACAAGCAAGACCTTCAGCCGTGCATTCCCGATCTCCAGCCTTTCCCCTTTCCAGACCTCATCCTGGGCAAGCATCTGCTGGCCCATCTCCCTACTAGAATGAGCCACCCATGACCCAACAGGGCGCTTCCGAGAGAGCCCCGCCATGGTGGCTTCGCCTTCCGATTTCCGAGTCTGCTTCTGCTTTAAAAGAGGGACGGATGCTCGGAGACAGATTTCAGCAGATAGAGGAGGTCCGAGAACCGGCACAGCTTGAAAAGCGGCCAAGCAGATAGAGGAAGGGCCAGATTTGCCCCTCATAAGCGTTTAGTAAATGCTTTTTCATTCATTCATGCAAAAAAGAAAACAGCCTGTCCGGGGCAGGACGGTCCGGGGGCCGGGCCTGGCCGGGAGGCAGCCAGCTCTGCCGGGTGGGGGGACATCTCGATGACCTCACTCAGCCTTTCTGGCCCTCCTTTCTCAAATGATTGCTTTCAACCAAACTGCCTCTGAAGTCCCTTTTGGCTCTCCACCCGGGATCCTGGGCATGGGGCGGCCGTCGTGATTTGTTCTTTCTTTCCAGCCAGATTAATCGCCCTCAAACTTGATGTTTCGAAGCTGGTGGTGGGCACCGAATGCCTGCGTTGAGGCTTCCAGGGGTAATTTCAGCAGCGAAAGAGCTCCAAGTGAGGTCCGTCTGGTTTATTACCAGGAAAAGAACATTCCTATGAAACCTTCACTCACTTTTTCAAATATTTTATATACGATCTGCAGGCCCACAAGAAGCCCCCTCCCTCTTGTGCTTCCTTCCAATTCTGAAGCTAATGAGAGGGGAGACGCGATGTGGTAATTACCATGTAAAGAGAAAAGTGATGGTTGGATTCCTGTTCCCTCCCCCTCCGTTCTGACTTTTCTGGATGGACTTTTCCATGCGGTAATAG
Organism: Gracilinanus agilis; assembly: GCF_016433145.1. Lineage (NCBI taxonomy): Eukaryota > Metazoa > Chordata > Mammalia > Didelphimorphia > Didelphidae > Gracilinanus > Gracilinanus agilis. Next base: position 16,710,712 of record NC_058131.1, on the reverse strand, counting down.
AAACTGCACTGGCTCAGGAGGCAGAAGCCCTGGGTTTGAATCCTACCTTCCTGGCTTAGGTTTGTGTCATAGAAAGAGTTTGGTAGGGCTCCTTCTTTGCCCGATCATTTCTATATATAGTATTAGAATGGATTGTTCTTTAAATGGCTGACAATTCAACCTGGGAATCCATCTGATCCTGGAGGTTTTTTCTTAGGGAGTCCTGGTGGCTTGCGCAATTTCTTTTTCTGAGCTGAGATTCGATTTCTGGACAATTTATATGTTTGTAAATATCCTCCATTTCACCTGGATTCTCAGATTTATTGGCAAAGTAGCTCCTAATGATTGCTTGAATTTCCTCTTCACTGGTGATGAATTCACTCTTTTATTTTGGATGCTGCTAATTTGATTTTCCTCTTTCCTTTGTTTTTAAATCAAATTATCCGTTTGTTTTTTTTCTAAAACCAACTCCTAGTATCTGTGTAACTTTGGACAAATTCTGTTTTACTTTTTTATTTTTATAAATCAGGACTTGATTTATTGTGTTGCTGATTGTCTAGACTTAAGAAAATGTTGGACAAATGTTATACTCTTCCCTGGACCTTCACTTCCTTGTCTATAAATAGGGGAGGAAGGCGTGGGAGGCTTATGAAATCCCTTTATCTCACTGGGCACTATTATATATACTATATATGTGGGTCTATTCATCTGTAAAATAAAAGGAACAGAAGAGATGGCTTCCATGGTTTATTCTAGCTCTAGACCTATGGACCAATGAGCTTGATCCTGGACAAGGTGGGACCTCAGTTTCCCCATTTGTAAAATGAGCAGATCAGACCAATTGGCCATCAAGGTTCCTTCTAGATCTAGACTTGTGATTCCTTTCATAAACTAGCTGGACTTTCTCAGAGGTACAACTCTATGACTTTTTCCACATTTCTGTTTTCCTCTTCCAACGGCTGCCTCTGGAGACCTCCCAGAATGCACCCTCTATATTCATTTCTTTAAAGCAAAGGGGACAATTGAGGCCTTTGGCTCATTTGTTAGGCTTTCTGATGGCAGGGAAATTAAACAGAGTGGCTGTGCTCGCCCTCCTTTTGGGGAAGGCTTGGCACTCAGGCCTGGCACGCAGAGGTCTTCATTAAAATGCCTTTGACAGGCTCTAATTTAATTGAAACTAAGGAGGAAGGAACGTGGGGCAAGAATAAAGCCGCGCCTGCCACATACGTATTTGTGAGTCCTCTCAAACCCGTGCTGCGTATAATGAGGCCATCACTCAGCAAGCTGCTCATCTAATCTAATCATCTAATCACCCTGGAAGAAGTGGAGCAGGGGGGATTCACCCTTGGGTCCAGGACGGGTGACATCCTTTTCATCCCAAAGAATCTTGGGTTCTATGAATTAAGACTGATTTTTCTTACCAACTGGGAATGTCAGATAGCACGAAGTAGGCTGCAGGCTTGATTTCTGACCCCCTTCTGAGGCTTCTCAGGACCTTTTCAGCTTGACACCAAAATTGCCCTCTCTGAATGAGATGCCTGGGTGGGCCTGTGCTTATCAGAAATGAGCTCTAGAAGACAAAACCCTCATTTATACTTTTCTGGAGCCGGAAATGATCTGGAATCACAGTTACCGAATGGGACCCCGGAGGCTACTGAGCTGAAGAAGAATCATCTCCACAACCTTCCTTTTGCTCAAAGCCCTCCAGTGGGAGGGACTCTAAACCTCCCAGGACGGTTCGTTTTCCAGCGGGCTGTTTTTCCTTACTGTTATTCAGTGGTTTCAGTCATATCTAACGCTCCATGACCCCATTCATGGTTTTCTTGGAAAGATTTCATCCTTTACAGATGAAGAAACTGAGGCCAATAGGGTGAAATGACTTGCCCAGGGTCACATAGCTAATAAGCGCCTGAGCTCGGATTTGAACTCAAATCTTCCTGACTCCAGGCGAAGCCCTCTATTCACTGGGCCACCCAGCTGTTCTTCCTTTGCTTAGCCTGAATTCTCCCTCTATATAATTTATATAACTTCCATCCGCTGTTGTCCTCTGGGGTCAATCCAGCAAATCTCACCCCTCTTCCACAAGAAAGCATTTTACATCCTTGAAGAAATGATTATGACTCCGCTTTTCTCCCAAGTCTTCTTTAAGCCAAATACCTGAAGTTCCTTCAAGTGGTCCTCCTAAGGCATCGTCGCTGGGCTTCTTGCTCTGCTGGCCTCCTCTTTACAGAGCCACTAAAGCTGATCCATGTCCTTCCCCAATATGGCGCCCAGAGCTAACAGACAACACCAGATGTCAGTCCGTCAGTCAGCACTGACTGTGTGCCAGATCTTGGGCTGAACTCTAAGCCTTCAAAAAAAGGGAAGAATCATCCACATTGAGGGATTAAGAAACAAAAATTTGGGGGGCAGCTGGGTAGCTCAGTGGATTGAGAGCCAGGCCTAGAGATGAGAGGTCCTGGGTTCAAATCTGGCCTCAGACACTTCCCAGCTGTGTGACCCTGGGCAAGTCACTTGACCCCCATGGCCCACCCTTACCACTCTTCTGCCTTGGAGCCAATACCCAGTATTGACTCCAAGATGGAAGGTGAGGCTCAAAGAAAAAAAATAAATAAATAAAATATTAAACAAACAAACAAAAAGAAACAAAAATTCACCCAAGACCAGTCCATCAATGGAGTCATCAATGGGCAGCAGTGGGACAACCCCCCCCCCCCCCCGTACTGCTGCCTCCAGGGCTCTGGTCTCTCCGTCACTCTCGGCACAATGAGGAGCCTCCAGGGCAGACGTGGTTGCCTTGACCCAGGGTTGACTAGAGAATGAAGCGGACTTCAGGGAGGCTGAGCTGCACCAAGTAGGTGCTGGATCAATAAGGAATGAACGAATGAGTGAATAGTATAGCATTATATATAGCATTATGCATCCCAGACACAAGGAGGCTGATAGGACTCCCTAGAGAGCATGGCACAGTGCCTGGCACATGTTATATAGATCTTAGCTATTATTATTGTTGTTGTTCCGTTGGGTCCTACTCTTTGTGACCCCATTTGAGTTTTTCTCAGCAAAGAAACCGAGTGGTTTGCTTTTTCCTTTACCAGCTTATTTTACAGATACAGAAACTGAGTCAAACAAGGTCAAGTGATTTGCCCAGGGTCACCCAGCTAGTGTCTGAGGCAGGATTAGAATTCAAGATCCGTGCCACCCAGATGCCCAGTTATTATTATTAGGCTTTTTTTTCCCCACCTGCCACTACTAGTGTGGTGCTTGTAGGCCACTAAAACCTCCAGATCTTTTTTCCCATAGAATCTACTGTCTAATTCTGTCTTCCTTATCTTTACTTGTGAAGGGTTTTTGTTTTGTTTTTATATTATTAATGTAATAACTGAGCTGTTGACATCCTTCTGAGAATAGTTTGCTAATGGAGAAACTCTCAAAATTCCTGCTTAGCAGAAGCAGACAGGCGGGAAGAGCCCTGGCTCAGAATTCAAAAGCTCTGAGTTCAAAACCCACCTCTGGCATGGGCTTTCCATAAGGCTCTGCCTCTTATCCATCAAGATGATTTAATTACAGGCTCTTTGAACCTTCCCTGTGATCTCAACATCCAAACAAAGTTTGACTTAAAATGAAGAGACGATACAGCATGATCATACAGAGATCATACGTGCACTCAGGAAATTCTGGCTTCAAAACTTGCCTCTGGGGCAGCTGGGTAGCAGATCCTGGGTTCAAATCTGCCCTCAGACATTTCCTCACTGTGTGACCCTGGGCAAGTCACCTAACCCCAATTGTCTATCCCTTCCCTCTCTTCTGTCTAAGATGGAAGACAAGGGTTTAAAAAACAACAACTGACCCTGGACTCTCCTGTGGGCAAGTGTGGGTGGAGTTTCTAGTGAGCTCGGATAGTGTAGACATTTCCGTAAGTGGAGGTTCCCAAGGCTCCCACTCAGCAGTGGAAGGAAGAGTCCCTACAAGTCAAAAAGCTGCCCGACCACCCTTAGAGAAGGGAGAATAGTTCAGGGAAGATCCTGGAGTCATGAAGATCTGGATTCAAATCTCACTCCATTCCCTCAGGCACTATGTCATTTAAACTCATTGTGCCTCAGTTTCTTCATCTGTAAACCTGGGGATGGACTCCGTGTCCTCCAATCCAGGGTCCCACTGCTGACTGCCAAACGCATCCGGGAAGACCAGGCAGAGCTCCAAGCCATGGCCGTCAGCAGGCAGCAGCTCCCTGCGGGAGAGCCTGGCCGCGGGCGCCATCTTGGTCTCCTTCCCTTCTCCCTGCAGAACAACAAGGTCACCCTCTTCCGGCAGCTGCAGCAGATGACCTACAGCCTCATCGAGTGGAGGTCGCAGATCCTGTCGGGGACCCTCCCCAAGGACGAGCTGGCCGAGCTCAAGAAGAAGGTCACAGCCAAGATTGACCATGGCAACAGGTGAGCCAAGTTCCTGCCTGGGCCGGTCCGGCCCTGCTCGCCGTGCCCCCTCCCTCTCTGTCAGGCCTTCCAGGGGACAATCACCCTCTTGGAATGGCTGTGAGGGAAGCCCTTGGCTAAGCTCTTCCGAGGGCCCCAGCGACCCCTTCTGGTGCTTTAGGGTGGTCTTTGATGGGATCCTGGGGAGGCCCACAGGAGGGTGTCACCACAGAAGAAGGCCCTGCAAGGCCGGGCCCTCTTTAAGCCCTTACCAAGGACTTTTGATACGGCTACAGTATAATTCTGGGAGCTTTCTAAGGCCGTCATGGCCCTGCCCGGGAGCCAGCCCCGTCTCCTTGGCTTTTTGGCCGTAGAGGCCCAGGACTGTAGCCTCCATCCCCACGGCCACCCCTCCAGGGCTTGCCTGCCCCAGCTCGCCCTTGGCCGCCAGGCAGAAAGGAAGCTGCCCCATCCCCATGCCAGGGAGAAGAGCAGTAAAGGGCTAGGCAATGGGGGTGAAGTGACTTGCCCAGGGTCACACAGCCAGGAAGGGTCAGAGGCCAGATTTGAACTCAGGTTTTCTTGACTGGTGTTCTATCCACTGTGCTACCTCACTGCCCAGTCTTGAAGGGTCTTTCTCACGCAAGGATATCCGGCCACCCCAACTCTCCCTGTCTTTCCAGAATGCTTGGACTCGACCTTGTGGTACGAGATGACAATGGAAACATCTTGGACCCAGACGTGACCAGCACCATCGCCCTGTTCAGGGCCCATGAAGTGGCCTCCCAGCGGATCGAAGAAAGGATCCAGGAGGAGAAGGTGCATCCCCTGAGATGGGGCAGGGGGCTGGGCTCCATCCTCCCTGGGCCCTCCTCTCTGGGGGAGCTGCTGATTCTGAAGATGGATAAGCCAAGACCAGGCCCAGCATCCGCAGCTTGAGGGGCTCAGCAGTATAGCAGGACAGATCAGAAAATCCCATGTCCTCCGGGGAGATGATGGCAGCAGTGAACGGGAGCACCTGCAGGACTTTTTTGTTAGAGATTATAGATTTTTCTTTCTTTCTTTCTTTCTTTCTTTCTTTCTTTCTTTCTTTCTTTCTTTCTTTCTTTCTTTCTTTCTTTCTTTCTTTCTTTCTTTCTTTCTTTCTTTCTTT
>NC_058131.1:16670504-16704797 GCF_016433145.1 Gracilinanus agilis | reverse complement strand
CTTTCTTTCTTTCTTTCTTCCTTCCTTCCTTCCTTCCTTCCTATCTAGCTATTTAACTATCTAGATATATCTATCTATCTATTATACTATAGATATATAGATGAACTATAGATATGGAGAGAGAGATTATAGATCTATGGATATATAAAGAGATTATAGATGTGTATATTTAGAGAGATTATAGATAGGGAGATTATCAATCTATGGATAGAGATTATAGATCTATAGAGAGAGGTCTATAGATATGTAGAAAGAGAGATCTATGGCTATATATAGAGATTATAGATATGTATATATAAATTATAGAGAGATTATAGATATACAGAGATATAAATCTATAGGTGTATATATAAAGAGATTATAGATATATATATATAGATAGATTATAGATAGATCTATAGATATAGAGATTATAGATAGAAATAGAGATTATAGATATACAGAGATATAAATCTATAGGTGTATGTATAGAGAGATTATAGATATAGAGAGAGATTATAGATCTATAGATATAGATTATAGAATCATTTGATTCTCACAACTGTCATATGGAGTAGGTACTCTGATTATCCCAGTTTTACAGAAAGGAAAACTGAAGCTGATAGAAATCTATCCACTATTAGCTAGGAAAGAGGGAGAAGTAGGCATTATGGTCCCATTTTCCAGATGAGTTCAGTGACTTCCTTCCAGTCACAGCTAGCATGAGTCAGAGGAAAGATTTGGACCTGGGTCTTCCATCCTCTGCTGGACTCATCTTCTCTCTTTTTTCTGGCCATCAGTCCATCCTACAGAATCTGGACTTACGGGGCCAATCCATCTTCAACACAATGCACACCTACTGCCTCTATGTAAACTTCAAGAACTTTGTCTGCAATATTGGGGAAGATGCTGAGCTGCTTATGGCTCTTTACGACCCCGATCAGTCCAGATTTATCAGGTAAGGGAGTGTTCAATGCTTAAGCCTGACTTCATCCTGAAGGGAGTTTGAGAAGCAATAAAAGATAAGGGAAGGGCGGTGTTGGCCAGCAAGTGGCTAGGCTTCTCATTCTGATTATTTACAGATGAGGAAACTGAGGCAGAAGTTAGGTGACTTGCCCAAGGTCCTACAACTAGTATGTAGTGGAGTTCAGATTTGAACTCATGTTTTCATGCTTTATCCACTGGCCTGACCGTTAGAGGGAAGTTGTCCCCATCCTCAGGAAGCTTATACTCTATTAGGAAACAAATTCTCCATATAAAATTATGGACAAAACACATGCAAAATGAAGAAAAGGTAGTTTGAGGAGGGAGGCCATTAGTATCTGCTTTTGTGTTCTCCATCTCCTTGGGGAACGCAGTTAAAATAGGATTGAGGAAGGACCAGGGAAACCAAGGAGGGTGAAGTCGTCATTGTCACATTACTGCTCTCCTTCCTCGAATGCCTGCTCGTTCCAGAAGAGCAGGCTCTTCCCTCACCCCCATGCTGATCCCCCTTTCTAGCTGGCCCAGAGGGCATTTTGGACCCTCCATTAGTATCCTCCGTCAGTTTACCTGATGATGTCTTTTATTTCTTTTCAATTTCACCAGTGAGAACTACCTGATCCGCTGGGGTAGCAACGGGATGCCGAAAGAGATTGAGAAGCTCAACAATCTTCAGGCAGTCTTTACTGTGAGTTTCCTCCAATATGACTGTTTCCCCCTTCATTTTTTTTCAATTACTGCCTTGTTTTCCCCAGTGGATTCTTGACCGCATCAATGGAGGCAAATCATAGGCCATCCTGGGAGGCTTCTTCCTGGGCCCTCCCAAAACTTTACCATGTGGGATCCACTTGATGGATGCCTTAAATGGTCTCCTTCCCCTCCCAATTTATTTATAGATTTACTTTTTCATTCATTCTCTTATTTTTGAATGTTAAAAAGCTTTATTTTTTCCTATTTTCTTCTTTGGGGAATAAAAGTTTCTGTTGCTTTTTGTTTGTGTAACACAATTATTTCTAAATATTCCCCTTTCCCAGCCAGCCAATCAATCCAACATTGTACCAGGCTCTGGAGATAGAGGAAAAAATAGCCAAAGACAGTGCCTGCCTTCAAGAAGCTTCCATACAAATATGTACAAATCAGCTGTATTTAGGATAAATAGGAAATCATTAACAAAGGGGGATCAGGAAAGGATTCCTGTAGAAGGTGGGGTTTTAGTTGGGAAGTTGGTGAGGTCAGTAGTTGCAATGGAGGAAGGAGAGTATTCCAGGCATGGGACACAGCCAGAGAAAATCTCTAGAGCTGAGAGATGGAGTATCTTGTTGGAGGAGCAACCAAGAAAGCAGAGCCATTAGAAGAAGATGAATTGGGGATTAAGGGGTAAGAAGATTGGAAAGGTAGGAGGAGGGCCTTGAAGGACAAACAGAGGGTTTTATATTTGATCCTAGAGGCCACAAGGAACGGCTGGAGTTCCTTGGATAGAGGGTGATGGCGTGATTGAGTTTATGCTATAGGAAAATTATTTCAGTCGATGAATAGAAGCCCCCATTGTTGGTTCACATCTAAATCCAGGTGATGTATTCAGATCTCTCTGGAAATGTGGCCTGATACACTGTAGCTGGGAGCCTCCTTTAATGAGCTTTGTTTGTCCTTTAGTTACTTAATGTGGAATGTTGAGAAATGGAGGCTCTCTTTCACTAGAAATTTTATGAATCTCCTTCTTTCTAAGCATCTAAGGCTGGGACTGCCTCAGGGTCCCTGTGAAATTCATCCCTTGTTGGCTCATTTAATGGGCCAGTGAATACTCTGACAACAGGATCCACTTAGACTTAGAGGATTGACTGTTTGCTTTGGTTTAGATTTGTGAATTGGTGTGTCCTAGAGAGAAATAGTCTTGAGGAGGGGTGGGAATTCCTTTGACTCCTTTGTACAAAGCTCTCCTTTCTTGGGGAGGGTGTGGAGGAGTGAAAAGAAGAAATCTTTTATTTGAGTGCAGCAGAGGCAGAAGCATCCCATGGAAAGAACACAGGATCTGGAGACCAAGCTTGAGAAAAGGAGCCCAGCTCTGGAGCTGGAGAGTTCAACCCCCTCCTTTTACAGATGAGGAAACTGAGGCCAAAAGTGGTTAAGAGACTTTATAGGATCCCAATTCTGGAGGCGCCTTAGGAACCATCTCAGCCAACCCCCTCATCTTACAAATGAGGAAACTGAAGCCTAGGGAAGTGAGAAGACCCACAACTTCCCCAATAGGTCTGAATGAAGTCCCAAGATCCTAAGCAGGGTCTTTCTGATGCAGGGTTGGGGCAGACAAAGGAACAGAACAAGAGGCAAAGGGGTCTGGACACGTCTGCCCATCTGCCCCTGACCTAGCTCTCCTCTGCCCCCCCAGGACCTCAGCAGCACCGACCTCATCCGGCCCAAGATCAGTCTGGTGTGCCAAATCATTCGTGTGGGCCACATGGAGCTGAAGGAGGGGAAGAAGCACACTTGTGGCCTCCGGAGGCCCTTTGGAGTGGCAGGTAGGAAGCTGGTTCCACGAGGAGGAGGTGGAAGTGGTTAAAACGGCAAGCCCTGGCAGAACCACTTGGGCCATCCTTGGTGTTTTCTGTCAGTTATTCCCAGGATCCTCTCTCACACTAAAGAGTTCAAAAAAAAAAAGAAAGGAAAAGTATGGAAATAAAGCAATTAGCCAGAGCTCATAGACACATCCACCGAGTCTGACAGTTAATACAAAGCTCCACTCCCATAGTGCTTCCTTCAATAAAGGCAGAAGGGGGGCTGCCTTATCCCCACTTCTTCTGGCCCCACTTGATCACATGGTTTCTCCCCAAGCAGACAGGAGTTCCCCGAAGGCCAGGACTGTGTCTTTCTCCACAATCCCTCATAGATCTAGAGTTAGAAGGAACTGAACAGTCAAGTCACTTCAACATTTATTGAGTATCTCCTCTGTGCCCCAAGAGATAAGTGTTCTACTAAGCTAGAAACCTCAGAGATCATTCATTCCAGGCCCCTCGTTTTAGGTAAAAAAAATAATTTCGATTGAGGTGTTTCATTATAGCATCACCTACACATCTCACTGTATCCCTCTTCCCCGAGAACCAACACATATTTTAAAAAATAGGTAGAATTGTTTTGTTTTGTTTTGTTTTTAAATTTCTGCAAAATTAGCCATCACATCAGGGAAGAATGGGGACAAGGGAAGTAACATTCCATAGCCATAGCCCCCCACTTTTGAAGAAGGAGGAAGCACCTTCACACATTTATGACCCAATATCTTTTGGAACCAAACTTGGTCACTCTACTTCGGCAGTTTTGTCTCCATCATTTGTTGTTGTTCTTTCCATTTTGACGTGTTGCTGTTGTTTGCTGTGTTGATTTTCTCATTCTTCTTACTTCATTCCACATTGGTTCAATCCCCACTCTCCCTGGGAAACAGAGACCCAAGAGGTCAACTGTGTTGCTCAAAGTCACACAGAACATACCTAGTAAGCACTAGAGGCAAGATTTGAACTCATGCCCACTGATTCCAAAGAGAGTCTTTATATTATACCTTGGATTCATCCTTTGTACATAGCAATGACTGTTCAAATGTGTGTTAACTGTTTAATACTTCAATAATCTAGCACAGTGATGGGCAAACTTTTTAAAGAGGTGGCCAAAGGAAAGGAAATGCAGATCCTCGGTCAGCCTGTTTCTAAGGCAACTCTTTCGAAGTTTCATTGTATTGTATCCTACTTGATCTGTATTCATCAGATCAGGAATAATGTCCCTTGGCCAGATAGCATCCAGCCCAAGGGCTGTAGTTTGCCCATCACTGGTGTCTAGCATATTGAGCTTAGTTTATGTAAATAATGAAATATTCATTGATAGATGTTGGGCAAAGCAACCTTTCTCTCAGGTTCCTCACCAAACTTTTCAATGGGCATTGGTTATCTTGGAGGTTTGGAGGGGGAAAGAGAGACAGACAGACAGACAGACAGACAGACACATGGACACATGTGAATATATACAAATGGAAATATGCATGTAAAAAAGATATATTTTATATGCATACATATATGTGTGTATATGTAAATATGTACATGTTTATATATATATATATATATGATCTATTATAATAGTTTAGACATGTGCACACATTCTCTTTAGGGGATTTTTAAAAATGCATTTCTATTCCTTAAGAAACTCTGGTTTCATGATTCAAACATCAAATTTGTAGATCAGAGAAAATTGCGCCATTTTCCCAGCTGGTTTCATGAGCTACTGTACCTAAAGAATGCCTCAACAGGCAACCCACGTTGGGTTGATGAGTCTTTCTGACCTCAGCCACCCTGGTGGATGACAGACCGTCTACTGCCGTATTGTACCCTATTGTTCATTGAGACCACAAGAATGTGAGTCTCTCCTTCTATTGTATCTCCTTCTATTGTTCTTTGTGATCAGGTACCTTGACTTGCTCAAGTGTTCCATGAAGGTAGACACTGGTGGGAGATGGAGCAAGTGTTTCAGGATGTCTTTAATCTGCTGCAGTGTAATATTAAACTGCTAAGAAAATGGTAGTAGAATGGTGGGAACATTCAATATGGCGCCCACAATGGCCATGTTTTGTAATCACTAGTTGGCTCTATAATCTTGTCCAAGTCTTTTTTTTTTTTTTTTTTTTTTTTTGGCTTCCATTTCAAATCTTGCTACTGCCTCTTGTACCTTATGCAAGCCCCTTAATTTCCCTGGGCCTCAGTTTCCTCAACTATTTCCTCATCTATATTCCTCAAGGCTATTCGACTGGGTAGCTTCTCATTTCCCCTCTAGCTCTAAATCTATGATACTGTGAAATCCTTCTGATGAGCTGAATGGGTGAGATGATCATGCAGGTCCCTTTCTAGAGGCATCATAGTATCAGAAACAGAGTCTCGTTAACAGAGTTGACTTTGGAAATGGGCAGAACTGGGTTTGGGTCCTGCATAGGACACATATTGTCTTTGGGTCCCTGGGTCAATCACCCAATGACTTGGGCAACTCTCTTAAGACACTACATCACGTACTTTTCTGTGTTGGTGGGGAGCTCATTATATTCATGATATTAGAGATTGAGAACAAAATGAATTTTCCTTCTACTTCAAATATTCTACGACTCCATGAAGCTCAAATCTACTTCTGGTCTCAGAACTGAAAGAATTACACTTCCAGAATCAATAATAATGATAATGATGATAATAATAATACTTCCAGAATCAATAATGATGATAATAACTTTTTATAATAATAATAACAATAACACTTCCAGAATCAATAATGATATCATTGATTAATTAATCATTATTTAATTGACATTAAATTAATATTAATAATATAATTAATATTAACTAATTATTGTCATTGTTGATTCTGGAAGTGTTATTATTATTAAAAGTTAATATTATCACTATTATTATTCTAAGTGTTTATGTATATTTATTTAATATACTTATTAATTCAAGCATCTATATTTCAGTGCTATTATATAAGCGTTTTTTATTGCTTCAAGGTATGCAGAAATAATTCAGTTTATCTTAACAATCCCTGATTCCCCATTTTAGAGATAAGAAAACTGTGGTTAAATGACTTGTCCAGGGTGACACAGTTAGTGGGTATCAAGAGTGTAGATTTGAGCTCTGCTCTTCCTGATTCCTGATCCAGCATTCTCTCCGCTGTAATACTGAGCTACCTCAATCAAGCAGGATGCAAGGGCTCGTCCCATCTTTGACTGGGTAAGATGTCTGAGGATCCCATGATTGAGGAAACGAGGGGGAAAAGTGTAAGCCAAGGATCTCTCTTCTCCAGTATTTTGTGTTCTGTGGGGGGGGAAAAGGGATGAGATCATTTTCCACAGTAATTAATGGAGACATGAAGCAATTAGTCTCGTTAATTGCCCTTATCTCTTTTTCAGTGATGGATATTACCGATATCATACACGGGAAGGTTGACGATGAAGAAAAACAACATTTCATTCCCTTTCAGCAGTAAGTACCTTGGCATGGCTCCCAGGCGGCCTGGCCCCGGCTTAGCCCGTCGTCACTCATTGAGCCAACGCCGGCTCACGCTCCCTCCTCATCTGGCCAGGAATAGAGGGAACGTCCTCCAGAGAAACGGAGGGTCTCAGGGTTGGAAGGGACACCAGAATTGGTCCAGACAGAGATCTCATGGCCATCCAAGTCTGCCAGTCAGTCAACAAGTATTTCATCTCATTTTCCCCAGAAGGTTGAGAGAAACAGGGAGAATGACTTTCTACCCAGCTTTTATCTTTTTTTTTTTCCCCCTTTATTGTCTGTCTTAGAATCTATACTGAGGATTAGCTCCAAGACAGAAGTGCTCTAAGGGCTAGGCAGAGGGAATTAGGTGACTTGCCCAAGGTCACACAGCAAGGATTTTTCCACCTAAGTGCTTATTTTATCTTTTAAATTTTTTTATATTCCTCTTTTGTTTTTATGTCTTCCTCAGTATCCCTCCCCTTCCCTCTTCATAGAGAGTTATCCTATTTAAGAAGTCCATTGTTTGTTTAAGGAAAATGAGGAATAAAGAGGAAAAAAATCAATAAAACATATTAGTATATCTCCCAACAACATTCCACACCTCTGCGAAGGAGTGGAGGCGCCGTCTTCTCTTATCTCATCTTCAACAAGCACTTATCAAGCATTTCCATTAGGTTCTGGAGAGGAGGGGATTCCCTCCGTGTCTGTCCACAGGCCATGAGTAACCCTGAGCAAAGCTCTCCGGGTGGTCCTACTGAGGAAACAGGCAATGGTGAAGGAGATGAGAGCAATGAAAAAGGCTTTTTTGAGCAGAGCATGCTTGAGACCTCCACAATGACCCTGGAAAAATTTCAAAGAAACTATGAGCTTAAATGAGAGAGAGAGAGACAGAGAGAGAGAGAGAGAGACAGAGAGAGACAGAGAGAGACAGAGAGAGAGAGAGAGAGACAGAGAGACAGAGAGACAGAGAGGGAGAGGAGGAGGAGGAGGAGGAGAGAGAGAGAGGGAGAGAGGGAGGGAGAGAGAGAGAGAGAGAGAGAAACACACACTGTGTTTGTGTGTGTGTGTGTATATATATATATGTATGTATGTATGTATGTATGTATGTATGTATATATTTGATAGATGGAGAGAGATTAGAGGAGGAATTTTTTAAATTTACTAACTTTTTTGTATATTTTATTTTGTATTTGTTTTTTATTTTGTATTTATTTTTTGTCTTTTTATTTTGTATTTCCTTCAATTATGAATGTAGGCAATAAATATTATTTTGAGAATAAGCGTGTAGGTTTCCCAAGGGTGCCAAAGGTGTCCATGGAAACCCCCCCCCCAAAAGATATCAAATTCCTGGATTAGAAAATGTAAAAAATAATTTAAATCAAATTTTTATTTAATTAAAATTAAGATAAATTAAAACAAAATGTTTCCTCAGTTCCAATCCTTTGTAAGAAGGATGAGCTAATAGTCAATAAGCAGTTATTATATTCCTGATGTGTACCAGGCAGTATGCAGAGTGACTTTGGGGAAGGTCATTAACTTCTCTTAACTTCCCCTCTCCTCTTATAAAGAGAATGATTGTGCTCTATTGGAAACAGTTGGAGACGAGGCCGTGAATCTTTGTTCAATGCCTAGTACTCCCATGTACCTCAGTGGATAGAGCATCAAGTCTGGAGTCAGGAGGTCCTGAGTTCAAATCTGGCCTCAGACACTTCTTAGCTGTGTGACCCTGAACAAGTCACTTAACTCCTTTTGCCCAGCCCTCGCCCTTCTGAATTAGAGTTGTTACTAAGACAGAAAGTAAGGGTTAACAAAAACATTCCCAATACCCTTCTGGCACTGATCTAGGCATAGAGAGACAGAATGAAACATTCTCTATCCTTAAGTCAACAACTCAAGCCATTTTTAAATTAAATTTTTAATTTATAAAAAACAAGTATTTTTAAATCACCTACTGTGTGCCAGGCATTGTGGTAACTAAGCCCAGAGGATAAGAGGCAAAGCCATGGCCCCTGTCCTCCGAGAGCTCCCCGTCTAATGGGGGGACACCGTGCTACAACTATGGACAAATGAGATACGGATGGATGTAATTATAAGGAATCCCCAAAGGCATGCGATGTATAAAATTGTCTAAAACAAGTGATTGTAGCCAAGGGACTGATTGAATATTAAAGCACTTTTAGTGATGTAAAAATTGGTAAATTTGCTTTAAAAGTCACTACATTTAAAGATTTTATTTTGTCCCACTTCATTTTTGTGGGGAAAATGGGACACAGAATGGATTCCAACATGGAGAGAACATTTCTCTCATTGACTCTCGTTGTTTGGTTGTTTCGCTCGTGCCTAACTCTTCCTGACCTCATTTGGGGTCTTCTTGCCGTTTCCTTCTTTGGCTCATTTTACAGTTGAGAAAACTGAAGCCAACACAAGTTAAGTGACTTGCCCAAGGTCACCCAGCTAGGAAGTGTCTGAAACTGGATTTGAACTCAAGTCTTCCCACCGCCAGGCCCTGTGCTCTAGCCACCCAGCGACCTCTAATTTACTTCGCATTTGTTTTGTCTTGAGATCTGCGCAGGAGAGGCAGGTCTCTCGGTCCTCCGTCCCGTTCCCTCCTTCTGTCTTCCATCTACTGAGCCGTGCCGAGAGGACCTCCTTGTCCTCCGCAGTAGAACGTGAGCCTGGTGCCCCCCTAGAACCCAGCACCGTGCAGATAAGAGATGTTGGTGGACTCAAATGAAACTGAATCCTGGATTCGGATTCAGAATTCAGACTTGGCCTCCGGGTCTTCCTCCTCGTGGGACCTGGGGATGGCCGAGGCTTGCCGTGAAGCCTCCAAAGGGAGACCCTTTCCGAGAGTGCCGGGGCAGGGGCTCACGATGCCCTCCAGCTGCCCTTCGCCTCCACGTGGGCTTTTCCCGCCCCAGCGGTGTCCCGAGCCAGCTGCCTCCCATGGTGAGGCCACGATGCCCTCGCCGAGGCCGTGGGGAGCTCAGCCCTCGTGCGGTGCCTGCTTGCCCGGCTCCCGGCGGCCCTGCCCATCGCATCTCTGGTCTTTAGCCCGCTGACGTTTTTGGCAGCCGCCCCGTGAGCCCGCCTGCACGAAGGGCTCGGGGGGTCTCCTGCCGGCCCCCCATACCCTGGGAAGGCCTTGTGCTGTGGCAGAGCGGAGACGGCAGCACGTTTTCATGAGCGCCCGAGAGCTCATTCCTCGCCCTGCTGGAAGACCTCGGCTTCGAGCCCTGCAGAGAAAGCTGGCGGGGCTGGCAGGCAGGAGAACAGCCTCCAGAGAGGCAGCCAGAGGCTGTCCGAGCCTATTGGGCGGACGGGCCGGGGAGCTCTCCCTCTCCAGAGGGCCGATGGAATTAGCCCGACGTGATAATTAAAGCGAAGCCCGCTGGCAGGCTGTCTCAGCGTTGCTCACGTCCCAATTGGAGCAGCTGATGGAGGAGAGAGGCGTGAGGCTGGCAATCTGAGGACCAAGAGAACCCTCGATTATCGGTTATTTCCTGGCTGGCTGACCTTGGGCAAGTTCCTCTAATGCTCCCAGACTCGCTTTCTTTATTTGAAAAATGGCGGAACTGCACCCTCCTCTCGGGCCATTTCAAGCACCAGCATTCTAGCTTCAAAGGTTCCCCAAAGCTCTGACATCCTACGTTCTATGGCCCTCTCCAGTTCCATTAGTCGGAGTTCTGAGGGCTCTCCTAGCTTTGATCTGTATTCGAAGGTTCCTTCCAAATGGAGCATTTTGTGTTTTTAAGATTCTCCCCACGTCTGACATTCTAGCTTCCTTGTTCATCTAAGGACCTTTGCACAGTGTTCCAAGGTAGTACAATCTGGGTGGCATCACGGATAGACTGTGGAAATCAAATCCAGCTGATTTGGGCTGCAGGCCATCTTCAGACTGGTTTTCCCTTTCTTCTTGTTCTTCATTGCTTAGCACAGTGCCTGGCACACAATGAACACTGGAAAAATGCTTGTTGACTTGACCATGAGCAAATAAGTCCTCTGTGCCTCTTCCATAAAATAGATTCTAAACTCTGCTTTCTGCATTCTCATCTCTGATTCTCCTAAAGTCCCTTCTAAAATTAACTAGGGGCAGCTGGATGGCTCCGTGGATGGAGAGCCAGGCCTACAGACAGGAGGTCCTAGGTTCGAATCTGGCCTCAGACACTTCCTAGCTGTGTGACCCTGGGCAAGTCACTTGACCCCATTGCCTAGCCCTGCAACAAATAGAATTAATATGGAAGGATATATATAAAAAATAGATATTAGGGTTTAAACAATTTTTTAAAAATTATAAAGTCCCTTTTAGTTTTGACATTCTAGGCCATAAGGTCTCTCTGTGTCAAGAGCCTTCAGTATCTGATATTTCATATTTTAATGTCCCTCTTTAGCCCCTCTTAATTCTAGTGACTTTCCTCTGATGATTATCTTCTGTTTTTCCTATTGATAGCTTGTCTTCCCAATGAGCTTCTGAGCTCCTTTAGGACAGAAAATCTTTGGTCATTTAGCACAGGACCTGGAAGATCACTGGGGTTTATTAATAAATGCTTATTGACTAAATAACTGACTATCTGCTCTCATTTTCCTTTTTTTTTTTTTTGGTTGCTCAAAGCTATGAATTTCCATGTTCTAAGGTCCCTCCCAGTTCTGAAAATCTATGCTCTATTTTCTACTCTTCCTCTCCTGTTCTGCCCACTACCACAACCCAGACTATACACTAAAGTCCTTTCTACTACCAGCATTCTTTGCTTTTCTAAACTCATGCAAACTCCTAATTGTAAGAAGTGTATTATTATGAAGAACAGTCAGTTCCACCAAGTTGACGTCCAGAGGCGTTGGGGGAACACAAGGATCAAAGAAATAAAAAGATGACCATCCTTGGTGGGAGAGGATAAGTGGGACCACATTTATGTTCCCAGGAGGACCAGATCTAGGTCAGGTTGGACTCTAGAGTCATGCTTTCCTTACTCTTTCCTCTCCTTTTTGCTCTTTTTTCTCAGGATTGCTATGGAAACCTACATCCGACAAAGGCAGCTTATCATGTCACCCCTGATAACCTCCCATGTGATCGGGGAGAATGAGCCCCTCACGTCAGTCCTAAATAAAGTGATTGCAGCCAAGGAAGTGAATCATAAAGGACAAGGTATCCTTGCGAGGGAGTCTGGGCAGCATTGGGTGGGGAGGAGATCTGGGGGAGGGAATGATATTTTCAGAGCCAAGTCTTTGGACTCCTCCCTTTTCAACTTATCAGCTTTTTTTTGTTAAAACATAAGCTCCTGAGTGATGATTACTCATATCTTAGCAACCACTTTGTGAAATATGAGAGTCCATTTATAGTTAAAATATCCCTTACCCCCAAAAAACAAACTCAAAACTTTCCAGTCTGTTTTACCTTTGTAGTCTTAAAATTATTGAAGTTCCCAAATGACTTTTGTTTATACAAATTATGACTACTGATATTTGTTTTTATTTTTAGTCATTTCATTTGTTACCAATTCTTTGTGACCTCATTTAGGATTCTCTTGGCACAAGTACTACAGTGTCCTTCTTAGCTTCTCAGCTGATTTTATGGATGAGGAAAGTAAGTTAAACAGGGTCAAGTGACTTACTCAGGGTCACATAGCTACTAAGTATCCGAGACCAGATTGACACTTTAAAAATAAAAGGAATTGGCCAAATGGAAAAAGGTACAAAAATTCTGCAGTGAAAAGAATTTCTTAAAAATCAGAATTGACCAAGTTGAGTACAAAGGTTCACTGAAGATAATGATTCCTCAAAACTTAGAATTGGGCAATTGGAGGCTTGACCAACAATGAGACATTAAGATACTATAAAATAAAGTCCAGAGAATTTTTAAAAATAGAAATAAAATGTGAAATATCTCAGGAAAAACAATTGACCTGGAAAATAGATTGAGGAGAAATAATTTAGGAATTAAAGGCACCAGGTGGATAGAGTGCCAAGTCTGGAGTCAAGAAGATTTATCTTCCTGAGTTCAAACCTGCCCTCAGACACTTATTACCTATGTGATCCTGGGCAAGTCCCTTAACCCTGTTAACTTCCTCATCTGTAAAATGAGTTAGAGAAGGAAATGGCAAACTACTCCTATATCTTTGCCAAGAAAACTCCAAAGAGTTGGGCACAACTGAAATAACTTAATGACAACAAAAAAATTTAGGAATTATTTTAGAAATTAGGATTACCTGATTAGGTAATTAGGAATTAGGATTACCTGAAAGCCATAATCAAAAAAAGAGCCTAACCATCATATTTCAAGAAAGTATCAATAAAAACTGTCCCCAAATCCTAGAACCAGTGGGTAAAATAGAAATGTTTAAAATCCACCAATCACCTCCTGAAAGAGGTTCCAGAATAAAACTCAGGGTAATATTATAGCCAAATTCCAGAGCTACCAGTTCAAAGAGAAAATAATTCAAGCAGCCAGAAAGAAACCAATCCTAACTATGGATCACACAAGATTTAGCAGCTACCAAATATGATATTCAAGAAAGCAAAAGAAGTGGGATTACAACGAAGAATAACCTGACTAGCAAAACTGAGTGTTAATCCCTTCAATGTAAATAAATATCTAATGGAACAGAGAACTTCCAAGTACTCTTGATGATCGGACCAGAGTTAAATAGAAAGTCTGGTTTTCAAACATAAAAGATTCAATAAGATCAAAGTGTATCTCCTTCTATATGGAAAAAAGATACGTGTATTTCTCAAGATTTTATCATTATTAGTGCAGTTGGCAGGATTGCATATAGAGAATGTGGGAGCAATTAAATTGGGGTGAAATATAAAAAAGGATAGCTGAGAGACCTGGGAAGAAGTGGAAGGTGTAGAAAATTGAAGTGTGCAAGAAGAGCTTTTATAGTGGAGGGGAAAAATGGAGAGGAAGAGTACAATTCTTGAACTTTGCTCTCACCTGAAATGGCTCAAAGAGAATTGGACATATTCAATTGGTAATAGAAATCTATTACCCAATATGGAAGCCAGAGGGGAAGGAGATAAGAGAAAGGAGAGTGATAAAAGAGAACTGATAACAGAAGGTATAGTATAAACAAGACTTTAGAGGAGAGGCAAGATGAAAAGAGAGAAAAGGATAGCTAGAAGAAAATAGAATGGAGGGGAAAAAACAGTCAGTAATCATAATTGTGAATCTGAATGGGATGAACTCACCCAAAAAATGGAAGCAGATATCAGAATGGATTTGAAATCAGAATCCAGCAATATGTTGTTTTCAGGAAAAAATAAATGAAATCGAGAGATACACAACATTAAAATTAGGTGCTGGCTCAGGATATGCTATGCTTCAACTGAAGTAAAAAGGGATAGCAATCATTAATCCGTACACAGGAAAAGGGGAGGGGGGAGACCTAACTAAAAAGGGTAAGCAGGGAAACAACAGCTTGTGAAAATTAGGCAATGAAGTAATATCAATACTAAACATATATGTATATCCAAAGGACTCTGCAGAGAGAGAACTCAAAAATTCTGAATGCAGTGGGAGGCAGGCTTTTTTTTTAACTTTATTTTTATTGTTTTCTTTTGGTTTTGTTTTCATTTACAATAGAACTAATTTAGAAATGTATGACTTCATATGTATTTTAAAATGTTTGCCTTCTCAATTAGGGGAGGGAACAAGAGTGAGGATTCAGAATTCAACATTTTAAAAAAAATTATTGTTAAAAAATTTAACCTGCAATTGTGAAATGTTTAATGAAATAAATAAAAACAACTTTTTAAAAATAAGCCAGGAAAAAAAAAGTCAATTTGAAGGAAACTTCCATGCTTGTCCCAGGCACAAAGAATAACAATTATAATTCTGCCTAAAAGTATTAATATTAATTAACATTAATGTAAATATTTCAGGGCCAGTTTACTTTTTTTTAGCCAATACCCTGAGCAAAAAGGAAATATTGTGGCTTCAAACTTTAAGAAATCATGTTATAAAAACTGACATTAAAACTCATTCATATTGATTTGAATTTTGCAACAAATCGTATACTTACCCAAAATGAAGATTCTTTTGTCTTTTCTGTTGAAAAAATGAATCATTGGTGAGTGTTTTTTAGTTTTTCCTAAAAAATGATTTATTCGAGTCATAAAATTATTTTGATGCCTGAAGGTTGTTTATTTTTTCCTCCAGGAATATAGAGATCTGATTGATTTCAACCAATATATATCAGTATATAATTTCAATCTGAAAGGGACATCAGAGACTCTCATTTGACCCGTTAGCAACTGAGGTCCATTGAGGTTCCGTGATTTGTCCGAAGTCATACAGTTAATAAGCAGCAGAAATAGAATTCGACTACAGGTCTTGTAACTTCAATCCCAGTACTCTTCTCGTGGTCCCATTCTACCCTTCCAGACACCATTGTTTCCAATTTAACCCTTTTTGGTGCCTCATTCTATCTTCTCCTTTCTATCTAGGTCTTTGGGTTTCCCTGAAGCTGCTCCCTGGGGACCTCACCCAAGTACAGAAAGACTTCTCACACTTGGTTGACAGGTCCACAGCAGTAGCCCGAAAAATGGGTTTCCCTGAAATCATCCTTCCAGGTAAGTTTCCAGCAATGGTTGAATTTAGTTGGTGAAGTCATAGAAATGCCAACTAGAAGAACTGAAATCCATGACTACTGTAATGACCAATTGAGCCCAAGGGAAATAAGAAGAGTTGCTGAGCACTGGCAAGTCTGTTCGGAACTCAGCTCCCCAGGCTCTCTCCCTTAGATTGTTACTACAGGTTGCCAATCAAAATCAATATTATAGTCCTCCCTAGCAGGACATTGGAAAAACTACATTCAAATTTCAAACCTAATCCGGGACTCCTCGGTGCTCTGAAAGTCTGTTTTCCCATCTACCGTGAATTGAAAAAGACTTTGTGATCTAAGTCCTAGCATTTCCCTCCCAATGACTTCTTCTTTGCCCTATGCTGAATGCTCCCTCTTTCTGATCAAATGTATTCTCAGCCTTGTAGAACTAGGAGGACTGGTGTTGCTTCATAATAAGGTCCAGAAGAGATTAAATGGATGTCTCCAAACATTTGAAGGGCTGTCTGTAGCTCTAGACATGCTCCATTATTGTTGCTGTTGTTTAGTTATTTCAGTTGTGTCCAACTTTTTGTGACTTCTATGGGGTTTTCTAGGCAGATACTGAAATGGTCTGCCATTTTCTTCTCCAGCTCATTTTACAGATGATGAAACTGAGGCAAATGGTATTAATTAAGCACCTTGCCCAGGGTCACACAGCTAGTAAATATCTGAGGCCAGATCTGAATTCAGGAAAATTGGTCCTTTTGAATTCTGGCTCAGCATTCTTATCCTAGACACTAGCCATAGCTAATGTCTTGATGACTTACTTGGAAAATGCTAGGGAATCAGCAAAGAAAATAATTAAGTCGGTAGCTTCAGTGAAGTTGCAGATCACAAATTAATCCTACAAAATCAGCACAATTTGCAAAGAGTAATAAAAACAGGAAGTAATAGCAGAAAGGGAAGTCCCATTCAAAATAATTATAAAGTGCATAAAATATCCTAGATTCATTGTATCAAAGCACATAAGATGCCTGTATAAATAGAATTATAAAATATTACTGAAAGATACAAAACAACTTAAATAGTTGGTGAAATATAATAAATGTTCATGGCTGGGCCATCCCAACATAACAATAGTGCCAATATTATTTTACAGATTTAGAATAATGCCATTCAAACCACCCCAGTAATAATTTGACAAAACAATAATACTCTATTGGGAGAAATAATAACCTAGAATTTTTTTTAAAACCCTTCCATCTTGGAGTCAATACTGTGTAGAAGAGTGGTAAGGGTAGGCAATGGGGGTCAAGTGACTTGCCCAGGGTCACACAGCTGGGAAGTGTCTGAGGCCAGATTTGAACCTAGGACCTCCGGTCTCTAGACCTGGCTCTCAATCCACTGAGCTACCCAGCTGCCCCTAATTTCCTTTTTTTTTTAAAAAAGAAAAACCCTTACCTTCCATCTTGAAGTCAATACTATGTATCTGCTCCAAGGGAGAAGGGTGGTAAGTGTAGGCAATGGGGGTCAAGTGACTTGCCCAGGGTCACACATCTAGAATTTCAAAGGAAACAACAACAAAAGGAGAAATGAAGGGGTTGGGGAGGTGGCACTAACAAACCTGAAACTCTAATATGATGCTGTAATCATCCAGATTCTTTGGCCCTGGTTTTTATAAAATAGAAAAGTAGATCATTAATCTAGACTTAACACGAAAGAATTAAGAATCCATTATGCAATAA
This sequence comes from Gracilinanus agilis, assembly GCF_016433145.1. Classification (NCBI taxonomy): domain Eukaryota; kingdom Metazoa; phylum Chordata; class Mammalia; order Didelphimorphia; family Didelphidae; genus Gracilinanus; species Gracilinanus agilis. The sequence continues at coordinate 16,687,547 of NC_058131.1, read as the reverse complement.
GCCTCCAGTCATCAATTGCCCAAAAAAGACCAATTGAACAGAGACTAGTTTAGGCTCAGTCTGCTTGATTCCAGAGGGCAAAGTTAGGAGGAATGGTAGGCTTGATGATGAAAGAACAAAAGCTTTCTAAGAATTATGTGTCCAAAAGTAGGATGGAATGCTGTGAGAGGGTTCCCCTTTGTTTGAGTTCTTGAAACCAAGGTTGGATAACTACTTATTGAGCATGTGACAAATGGAATTTATTTAATGGGTACACAGTTGAGATCCTTCCAGCTATCATTCTGTGCATTGATTATTTTGATGATGGAAGGATAGTTCTTTTATCTCCAGGAAGACAGAGATCTGATATGGGTCTGATTGAATTTATTATCTTTGGGCAGAGTGAGTACTATTCAATATCTGAGGGAGGGGTGTAAGGAGCAGATCCTAAAATGTCTTCTGATTCATCTCCCCATCTCCAGACTGCAGCAGCCTTTGAAAGATGGGATGATTCCAAACAGATACTTGCCCATTCGTGTTAAAAATCTTTTCCTCAGACCACCACTTGGCATATGTAGCATTTTTCCAGAGCTGGGGTCATCAGCTATTTTTATTTAAACTCAAATCTCCCCATTCTCAACTGACTCCAGTCTCCAGCATCTCACCCCAGTCTGGGTGGTGGGGGAATGTCCCTGATGCCTGCCAACCACAGAAGGAATCCTGCCTCCCAAAAACTTGGTCTGATTTCCAAAACACACAAGAGAGAGTTCATCTGGAGATGGCAGAAAATTGAATCAAGCTGCTCCAGCCTGAAATCCAATACTCTATGGGCTTTCAGCAGCAAGGCTTATTGGGGAGAATTAAGTAACTGTACCATCACACGAAGATGAGATGCAACACCACCCAGGGTTCAAGGCATCATTTAAAAAAGATACGCCTTGTAATTGTAACCAAATGGACTGTGCATCTTAACTCAGCCAGGATTATTAGTAAGGAGGAGTAGACAAATGATTCTGATCTGTGGGTCAGTCAATCAGCATGCATTTATTAAGTGCCGACTGTGTGTCTGGCATTTTTCTATACATTTATGATGAAAAGACAAAAGGATGACAAAGATGACAAAAGAAGGGAAATAGCCAATGTCTTTTCTCCTGGGGCTCCCAGGAAGGCTTCCATTTCTTCCTCTACAAAAAGGAGGGCTTGGATTGCATAACTTCTGAGATCCTTCCCCCTCCATCCTGGGAGACTCACTCTTTTTCATTTCCATGTTGCAGGTGATGTTAGGAATGACATCTATGTCACCCTCATCCACGGTGAGTTTGACAAAGGGAAGAAGAAGACCCCGAAGAATGTAGAGGTGACCATGTCTGTGTATGACGAGGATGGGACATTGCTTGAGGTAGGTTGTTTTCCCCAGAGATGAACCTCCCCACGGTGGGGCTTCCTCCTAGTAGTGGTGACTCCAGATTAAACAGCAGCAACAAACAAGAATCTTCCTAACAAATAAAGACATCTGAAGCATCCAGAGACATCTGTGTCTCAGCGGTTAGAGCACTGGGCTTCGAGTCAGGAAAACTGGGGTCAAATCCAACCTTAGCTACTTGCTCACTGTGTCACCCTGGTCGTGTCACTTAACTTCTGATTGCCCAACGATAGAATCCTCTGGAGAAGGAAATGGCAAACTACTCCAGTATCTTTGCCAAGGAAACCCCCATGGATAGCTATGGTCCATGGGGTCAGATAGAGCCGGACATGACTGAATGACTGAATAGCAACAACAAAGAATCATAGGACTAAAGGGGGCAGCTGGATGGCTCAGTGGATTGAGAGTCAGACCTAGAGATGGGAGGTTCTAGGTTCAAATCTGGCCTCAGACACTTCCTAGCTGTGTGACCCTGGGCAAGTCACTTAACCCCCATTACCTAGCCCTGTAACAAATAAAAAATTAATATAGAAGGATATATATAAAAGATATTAGGGTTTAGAAAAAAATTAAAAAGTTAAAAAAGAATTAAAAAAAGAATCATAGGAATATAGAATAGCTCTGGAACTGGAAGGAACCATCAAGCTCGGCTAGATGTTATTTTGAGATGGACGTTGACAGGTTGGGGAAGACCATAAATAAGCTCACAAATTGAGAGCTGGAGAAGATATCAAAAGCCATTCAGTCCCAACCCATTTTGGAGATGAGGAAGCTCAGGCCCATAAAGATTCAATAACTCACCCAAGGTACTAGGTAGAAGGAATTCCAAGATTCAAATCCATGTCCTCTGACTCCAAATTCAGAATTCTTTCCACTGTATCCCACTGCCTTAGGAGGAAAGTCCTCAGTCAGGTACGTCCCTGGCCTGCTCTGTTGTGTAAAAGATTATTTTTCAAGTCTAGCTTGGCCTCCCTGGTCACTGAAGTCCCTTTCAACTATGAAAATGGTTTGATTTTATATTATCCTAGTTTGGCTACAATGTAGAATGAGTGAAAGGGAATAATTCAGAATGGTTCTGGAAAGGTAGGTAGGTGGGAGCCAAGTCAAGAAACTTAAATATTTTCCTAGAGCCAATAAGGAGTCATAGGAAGGATTTTTTAAAATTTATTTAACAGGGGAGTGATATGGTCAGACCTTTATTTTTGGCGTGGAAGATGGAGGCTGGAGGCCACTGTAATGGATTCTATGATCGGACTTGGGACTTGCTTTTCCATGGGCAAGTCGCTTTAATTTCCATTTGCTTCAGTTCCCTCATCTATAAAATGGGAATAATTAATAATAGCCCTGACGTCCCCGTGGAGTTATGAAGATCAAATGAGATAATATTGTAAAAAACATTTAATCTATTGCCTAGCATGCTGTAGAAATCATTGTTATTATTTCCCAAGGGAGAGCCTTTCTGGTCTTCATAATTGTCACCTACACTGCCAAGGTCCCTGAGTGTGTCTGCAATAACAATGCAAGAAGTCAGAGACACGAGCCAGGACTCCTTCTCTCATGTACCCCGAAGCACGAGACGGTGTAATTTCATGTTTCAACTTGAATTTGACATTTCCAAGCTGATGGATCATTTTTAAACATGTTAAATTCCTCAAGTCCTTGAGGGTAGATAATTGAGAACACATTTTTTTGTTTTTTTTTAAACTGCAAATACCGTATTTCCTACACTTGGATTCCCTTGGGCAAGCAGAGCCAAAGGCACTCATCCCTCGTCAAACTGGAGAGTGGGAAGGAATCCTCCCATTTTATCAATGAAGAACCTAGGATTAAGAAGTTAAGTGACTTACCCAGGGTCACACCAGTAGGCCACAGTATATCAAAGTCTTCTGGCTATCATTCCAAGGCAACTTTATCAGGACCACACTACCTCTCAGGATATAATAATAATAATAATAATAATAATAATAATAATAATAATAATAATAAATAATGAGGAGGAGGATGATAATAATATCTCTGCTGATTATGATGATAATGATAATAATAATGATAATAACAACTAGAGATAGCACTTGTCTTATATTATCTCATTAAGACTCCCAAATCTAAAGTAGGTTCTTTCTCATCATTTAATAAAGACTTTTAATAATTTATTTAAGTGTGTCCAGTACTGTGTTTGTGCTGAGGATACAAAGCCAAAACAAATGCTCCCTTCAGGATGTTTATATTCGGTTGCTAGCAGGGAGGGCAGGGAATGGGGCCCAGCATATACATCACTTTAAAAATTAAGTGTAAAATATGTACAAAGGGGTTTGGAATCATCAGAAACTAGAGGGATCTGACTAGGTTTGCTGGAGGAAGGGGCCCTTGAGCTGAAGTTGGAAGGAAGCCAGAGATTCTTTGAGGCAGAGGAGAGAAGGGAGGGCAGGTCACACTTGGGGGCACCTCAGGCCAGCAGGGCTTGGGGATGGGAGCTGGAATGTCATGTTCAGGGCAAGCAAGCACTGCAGAACTTGGTCAGGAATGGAAGATGCCGAGGTCATTCACTGCATCCCAGGCCATTACCAGTCATCCTGACTTTTATTTTGCCATTGGACTTGTGTGATTCTGAGAGAGAAAGGGAGGCTGATGACTTTGTGCAATTCTGTCTCACTTAAATACAATTCACAAGCATGGCAAGACATTCCTAGTAATATCATTGGTTCTCTTAAAAAAAAAAGCTATAGTAGTAATAGTACTTATAATCTAGTGGTAGAACAATTATTGTAATTATTATGTATGTAAGTAAACTACTTTTAGTAGTAGTAGTAATAGTAGAGATAGTGATGGTGGTAGTAGTAGTAGTAGTAGTAGTAGTAGTAGTAGTAGTAGTAGTAGTAGTAGTAGTAGTAATCTAGTAATTACTAACACTAATCTAATGCCCAGATCATTTATGAAGCTCCTATTCTGTACCAGTTACTGTGCCAGGTTCTGGAGATACAAAGACTAAAACAAACAAAACTTTTCTTATCTTCAAGGAGATCAAATTCTACTCTAAATATTTTATACCCATTTTATGGATGAGGAAGCATGGGGACTGGACTTAAAGCCAGGGGAGAATCCTGCCCTACTTCTTAATGATCTTTTACAGAGAGATGTCTTTGTTTTTGATGAGATGAATTTTCAAAAGCATTTATTTAGGGGGCAGCTAGGTAGCCCAGTGGATAGAGCATCAGGCTTGAGGTTGGGAGGTCTTTGGTTGGAATATGGCCTCAGACACTTCCTAGCCCTGTGTGACTTGAGAAATTCACTTAACCCCCGTTGCCTAGACCTTGACTTTCTGTTCTAGAGTTGATGCTAGAACAGAAGGTAAGGTTTAAAAAAATTAAAAATAAAAAAAAAAGCATTTATTTAGTACTTCCCAGGTACCAAGCACTGGGGTACAAGTCCCCTGTTCCCCCATTCCCCCACTCTCACACACACAACACCCCCTCTGGGAGTTTAACTTTCTAATGGGTAGAACAGTACACATAGGGGAATGATAGGCAATGAGGGAAGGTTTCGCTTTGAAAGTTAAAGGAAAGAGATGGTTATTGGGATCATAATGTAGTAGATGGATATCCCCTCTCTAGGAACAATGGCAGAACTGACTTTAGCTTATTCCATGGTTCCCAAACTGTGGCAGTTGGAAGAGGAGTGAAGGGAGGTGGCAAGGGAAGAGTAACTCACCTGTTCCTGAGGACCACATGGAGGAGACGGCCAAGAAAGGAGAGAGTGAAGTGGGTCATGCTTGAGATAATTGTTTTCGGAAGAGCAGTCGCTAATTAGAGAATTGGGGTCCAGGAAGGAAGTTCCACCAGCACTGCTCTTTGAAGCCCAAGAGTGAAAAGGGAGAGAAGAAAAGGAGAGAAGAGCCAACGAGAAGGCTGAGGGGAAGGGGTGATCTTTATTTTCATGCCACTATATGGAGAACTTTGTGGTTGATGTTCAGTCATTTTCAGTCATGTCTGACTCTTTGTGTCTCCATTTGGGGTTGTCTTGGCAAAGATACTGAATCACTTTGCTGATTCCTTTTCCAACTCATTTTACAGTTGAGGAAACTGAGGCAAACAGAATTTAAACTCTCAAAAAATAAAATGGTTAATTGATGTTTTTGTCCCTTTCACAGTCTTTCCTAACTCTAACCATGTACAAAATGTCAGTGAAGGAGGCATGGGGGCCACATGTGACAGGATATGACTGTGTCCTTTCTGGATCTTTGATCCACTCTTACTCTTCCTTTTTTTTTTTCTGTATCCAAAGAAAGCCATCCATCCAGGAGCTGGTTATGAAGGTATTTCTGAGTACAAGTCTGTCGTCTACTATCAAGTCAAACAGCCCTGCTGGTATGAAACCGTCAAGGTGAGTGTGCATGTTCTTTAGCTAAAGGCAGCATTTTGGCCATTTAATTCAGCAAGCATTTATGAATTGCCTTCTGTGTACCAGGCTCTGCTAGGTGATAGAGATGCAAAAGCATGAATACCTTACTTTCAGTCTTAGAATCACTATTATGCATTATTTCCAAGGCAGAAGAGTGGTAAGGACTAGGCAATGGGGTTAAGGGACTTGCCCAGGGTAACACAGCTAGGAAGTATCTGAGGCCAGATTTGAACCCAGGACTTCCCATTTCCAGCCTGGCTCTCCATCCATCCATTGAGCCACTCCACTGCCCCCTTGTAGTTCTCCTTCCATTAAACTCCAAACCAGCCCATCACTATATACCATCTATTGAGGGGAAATAACATGCTCATAGATAAGTCTATATGAAATCCAAAACATACAGATACACGTCAATACAAAATATAGAAAATGCCCCCAAACCTCATAGTTAAGTATATTCATGGGGAAGTCCAAGGTGAAGGCGAGACAATCTCAGGAGCCCGAGCGGAGCGGGACAAGGAGAATCCTTCCTTGGCCTGTTCAGTCCTTGTGGGTGGCTATCACTGCGGCGCTGCAAGCCTTGTGATGCCGATGCCTCTGCAAGCTTCTGCCCCCACATTTTGCTTTATTCCAACGTTTCACAAAAGCTCACAAAGAGATGTTGGTAGTTTTCAGCTGGGGCCATTGGAACTGAGGACTTAATGCGGAGCCTCACAGTACCGTCACGGACAGCCATCTCTTACCCAGAGTCAGAACCTGACCAGGGACAGCTCCAGGCTTAGTCCATGGCTGAAAGCCATGATCCAAAACGAACTGAAAGGGGCTCGTGGGACGCACAGTGACGAGCTCTGACAGCCATTTCCCGATGTTACCCGCCCTTCAGCACCCCATTTTTTTCCCTGTGTGGCCGTAACCCTCCTCGTTCTGTGCATTGGCATTTTCAAAATATCAGTTAGCATTTTGTTCATTTACTGAGGATTTTATGACTTAAAGAAAACTTTCAAACCCATCTTCACTGGGGATCCTGAAAAGGTTTATTTGTTAGACTGAGCACACGTTTTACTGGTGAGAAAGCTGAGGTCGTCATAGGGAAGGTGACTTTCCCATAGCCACCTAGCTAGAGAGATGGAATAACAGAACAAACTGGAAATCCTGGAGACCTGAGTTAAAATCTTTCCTTTGTTGTTGGGTTTTTCCCCCTGATTTTTATTAGTAATTCTCTAAGACAGAAAGGAAAGGCCTGGGTAAATAGGGCTGAATTGCCCAGGGTGACACAGTTAGTAAAAGTGTCTGAGACCAGATGGAAACCCGGGTCCTCCCTACTTCTGGTTCTCTACCCACTGTGATACCTTGTTGCCCCATTCTTATTCTTTATTTCTTCAGTGTCCTTAGCCAAGTCACTTTTGTCTTATTTTGGCCTCAGTTTCCTCATCTGTAAAATGAAAATGTTGGACTACAATGACCTATGATTTTTCTAGATGTAAATCTGCAATTTTATGTTCTTCCTAAATTTCTTATTAGATGTATGACCCAAGACAAGTCACATTATCTCCGACAGTGTTCTCATCTGTAAAACGAGGGGGTTGAAGTTGCATGATAATCATAGTCCTTATAATTTCTTTAGCTATAATTATAATTTAGATACACAAGAGCTGTATGACCCCAAACAAGTCATTTCATCTTTATGGGTCCCATTTTCTGCAGGTATAAAATGAGTCATTATCAGACAATCAACAAGCATTTATTAAACACCTTCAGGGCAGCTAGGTGGCTCAGTGGATAGAGTTAAGCCTAGAGTGAGAAGGACCTGGGTTTAAATTTGGCCTCAGACATTTCCCAGTTGTGTGACCCTGGAAAAGTCACTTAACCTCAATTGCCAATCCTTATTGCTCATCTTAGAACTGATACTAAGACAGAAGGTAAGAGTTAAAATTTAAAAAAACAGGCATTTAAGCAAAGGGGAAACAGAGGAAGGTTCTCCTAGAGCTCATAGTCTAATGGGGGAGAGATCCATTCATTGTAAAGAGTCAATGAGGTAGCATACATGGGTGTATTAGAATGAACAGCGGTTAGCACCATCCTTAAAAGGATCATTATTATGGTGCACATCTTCATTTAAATGCCAGTTGATATCTCTATCAACGTTCTTTTTATGGACACAATTGAGCTCTTGACTGTTCCTTCCCCACCTCCATCCTCAACACACTTCATTATGGCTCTCTTTGCCTTTGAATCTTCTCCTTCCCTCCCAATAATCCTCATCTCTCACAGTCCTCCCTTCTCCCTTCAGTGGCATTTTCTGAGATCTCCTCTATGTCTCACACAAGTCCTATCCTCCTTTTTCTCCAACCCACTCTTGAGATGTAGACTCAAACCTTGTTCATTTACTTGTCTTGAAAGCCAATTTTTTAATTTTTCATATCATAATTCTATTGTAGCTCTCCTTTTATTTTGTAAACCCTTGCTTTCTGTCTTAAAAATCAGTATGATGTATTGGTTCCAAGGCAATGGGGGCCAAGTGACTTGCCCAGGGTCTCACAGCTAGGAAGTGCCTGAGCTCAGAGTTGAACCCAGGACCTCCCATTTCCAGGCCTGGCTTTCAGTCCACCGAGCCAACCAGCTGCCTCATTCATGAAGTTATAATTGAGGGAAAAGATAGAGACTTTGGCTACTTTTAGGAGTAAAAGGGGGAAAAAAGAAAAGAAAAACACATTAAAACATTAATGGAGAAGTATTATAAGATGATCACAATATAATATAGACCAATTTACAGAACCCATTCCAAAGCTCCCTAGTGAACCAATTCAAACTAGAACTGAGCCAACCTAAAACTAATTTTCTCTCTCTACCTTCCATCATTGAAAAAAGAAAGAAATCCCTCAACTAATATATGTAGTAAAACAAAACCAGTCCCCCCCCCCCCAAGGGCCATGGCTAAAGTGTATGATTGACAGCCTGTCCCAGGAGTCCTTTACCTCGGTCAGGCAGTGGGTAGCAGGCTTCTGCCTCAGTGGCTTAGTGGCATTGATCAGAATTCTTAGAAGTCATCTTTCAAAAGAAGAAACAACGAACAATTAAATGGGGACTGAAACCGAAGCAATGATAGACTGGTCCAGGAGCTGAGGAAGCTCCCTTTATCAATGCAGGGCGGCCCTTTAGAGTCTTCCAGAGCTGCCTTGAGCATTGAAATGCGAAGTAATTTGACTGGGTTCCCACCACTAGTGTGTGTCAGAGGTAGAACAGAAGTCTGGTTCTTTCTGATTCCCAGACAATCTCTCTATCCTACTCCCAAGTCAATTCTAATACTTACAGGAGGCTAATTTCTCCAACTGAATCTTCTCAGGAGGTCTAGGATGACAGAAGGATGACCAGAAGTTCAAAGGAGAGCCTGTGTTCATTCCTCAGTGTTTCCATTTGCTTTTGGCGAGGCACCATGGCGTGGGCCATGCTTCCAGAACGTCTTTTAATGCCTCCCTCAATTATTTAATAGCTTGATGACTGGGCAGCTCTCTTAAGTTCTCTTGGCCTTTGCTTCCTTCTCTTTAAAATGAAGAAGATGGACTCAAATGGCCCCTGAGATTCCTTCTAATTCTCAATCTATGATCCAATGAATCCACAAGTCCAGTGAAGGTGGTTTTTGCCCTCTTGGATTTCTATAATAGGAGGATTATCACAGATTCTATAGTACGGGTGTGGTAATAATTTTAGAATACACAAAAATCTTGCTGGGTGGGGACTGGGGCTCAGTGGAAGGAGAACGAGGCCAAAAGACAGGAGGTCCTGGGTTCACGTGTGGTCTCAGACATGTGGACAAGTCATTTGACCTGAAGCAGTCCTTGATGCTCTTCTCTCTTGGAACCAATACCTGGTATTGATTCCAAAACAGAAGATAAAGGTTTTTAATCTTAAGAATAAACATCTTAACAGAGGGAGAAAAATCAACCAGTCAACAAGCATTTATTAAGAGATGACTTTGTGCTAGGTATTGTGCTAGGCATTTGGAACAGCAAAGCAAAATGTCCCCGTCTTCTAGAAGCTCTCATTCTAATGGGAGCAACAATGGGTAATTATATAAAGAAATGGAGATATATATGATATTCATTTAGATTCCTCAGAGAGGGTGGTGGTTCTAAGAGCCTTCTCTATCCTCGTATGCTTCATTACTAGTGTCATAGACCCAACCCTGTTGGATGGATCATAACTAATCCTGGTTTAATGACCTATAAAACATTCAGGCATTGTGTCGATACTCTTCTTTGTTCTGCTTAACTTCACCTTTGCATCAGTTCATAAAAGTCTACCCATGTTTCTCTCAATTCCTTCTATTCATTGTTTCTTACAACTCTATAACTTTCCATTATATTTAGTTTTTTTTTTTGAACACTCTTATTTAATATCTTAATAACAATAACAACAAATAAAAAGACAGAAGGACAAAGGCTGGACAAATGGGATTAAGTGATTTGCCCAGGGTCACACAGCTAGGAATTATATGAGGCCAGATTTGAGCCCAGTTTCTCTTGACTAGAGGCCTGGAACTCTATCTGCTGTGTGACTTGGCTGCCCTTCCAATCCATTTAAATAACACAATTTGGTTAGGTAATTCCCACTCAATGGGTACCTGATTTGTATTACACTTTCTTTGTTATCACAAAAGGTGATAGGAGGGGGCAACTGTGGTTCAGTGGATTGAGAGTCAGGTCTAGAGATGGGAGGTCCTGGGTTCAAATCTGCCCTCAGACACTTCCTAGCTGTGTGACCCTGGGCAAGTCACTTGACCCCCATTGCCTAGCCTTTACCACTCTTCTGCCTTGGAACCAATACTCAGTATTGATTCTAATGGAAGGTGAGGGTTTTTAAATAAATTAAAAAATGATACTGTTTGTGTGTGTGTGTGTGTGTGTGTGTGTGTGTGTGTGTGTGTGTGTGTGTGTGTGTGTCTTGTTTTTTAGTCTCAGACCTCCTTCAGCTGGCAATCCCTGCCCCATCTTGGAATCAGTGGATCAAAGGCAGAAATGGTTATATCTAGAGAAATCAGCTTTTATTGAATTTCTCTTGATTCTAAATAGGAACTCCTTTAGTTGGAGATGGAGTTGCCTTCAACCAGATTGTGTTCTGTGGGATGCTGGATTACCATGAGTTTCTCTTAACTGTCTTGTCCTATAGAGTTAGCCACAGAGGTAGAGCGATACATTAAATTCTCAGTCTTCCCTTTTCTTATTAATGCACAGGTATCCATTGCCATTGAAGAGGTCACTCGTTGTCATCTAAGATTTACTTTCCGGCACAGGTCATCACAGGAATGTAAGTATCAAGACGTCTAAGCCACATCCCTTCTCCAACAACAATATTGGCTCTTGCTTCCCAGTACTTTTTTGGGGGCCCTGGAGACTGACCATGTTTGGAAACATGACCAAGTACAGCCCTGGGCAACTCTATCCTTCAAAGCTGAGCTTTCCCTGATGCTAGCTAAGGAATGGGCTATTTGTGTCTTCCTGAATTTCCAAATTCCACATGGGCAGGTTAAAGAAAATGGCACCCTGGGTGGATGAGAAATTGATGGGTTTCAGGCAGATTTCCAAGTTGGTTTTTTTTCCATATGGCACTACCGATGTTGACATTAGTTGGAAGTTGACATGTTAATAGTCTCCCTCATCTCCGTTCTTCATAGCGCCATGTTCTCTTCTCTCCTGCTCAATCCAGCTCAATGAGCCTTTACCAACTATCTACTGTGGGCAAGGCATCGTGTTCATTGAGGGGACTCAAAGACAACAACAAGCACAGTCTCTATCCTTGAAGGATTGATGTCCTCTCATGTACTTACCATATTTTTGCTAATATAATTATGTTCATAAGAGACGTGGCATGGGATAGTAGATTAAGAAGCAGCCCCAGAGAAGGGATGGCCTGAATCGTGAACTGAATTGTGATCATATAGCAATCATATAGATTAGGCACTTACTACGTTCAGGCAAAAACAGGTCCTGCCTCCAAAACGGTCCTCAAGGAGCTCACAGTCTAATGAGGTAGACTTCATGCAGAACATTATATACATAAAAAAGAGATACAGGACAAACTGGAGGTCATCCCAGAAGGACTAGGGAGACCCACCAGAGTTGGAGGTTTTAGGTGAAGCTTACAAGTATCCAGGGAAACAAGGAGGTTTTACAGGGAAAAAATGAAGATGGAGAACATCCAAAGGGTTGACCTCAAAGCTGAGAAGTCCTAGGTTCCAATTCCAGCTCTGTGACGAAGAAAAATCCATTTAAGTTCTCAGCATTCTAAGCAGCTCTCTTAAGACTCAAAGTTGCTGAGAATATTTTAACTTGAATTGTCAGAGGAAATGTCCTTTCTGTGGAGTTGCCTCTTTTTATGAAATCATAGGGTCAAGCTCTTATTCTTTTCTTGTGAGTCTTTTCTCCAAGACTGTTAACTCCTTGAGGAAAGAGACTGTGCCTCACCTCTGTATGTCCTTCAGGACCCTCTCTTGCCAGGCCCTGACAGTTCATAAATGGATGAAAGACTAGATGGCCCCGTGCCCTTCTCCTAGGTACCTCCCAACGTCCAAAGAGAATTAAATCTAGTAAGTGGGAGATTATCCAGATGGACCACCATCACTGGCTTCCTTGTCTCATTTAGAAACTTAAGTTTTCCTCACTTTGCAGCCAGAGATAAATCTGAAAGAGCTTTTGGGGTGGCCTTTGTGAAACTGATGAACTCAGATGGAACCACATTGCAGGATGGGAGGCATAACCTGGTGGTATATAAGGTAAGGACAAACTCTAATGCCTGTCAAAAGTTCTTTTCTTGTTCATCAAAGACTAACCCACCGCACCCCCACCTCAAGTTCACGGCTGTGATGCCTTAGTGCACTGATGGGCAAACTTTTTAAAGAGGGGGCCAAAGGAAAGGAAATGTTCATCTGTCCGTCTCTTTCTAAGGCAACTCTTTCAAAGTTTCATTGTATTGTATCCTACTCATTGTATTCGTCAGATTAGGAATAATTTGGGGGGAGTGGGGCTCATCTGGCCATAGTTTCCCCATCACCATCACTGCCTTAGAGGATTCTTGATCTCATAGATTTGGAAACTTTCATATCTTTTCATGCCATGGACTTTTTGTTTATGTCTTCCTAAAAATATTCCCTCTCCAGGACTTGTCATCCATTCTCACTTGTGACCAGCATCTTTTTTTGTTCCCTTGGGATAAGGCAGAGTTCCTGGATTTAGAATTGAAAGGAAACTTAAACATCTTCTTATCCAGAGTCCTAATTTTACAGATGAAGACATTGAGGCCCAGAGAGATGAAAAGACTTAGGATTATAGAATTATGGAAATTATGAATTAAAACACAGATGGATTTTAGTGATCATCCAGCCCAATCTCTTTATTTTACAAATAAAGATCTAGAGAATATAATCAATTTAGCAGATATTTAGATATCAAATTAGCAGATATTTAGAGCTAGAAAGAATTCGAGGCCTGGTCCAATTTTCTCATTAAATGGTTGAGGAAGCTGACATCTAAAAAGGTTAAATAACTTACCCAATATCTCACAGGCAGTTAATGATAAAATCAGGATCTGAACTCATGTTTTGTGACTCTTTCTTTTGTTTTTGGTTTTGTTTTTTGTTTTAATTTTTTAATCTGAAATTTTTATTAATTAATTAATTTATGGTGTTTTTTCATGGTTACATGATTCATGTTCTTTCCCTCCCCTCTTCCCACCCCCCCCTCCCATAGCCAACAAGCAATTCCACTGAGTTTTACATGTGTCACTGATCAAGACCTATTTCCATATTACAATTTGCATTAGGTTTAGAATCTACATCGCCAATCATATCCCATGTGATCAAGCAGTTGTTTTCTTCTGTATTTCTGCTCCTACAGTTCTTCCTCTGAATGTGGATAGTTTTCTTTCTCATAAGTCCCTCAGTATTGTTCTGGATCCTTGCATTGCAGCTAGTAGAGAAGTCTATTATGTTCAATTGTGCCACAGTGTATCCTTCTCTGTGTACAATGTTCTCCTGGTTCTGCTCCTTTCACTCTGCATCACTTCCTGGAAATCTTTCCAGTTCACATGGAATCCCTCCAGTTCATTATTCCTTTGAGCACAATATTATTCCATGTGACTCAAAGTTATAATAGTTAATTAGAGTTAATCTATCACCACTTTCTTTTCCTATCTCCTTTCCTTTTAATAGTTTCAACAAATAGGAATAATTTTTTATAACTAGTCTCCAGCAATTTCCTCAATAGCAAATACAGTTGATTCCCTCAATGGCCAATAACTAGTGACAACTATTATCACTAATCAATATCAGGGCCAATATTCCTTATAACAAAGTTCAATAGGCTTTTCACATACCAGCCAAATTTTAATTCACAACATGGCAATTCTGCAATATTTAAGTGATTCTTGCAGTATTATCACAAAAGTGTATATTCTCTTCTTTCATAACATCATAGGTCTAGGACTGAAAGGAACCTCAGAGGACATCTAGTACAACCCCAGAGAAGTGAAGGAGCCAATACTAATGAAGGCAGGGGCCTAGATTATATCAAAGGTTGATAGATTTTTGAGTTGGAATAGAATGTCAAGGTCCTGGATTTGAATCCCAGATGCTATAAAGTCATGCACAGTGAAAGCATTGTCAAAGTGGGAAGTCATTTGGTTTGTAAATAATACATTGTTCCTCATTGTTTAACTTTCTCAAACCCCTGTGTGGTGTGTTTTCTCTTCAGGGAGATAACAAGAAAATGGAAGATGCCAAGTTCTACCTGACCCTGCCTAGCACAAAGGTCGAGATGGAGGACAAGGAGTTCTCCCCCAGCAAAAACACCCACTTGTCCAACTTCACCCCAACCAAGGAGAGCACCAAGGACAGCTTCCAAATCGCCACACTTATTTGCTCCACAAAATTGACTCAGAATGGTGAGTTAGAAGAGTTGACTCTCTGAATGTACCATTTGGGTTTCGTGGTAAGAATGCTGAGGTCCAATTGGTTGTTTAGTGGATTTTACATGCTAAAAACTGAGGACACAAAAACACAAGTGAACAGGCCTTCCTTTGTGGAGCTTACATTCTCTTTGAGAGATATAGGATGATCACTTTAACAAATTGACTGCTGTGAAAAGGCCTCTTGAAGGAGATGGTCACTTGACCCAAGTCAAGAGCAGGGGTTCCCAAACTTTTTTGGCCTACCGCCCCCTTTCCAGAAAAAATATTACATAGAGCCCCTGGAAATTAATTTTTTAAAAAAAATTTTTAATAGCAATTAATAGGAAAGATAAATGCACCTGTGGCCATCACCGTCCCTCTGGATCGCTGCAGCACCCACCAGGGGGCGATGGCGCCCACTTTGAGACTCACTGCTCTAGAAGGTAGCTAAGGGTTGCAAGTTGTTGCTGATGTTGTCTAAATTATTGTTCTTTTTGTCATTTGGCCCTGTTTGTTGTGTCCTACTCTTTGTGACCCCACATGAGTTGTTTTTTAAATCCTTACCTTCCATTTTAGAATCAATCTCTAGTGTCTATTCTAAGGCAGACAAGCAGTAATGGGGGTTAAATGACTTGCCCAGGATCATGGACACTGGGAAGAGGCCAGATTTGAAACCAGGTCCTCCTGACTCCAGTCCTGCCTCTCTATTCACTGAGCCACAAACTGCCCCAAATGTCAGATACAATTTAAAAGACTGCCAAGGTGTATAGCATGATTCCTTCCATACAGCCCTGTGACATGTCCTTTATAGTGAAAGTTACTGCTCTCCCCATTTTCCAGAAAGGGAAACTGAAACTCAGAACAAAGGATGATTTGCACAGCGGTCCATAGCTAGTCAAGATCCCGGTCAGCTCTGCCACCAGTGCCCTTGAGCATACTCCGTGCTGCCTCTGACCTTCCATTCTTTATGTAAGGAATCCAGTGGAGCACGACCCAGCCCATTGCTCCTCTACATTCTTCCCCCTAATGTCTGAGCTGGTGTTTGCTCATTCTGCCATCTTGGAAGCTGGGTTCCCTTCCTTGTCAGGATGTAGACCAGAGAAAGTCTAAGGCGATCAAAACATTTGGGATCTAGAAGCCACCCAAGGATCAGATGGCGCTTGGATCCCCTGAGGCCGCTTCTATTTTTGTGAATCATTGTTGGCTGGAGGTGAGGGTTAGTATTTCAACTGGGAGAAGTGGCTGGACACAACAGAAGGGAGTTTAGGCTGGCACACAAGCAACGTAATCAAAACAAGTTCCCAAGTCCCAGAGAGTGAAAGAATGTCTTCGGGTCCTACTGCCAAAAACTGCAAAGTTCCAGAAGACCCCATTCAGAGGATGCTCAAAGACCACACATAGGAGGTGGGAAATATGGAGAAGGGGGCAGTCTCCCCTCTGACTTTGTTTTCTCATGGCTAAAATGGAGGAAGCAAGAACCATAGCTCTTAATTCCCATGTTCCTTCTGATGATCCATAGAGAAAATTGGTGCAGTGTTTGTTTGTTTTTAATTTTCATAACCTTTATCTCCTATTTTAGGATCAATTCTAAGAGAAAAAGGCAGTTGGGGTTAAGCAATTTGCCCCAGTCACCTAGGTAGGAAGTGTCTGAGGCCAGATTTGAACCTAAGACCTCCTGACTCTAGGCCTGGCTCTCTATCCATTGTGCTACCTAACAGCCCCATGGATTCAACTCTTTATGAAACTTGTTAGCATAATGAGAAGTCAGTTATTATTATTATCTCAACTTGTCAATAAACATTTACTAAGTGCCAGATTCTGTCCTTAAGTGATGAGGATTCATATACAAAGAGAAGAAAGACAATTCCTGCCCTCAAGAAGCTTATAATCTAATGGGCGAAGAATGCTGAAAAGTGGGATGATGGAGTAGCCAGAGAAGGTACCCAACCCAGAACCATGATGGAAAAAGAAGAGAGATCCCCAAGTAGTGCAGCCTGATGAGAAATGAAGAGATAGAAGATCATAGATATGGAAGGGACCTTAGATGTCATTGAGCCCAATCCCCATATTTTACAAATTAAGAAACTAAGGCAGAGGGGGAAGTTGGGTAGCCCAGTAGATTGAGAGTCAGGCCTAGAGATGGGAGGTTCTGAGTTCAAATCTGGCCTCAGACACTTCCTAGCTATGTGACCTTGGGCAAATCAATTAACTCCCTTTGCCTAGGCCTTACCACTCGAAAGAAAGAAAGAAAGAAAGAAAGAAAGAAAGAAAGAAAGAAAGAAAGAAAGAAAGAAAGGAAGGAA